>NC_092269.1:32180842-32280842 GCF_036320965.1 Panulirus ornatus
CAGCGCAGCACCAGCTGAGTTTTAGAAGTTAATAACTACACGAGACCGACGCTGAGAAATAGTTTGCAGAGGGGGTTACTGCTGCCATATGCATAATACAAGGAGGGCAGTCGACAATACCAGGGTGTAGAGAGAATCAATGACACACACCTACAATCAGCGTGCATAAAACATGTCTCACCCAGCAGGTCGGTCCAAGCTCCGAGCGGGATGTGCCCAGAGCACGGGGAACGCTGCCCTCCCCACACGAACGAGCGCTGTCTTTTCGAGGGTTCTCCCTGGTTGCTGGCACGGGTTCTCATGCACGTCCGGCACCAGCCAGCCCAAGAACGGACGGACACGTAATTCCCACACTCAGATGTGGGATATGTCTCGAGGGGTGGGGATGGGAGGAGGGTGGAAACCCACACAAGCAGGTGCACCACCGCCTCCGACAGAGCGCCTGGAGAGAGAGAGAGAGAGAGAGAGAGAGAGAGAGAGAGAGAGAGAGAGAGAGAGAGAGAGAGATCGCCCCCCAACACCCAGGACCCTCCTCCACCCTCAGCTTTACATACAGGTGCTAAGAAGCCACTGGATCTTTACCGAACGTGAGGAAAGGATTCTCCACTACTCATTCAACCCACCGAAACGTTTTCTTTTCTTTTTAATAGCATTAACTGGCAGTAAACAACCGTTCATATAATTCTGACACTCATGGAAAATCCTCTCGACTGACGGGTCGGTTGTACGCCCTCAGAGAACGACCAGAGACAAACAACTTCATTGAGCACGTAAGTCAGGTCAGGTCAAAGGTCACGTTATCGTAACCAGAGGTCGTACTACAGCGCTCAAGGGTAGCAGGGTCTTGCTAAATGGACGCACCGTCGTCTTCAAGGGGTCGTACCGTCATGCTAAAGGGTCGTACCGTCATGCTAAGGGGTCGTACCGTCATGCTAAAGGGTCGTAGCGTCGTCTTCAAGGGTCGTGGCACCGTCGTGCTCCGGGCGTTACCTAAACACAACAGGTGGACGTGGCAGTAATGGCGACCTCGAAGTCTTTAATGTCCCACACGAAAACAAATACATCACACTAAGAGGAAAATTATCATCTGCTCCGAAGGACAGACTTGCGCACCACGGGCGGACATGCCTGCGTCTGTTTAAAGTGTGCTGACGGTGTGACCATGTTGGCCAGAATGTGTGACAATGAACGCATGCCAAGGAGCAGCTCCTCAACACCACAATGGGGTGATGTTCCGCCGAGAGTTTTGAGATGATAAACATTAAGTTAGTGTATACTAACACTCATTCCTCACAATAATGATAGTGTATGGAGGGCGACTGGCTTTTTTTTTCATACTAACGAAAGCTTTAGTTTGTAAAACATGAGCATAAACATGTAAAACATGAACATACAGAATATAACATGAGAATACACAACATGACATGAACATACATAACATGGCATGAGCATACAAGGCATGATGTGAGGGTACAAGACATGGCATGAGCATACACAACATGATATGAGTATACATCATGAGCATACACAACATGATATGAGGGTACAAGACATGGCATGAGCATACAAAACATGATGAGTATACAACATGAGCATGCACAACATGAGTATACGCATGCTACATATTATCATACAAAACACATGCCTGCTCATAATACTACATATAACATTACTAAAACAATATGCTCATGTTAATTATTAATTTATGCATATGAATCAGAATATATTCATTTTCTACGAAAAAGAGACGAATGCGCGATGCAGTTTTTACTAAATAAAAGAAAATAACGTCACGTGATTCAACAATAAGAAAAAAAATAAAAGTATTCATCACCAAAAAAACTACAGGAAACACTTGAAGACGCAGAGAGACTTGAGCCAGCCAGGACTAACACCTCTCCAACTATGCGAATATTCATCACCCGCAAAAAATACTTCGACTCTTCCCCCATCACGGAGAGAAGTCGAGGCAACATACCCTCCTCCTCTCCTCCTCCTTCAACGGAAATACAAACTTCAAAACCAAATTCCTTCCAGTGGGAGAAACAGGCTGCAATTTGTGCACAGGAAGACATCGCCGCACAACACCATTTTAGCTGGTATGTTGTGTCTCTTAACTCTTGCGTTATATTGATGAACCTGGGTTATTAATGTTGTGTGCCGTATCCCGGTTAACTTGGGCATCGAAGCTGTTCGGGTAAGAATGGACGACTCTAAGATAAAGTGAGACACATTGACCAATAATCACACACCAAAGAATTATTATTATTACTATCATTATATATATATATATATATATATATATATATATATATATATATATATATATATATATATATATATATATATATAAAGTTGAACCAAAGTAAAAACTCCCATTGTTAATCCTTCATCCCTTCCGTCGCTCCCCCCTACGTTCGTCAGCACCAACCCACCACCTCCTCCTCCTCCTCCACACCCCTTGCACCCGACCCCCACAACCTCACGTGCCACAGTTAGCCAGATTATGAAACCCCTCCAGTGTGGTGTGCTTACCACACAACCTGGGTAGCAGATTCCAACAGAGCGGCCCCTCCCCCTCTGCAGCCAGCGAACGGCCGTTATTTTCAAACGTCTCCACCGTTGGTTCGCTACACAAACAAATTGTCACAGTTTTCCGGAGGATGATCGCCTGTCGTCATATGCTGTGCCGTGCGCTCAGGACACAGTAAGTCAGGCATCACTCCAACGTCGGGTATGGCCCACAAAGCTGTGCACGGCAGCAAATGGCTGCGGCTCTGACTGGCTAGCTGAGTGGGGGAGCCCTCCAACCCATCTCAGTAATGTGTCTCATATTCGCCTCCCCATGTAACCCATCTCTGTAACGTGCCTCATATTCATCTCCCTATGTAACCCATCTCTGTAACGTGCCTCATATTCACCTCCCTATGTCATCCATCTCTGTAACGTGCCTCATATTCATCTCCCTATGTAACCCATCTCTGTAACGTGCCTCATATTCACCTCCCTATGTAACCCATCTCTGTAACGTGCCTCATATTCATCTACCTAAGCAATCCATCTCTGTGACGTGCCTCATATTCACCTCCCTATGTAACCCATCTCAGTAACGTGCCTCATTTTCACCTTATGTAACCCATCTCTGTAACGTGCCTCATATATCTGTTGTTAATACAAGTCCTTTGATTGACAATTCTATTTTTTCTAATCTAATTAATTCTTTTTCAATAATCTAACGTTTCATGTTCATACCTGAAAGCTGATCAAAAACGTTGGAAGGTCCAATTACGGGCAAAAATCCACATCGAGGACGGGCCTTAAATACAGAGAGGTTAATGAAAGGGGAAAAAGAAGAGATAAATGAAAGCATTGAAGAATTTAGAAGCGAAAAAAAAAATTAAAAATATCCCAAGCCACAATTACTGAGACAAGACATGAGAGGGGTAGGGAGTTCCCAAAGCTTCGGAGATGTAAGGAAAGAAACAGTTGTTAGTATTTACGTAAACTATCCAAAGCTGAGGGAGAAAGGGGTCGAAAACTTCACTGAGGGAGGGGAGGCGCAGCCACCATAGCTTCGGGGTCCGCTGCCATACGGTAAGCTAAGTATATATTTTGAAATATCCTTCTGCTTCTGTTTCCCATTTTAGAAAGTTAATACAAGGAGGGGAGGATTTCCGGCCCCCCGCTTCTGCTAACAACGTTTTAAACGTACCGCTCGGCTTCAAACGTTTCGTAAACAAACAACGTTTTAGATATACTGTAAGGTAACCTAAGAAGGTTTGAGACATACCTAAAGCTAAAAACGTTTTCAAGCGTACCCTAAGGTTAGCAAATAACGTTTTAAACGTACCTTAACGTAGGCTAACAACGTTTCAAGCGTACCACACGGTATATGAAAAAAAAAATAAATAAAACGTACCCGTATGATGAGCCAAAGTTTCAAACGTTCCGAAGGCTAAAAGCTGAATATGCTTTAAACGTTCCGTTCAAAAATATCGCGCCTAACAAAGTTTCCTTCCGGAACGTTTAAAGCCGCGTAACAAGGAGCAGGGAACTGGCCAGCAGCAACGGGCCGGGCCATTCAGCGCGATATACGGCCTCTCTGTCTGTTCCCGCCTCCCTAGACCGACCCTATATCCCAGCATTCACGATTTTACACCCGGTCTCGCTGCCCGATTACGGGGGATCGAACTGGCTTTGTTCTATCAATGGCCAGTTTATATATATATATATATATATATATATATATATATATATATATATATATATATATATATATATATATGAAATTCTTGACACTTGTAGCACTACAGAGTCAAATGCTCAAGCAATAACTGACGTACACCTTGCCAGGAGACTGGATCTCCGCCTCCCCCACCCCCTCTAAAAAAAAATCAAAGGTCGGATACCTAAATTTTCGGGCTGGGAGTGAGTCACTTTAGGGACAGCAAGTTCAGCCACTGGGAAATATTCGCCCCGTCAGAACTCCCGTAAAAGTTAGGTTGGGGCCTCCCATTTCCTTACGCCTTCTCCTCTGGCTTAAACACCTCGATGTGTCTGGACAACGGAGAAGAGTTACGGCAGCGGAGGGAACGCGACGGTAACAGACCATAACAGAATGGACACTACAGTCGTAGACTACATTAGAACGCCTACTAGAGCAGTTGACTACAGCGGAATAGTCACTACAACTGTAGACTACAGAAGAACAGACACTAAAGTAGTAAAATACAAAAGGATTGGCACTACAGTAGCACAATACAGGAGAGACACTAGAATGGTAGATTGTATTAGAATGTCTACTAGGGCAGCTGAATACAGCAGAGTGGACACTACAGTAATAGACTACAGCAGAACAGGCACTACAGTAGTAGACTACATCAAAATCCCCACTAAAGCACTTGCCTACAACAGACCGAACGAGAACGGAGAATACAACAACGGACTACAGCAGAGAGGCCACTACAGTAAGGGACTACAGCTGGCTTGCAGCGTCATCAGGTCAAACTTAAAAAGAGATCAACACCCTTTAAAGACGCCTCCCAAAATACACCTGCCTCATCTTCCATACAGGAAGAGGAAACGGGAGAGTTTTTACTGGTACCTCCTGAACTGGGCGAGAAATGAGAGAGAGAGAGAGAGAGAGAGAGAGAGAGAGAGAGAGAGAGAGAGAGAGAGAGAGAGAGAGAGAGAGAGAGAGAGAGAGAGAGACTTCATCGGCCTCAGAGAACGAAAAAAATACGTTGGAAAATCTATCCTCATCAAGAGTGGACGATTTGATGATTTGATCTTTATGAGTCGTAAGAAGAAGACTTGGGGGAAGGTGGGGAAGTGGGGGGTATCCTTCGCCACCACCCACCCACCCCTCCTTCTCTCCCCCAGGAGGAAGAGACAAACCCCTCTCCCTTCCCATCCCCGGGACGTTCCCCCAGGGAACCTGGGCTAACCCCACTACCATCCATCCCCGCCCTATACGGGTGACCGTCCCCCTCCCTCCCATTACCCAACTCTCACCCCCCAACCCCCACGGACCTGGGGAACATCCACCCCCTTTCCCCTCCAGCCCAGGCCCCATCTCCACCCACGGGAGCCTGGCGCCAGCTCCACCATGGGCGGCACAAGACCGCCTCCTCTCCTCAACAGTTCTGTAACGACGAATCAAGTTTCTTCTCATGTCCTCGCACGCTCATTAACCCCTCGAGCACGACGGGCCCATCCTAATTGTAAGACGGGACAGTCCATTACCAAGACGGTACGATCCTGTAAGTTTGACGGTACAGTCCCTGAGCACGACGGTACGATCCCGAGAGTAAGAGGATACAGTATAGTACCGCCGTCGTGCTCAGGGATCGTACCGTCGTGTTTCAAGGATCGTACCGTCGTCGTGCTTCAAGGCTCGTACCGTCGTCGTGCTTCAAGGATCGTACCGTCGTCGTGCCTCAAGGATCGTACCGTCGTGCTTTAGGGATCGTACCGTCGTGCTCAGGGATCGTACCGTCGTGCTCAGGGATCGTACCGTCGTGCTTCAAGGATCGTAACGTCGTCGTGCTTCAAGGATCGTACCGTCATCGTGCTCAAGGATCGTACCGTCATCGTGCTCAAGGACCGTACCGTCGTCGTGCTTCAAGGATCGTACCGTCGTCGTGCTCAAGGACCGTACCGTCGTCGTGCTTCAAGGATCGTACCGTCGTCGTCCTTGAGGATCGCACCGTCGTCGTCGCCCTCAAGATCCTAAAGGAGCAACGGGTAGCAAGACCTACCCACCCCCTTGGTAAATCAAAACCAATCTGGTAACCCCGCACACAACACAGAACCCGACACAAAACCCAAACCTCAGGTTACGCGTTGATCAAGTCCCAGTACTACACACACACACACACACACACACACACACACACTCATCGCCTTCCTGACACAAGGTCTCTTCGTGGTGGTTTCCACCCTGGACCACTCTCCTAAACCCTCTGTTTCTACGTACAACACAAGACTGCTGCCCGCCTGGTGGCCAGCAGATGACACACACTGACGCAAAATTCAGCTAACATCGACGTCACATGATACAGCTCTCATCCACATGTAATTCTAACTACAGTAAAGATAATAATAATAATAATAATAATAATAATAATAATAATAATAATAATAATAATAATAAATATAATAAATATAAAATAATGTCTATCATTATCATTCTTATGATTATTAATAAGATTGTTATTACTATTACTATTAATATTATTATTATTATTATTATTATTATTATTATCATTATTATAATCATTATTATTATTATTATCATCATCGCTACACTTTACTTGCCCTTCTTCCTCCCTCCATCCCTTCCCTTTCGCCTTACACCCCCACCTACCCAACCCCATCACCCGACCCTCATCATCTTCCCATCCCATCCCCACGAACTAGGTCGCCACTAACCAAGGCCACTTCCCTGATAGCCACCTTCCCTGCACCTCGTCCAATAGAGGCTTTGATTGAAGGCATCTAATATTTACGGATGTGTACAGTCCCACTTCCTTCCTTCCCTCCTCCCACCAAGATATGTGGGGAGGGTGGGAGAGCGCCACAGCGAACCACTGGTGGAAATGCCATACCTTTTCAACACTGCCCTGCACAAATTATATAATAAAAAAAAAATCCCCATGTCATTATCCATTTCCGTGCCATTCATCAAGTTCCATTCAGCTCCGTAACTTCAATCGTAAATTGCTGTTCATCCTACTAATTTCTGAATACTAATTTCACGAGAAAAGAAATTAAATAACACGAAATAATTCCTTTAATTTCCAACACAATAATCTCTTATGTGTCCCTCTTGTTGTATCACGTCCGCAGACACAGATTTCAGTTGGACTTTTTTTTCTTATATAGTTTACGAGTCAAAATAAAATCTGCAAAAAAGAAGTCTGAGATGAAAAAAAGAACAATAATCAAAGCCCTTGTCTTGCCTCCAGAGGAGGCGGCCATAATGACAGGTACAAACACTGCAATCCCTCGAAGCACACACAATCACACCTGTCACACTCGAGTAATTACTCGTTAACAACAACGACAACAAAAAAAGGCTCCTTGTAACCAATTACTCCAAAAAAAAGATTCCTTGTAACCATCGTTACAACACATGTTATCACCGGACAATCATTCGACATACGAGAGAGAGAGAGAGAGGACACACACATCATTATCATACACATACACAACCATCACGACCCAAACACAATCATCACACATACACGAGGCGTAGCGAGCACACATAATTAACATACGAGCATCATCATCATCATCACCACACAGACCTAATCACCATAAACACGAGTAATTACTACGCACACATAATTTTCTTATGCCCTTTCATCAACCACAAAAGTAAAATATTCACGCGTTTCCACTGGATCTTAGCAGGCGTCAGGAGGGAGGTAAAAACAAAGTGAATGTATGCGCAGATGCGTAATTTTTAACCACATCATTCATTAAAACTGGTAGGTTGTCGTTCTTGCTGGGGGGGGGGGGGACTCAATCACAAACTAAATCACACCTTTAAGAGGAAATTAATTAGCCAGATACGTGGTGGGAAGTGGTCGCTCGGCAGAGCGTGTGTTTGGGTCTGAACAAGGAAGCTGTTGACTGACAGGCAAGCGTAGGTGGGTACGGGTGTGTGTGTGTGTGTGTGTGTGTGAGTGAGTACGGGGAAGAGGGGGAGGAGGCCGTTGGGCGTATGCCCACATACGTTAAGTACACCGTATTTATCTACGCTTATCTCTTGGGATGGTTTCCTCCCGCCCCTGCGGTGCACAACCTGCGACCAAAGAACCCGAGGAGAGGGCCTGGTCTACCGGGCTGTTTGCTGCTGCCGTTGCAGGTTTTTATACAATGGTCTTCAACCCCTCCGGTGTGGTGGACCTTGAGGGGTACGTCACGCTCCTGCCTGGAGAGGTAGCTCCCCGGGGGTTTCCCTACAGACTGAGGGTGTATCAAACTTCCTCCGCGTCTTTGGCGGCTGTGATTCGCACCTACGCTTCAAGCCGGTCATTCCAGTTTTGACGACAGAGCCTTCCAGCATCTCCTACATGCATTTTAAGATGTTTATGAGCTTACAGTCAGTCACTGTTTATCAGATGTTGAACATAATCAATGCGGGAAGCCTCTGAAGCAGAGGCACCTCTGAACATTCGCCTCAACCTGGAACAAGTTCAAGTCCATCAGGTTTATATGTTCATACACACCAGCACTCCAGTTCGGAAAGGACAGGAGCTTTTGAACACTGTCGTCACTGAAGTCTCGCTCCTCCGTCTTAATGTAAGTTCTGAGTACCTCTAATCTGTCATCATCATCGTGGATTGAACAGCTCCTCTGTTGTGGGCTTGAACGACATGTGGACTGAACAGTTCCTCTGTTGTGGTACTCAATGGTAACGAGAATGGAACAACTCCTCTGTTGTGGTTCTTCAACGGCACTATCCTATACCTAAGACGTATCTGGGGCTGCGATCTGCAACCCTTACCTGCGTCCCTGAGACAAGACAAAGAAGGAACACTTCACATCAGATGACAACATGGACCATACCATCATGAAGGGAAGGATATACGAATAACCAGAAACGCTAGGGCTTCGTAACGAGAAACAAACACACAAACTATGATTGTAAATGCTAACACTCCCCCTCCCTACCTTCCCCATCATCTCACACTTCACTCACGCCCCTCCCTCCCCTCCTTCCCCCGTCGCCTCACACTTCACTCCCGCCTCTCCCTTTCCCTCACTCATCGCCTCACACTTCACTCACGCCCCTCCCTCCTCTCCTTCCCCCGTCGCCTCACACTTCACTCACGCCCCTCCCTCCTCTCCTTCCCCCGTCGCCTCACACTTCACTCACGCCCCTCCCTCCTCTCCTTCCCCCGTCGCCTCACACTTCACTCACGCCTCTCTCTCCCTCGTCGCCTCACGCTTCACTCACGCCCCCCTCCCCTCACCCCCTCCCATTATCTTCAGTCATGACGAATTTTCAGAACCATTAACAACTATGATGTCATCCGTTCGCGTCAAGAGTCGGGTTATCCGGGACACGCCAGCCAGACAGGAGCACACACGAGGACGACAACACAAAACACCAGAGCCTGGTGAGTAACGCCGACCACCAACCAGTAAAGGCTGTTTGTCACGGCTCCATCGATAAGGGCCAGATATTCCCGGAATGCCTCCGTGATATGAACCGCATGTGCTTCTCTTAATTAGCACGCTGGCCTACGTGCCGGGAATAGCAACAAGCCGGTAGATCAGATGGGTCGCCCACTGAGGCGCGCCAAGCACAGGGCTACGGGTGACTGGGGGCAGGTCATCCCTGTAGCGGACTTCTGCAAGACGAATCCTCCAGCCGCGTCTCCAACACGGGCAGAGCCATCACCACCACCAGCTGTCTCCAACACCGGCAGAGCTATCATCACCACCAACTCCAGCTGTCTCTCCAACACTGGCAGAGCCATCACCACCACCACCTCCAGACGCATCTTCAACAGGGCCATCACACCACCTCCAGCCGTGTCTCCAACACTGGCAGAGCCATCACCACCACCACCTCCAGACGCATCTTCAACAGGGCCATCACACCACCTCCAGCCACGTCTCCAACACTGGCAGAGCCATCATCACCACCACCACCAGCTGTGTCTCCAACACCAGCAGAGCCATCATCACCACCACCTCCAAATGCGTCTCCAACATTGGCAGAGCCACCACCACCACCACCATCAGCTGTGCCTCCAACACCAGCAGAGCCATCATCATCACCACATCCAACTGCGTCTCCAACATTGGCAGAGCCACCACCATCAGCTGTGCCTCCAACACCGGCAGAGCCATCATCATCACCACCACCAGCGGCCCCACATGACAGCAGGGAACCACTCGCAGCCGCCCCCAGTCACCAACCCCCCACACCCACCTTCACTCACACGTCACATCCTCTCCACACGCTTCATACCCCCACAGCCCACACCCCCTGCCTGCCTGTTACCCTTCCAATATCTTCCTAATTCCTGAACGATTCTCGTTCTAGTGAAGGCGTGGAATAAGAAAAAGGAAAAAAAACATTACAAAGACACTATACAGAAGCCACACACGGCTTTCTTCCCTAACATTACAGACAAAATACGACCATCGTATAAACCTAAGCATAGAAAAAAAAAGAAAAGAGGACTGAACATGACTTCAAACTAAAAATCAGTTTCTACTGAACACAGAACTAGACGTTCGTCCTTTCAAACTCATCTTGTCCACCCGCAGAAGACGACACCTCTCGTGCCCAAGGCCTCACCAATGCACGTGGCAAATCTAACACCGGCCAAGACTCCGGTATACGACCACGCACACACACACACACACACACACACACACACACACACAGGGAGATGCCCCTGACAGAGCATTGGACTGTTAGACTTAGCCAAGTTTCCCGTATACGAACATGTATACACACACACACACACACACACACACACACACACAGGGAGATGCCCCTGACACGGCATTGGACTGTTAGACTTAGGTCAGACCTGTTTGCGACGTGAGACAAAATCATGTGGTTCATGACTAGCCCGGAATGTGTTGCTGTACCTCCTCAGCAAAGGCCGAACAACTGGAGACTCGCTAGGGGGAATGACCCGGAATGTGGACACTTCGACACACAAGGCTTAATTAAAACAGCAAACGATCTGTGATTAATAAATCAAAGGTAATTTGTATACAGGTCAATGATCATATTACTCTTTGTCTGCGTCAGCTCATTGTTAATCCCATTACATCTTTCGTTCATTTCACACACACACACACACACACACACACACACACACACACACACACACACAGACGCAAGAAATAGACGTTCAACTATTATTCGCTGATTACTGAGAATGTAAACGTCTTTATGGTGAGCAGACATGGCACACGTAAAACATGCCCCTATTGAAGGCCATCTCGGGTTTACAGACGAGAATGAAGATATCACGCAGCGCTCCGCAAGCGTTTGACGACCTTAACGTAGAAATGTTCCTGGCGGAGAGAGAGAGAGAGAGAGAGAGAGAGAGAGAGAGAGAGAGAGAGAGAGAGAGAGAGAGAGAGAGAGAGAGAGAGAGAGAGATGATCCACAGCGTCTCTGTTCGAAGGGGGTATCGTAACGGTCAATCCTCGTGTGGGACATCACCACACGGAGACTGTGGGAAGCAGCAGTCAATGGGCGGCAGGGACACACACGCACACACACATGATTCAAGACCAGCAGCTGCCCGGGTAATACATGGCGAACGGAAGGGATGCAACATCGCAGTGGCGTGCACTGGGGGCTGGTTAGAGAGACGGGGCGAGGCCTAGGGAGGGTAATGAGTCGGAAGGCCCCGGACCAAGACCCAACCACCAAGTTTCCGACACCATTATTCATGAATGTTCCTTCCATGAAGCGCTCGTTCTTCCACTTCCTCCGCAGTTGGTTGCTCCACTTCCCCCCGTTGGTTCCTCCACTCCCTAAGCAGTTGGTTCCTCCACTCCCTCCTAGCTGGTTCCTCCACTTCCCTCTAGCTGGTTCCTCCACTCCCTCCCAGCAGGTTCCTCCACTCCCTCCGCAGCTGGTTCCTCCACTTCCCCAGCAGCTGGTTCTTCCACTTCCGCAGCTGCTTCCTCCACTTCCACAGCTGATTCTTCCACTTCCTCCGCAGCTGGTTCTTCCACTTCCCCAGCAGCTGGTTCTTCCACTTCTTCCGCAGCTGCTTCCTCCACTTCCACAGCTGGTTCTTCCACTTCCTCCGCAGCTGGTTCTTCCACTTCCTCCGCAGCTAATTCTTCCACTTCCTCCGCAGCTGGTTCTTCCAATTCCCCCAGCTGGTTCATCCACTTCCCCTTCATTACCTTCGCCGTTGGTATCCCCCAATTTCCTCACTCCTCCCCCTCTCTGGCCAGATCCACCTAGAGTCCCCCTCCTCCCCCTTTCCATGCGGGTGGATGCGCCTCCACTTCCCGCAGTGGTCACGCGCCACCTGCGCCACACCAGACCTGGTCCGGTGGTTGGCTGGCTGGCTGGGCTGGCCAAGAGGAGGAGAGCTACCCTCACACACTCTCTCCCTCTCTCTCTCCCTCAAGGTGACTCCTTCACACCACCACACGCACGTCCACACCTCCGCTTGCTGCTGCAGCCGCCCACGCCCCCATACACGCCCACGAGCCCCGCTTGTCCTGACCACGCACAAGGTCCTGGTGTTGTCGTTCCCACGGTGACGCATCGAAGCCGTTCCAAGGTAAACACACACTGGGGCACCATTAGCGTCTCAACCCCCAACCCCCTCCTCCGTCTCACGTTGTAAGGACAGCCCCACAAGCACCCACAGCCTCACCCACACACCCTGTACATACGAACCCACACCCACACACAAGACAAACTTCGGTTATCTTCGATATACCCACATCCACACACACACCTCAAACTCTTAATAATAACACACCCTACACACCCACGCAAGCACACCCTAGTCTTCACGGGGACATGCCCACGCACCCACGCCTTGGTGCATCCTAACCCACCGTACACGCCCATACCTTGACAAATTCATACATCGATACGTTCACGGCCAGCCACCCACGCCCCACCATACCTCTGACCATTTATCGCGCCCACGAACCCAAACCTCAATACACCCTAACACACAAAGAGCCAGGCCTAAACAAGACAGCTTCAAAAATCAAAAAAGAAAAATGTTAAAATACGTGAAAAAAAAAGGAGTACCTATTGCCCCCAAGCTCCGCCCACAAGCACTCCACGCCCACAATAACGTCACGCCCACACACACACACACAGCTTTCCATATACCGAGCGAGGGAACGGTAAAAATGATCGAATCGGGGTAAGCTCAACTGGCGTAAATAATCTAATATTCAAAGTAGGTGCGGGAAAAGTGGTTCGAGACCCCGAAACAGAGCCTCCTTCTTAAAGGAATCGAACACGGCGACCGACCGAATTATCCACACCGGCTCCTAAGACTGGCGTATGGTCAAGAACTCAATTATCGAAACCAAAAAAAGAAAATGAAAAATTATGGGAAAAAAAGGGGGATATGGCAAGACTACCCTCCGTATGATAGGCAGCAAGAGGTAGTCGTAGCACATGCGACTATAGCCTCTCGGATCCTAATACGTAATGGCGTTTATGGCTTATTACACACAAACGCCTGCTCGGCCCTTTTGCACACGTTCGTCGACTCTAAGAGTACCGTCAATACAAGCCATTATGGCGTGCTTCCAGCCTCCATCCGTTAATACCAGTGCGCCAGGGGAGTATTGATCTTTCTACCAAGGTCATAGCGAGGAAAATTCATGAACACCATCATCACACACACCCCCCCTCGACAGCCGGCGTTGTGGTAAACACCTTTAAAGCAGCTTGAAATAGGCTTCATTTTACCTTCCCCCTGATTCCCTCCCCCCCCCCCAGCAATCAACAAGTATTGCCACCTCTTCGTAAACTAAAAAAAAAATAATAATAATGATAAAAATCTTGCTCAACGAGACACTGCTATGAAAGGGGAAGAAATATACCACAGGCCCATTAACAACGTCGGGAAGGGAAGATAGAAAAAGTCAAAATGAATAACTTTTAATAAAATGAATAAACGTGACGACTTTACCACTAGCGCGTCTCCGCCCAAGCCTTCTGTGAGCTGTTCCAAATATATTCATTATTTTTCATTTAATGACGCCATTCAAATTTTTCAAATACCTTTTTTTTTTTTTCGAACTACTTCGGCAACATTTCAACAACTCTCCTCTTTTTTTTTTACCCCTTTTTCATTTTGACGACGCAAAATGACATAGGAACAAAGCGATGCACTTCATAAATTCATGACATCGGAGATGTATAACACTATCTATCGTCTGATACATTGTGGACGGGGAAACATGGACGAACAGCAGTCCCGTAATGATTAGTTTCTTTTTCCCCCCCCAGACCTGTGGATGTATGTACACAGGTCACACATACCTGTGACACCTCATTCATCTCACTTCAGTGGAGTTCTAATGCACTGGTGTGTGTGTGTGTGTGTGTGTGTGTGTGTGTTGTGCTACATGTCGACATGACCCCCGTGATCAAGACATGACGTTATACGTCGACATGATGACCCTCCCCTCCACATGACCAAAACATGACTAGTGTCAGAGGTCGACATGGCGTAATGACAACATAAGCCATGTTACCGTCCAAGACTTAAAAAACCGACTGGAGAAATGTAACATGTTAATAAGACTAAATACAGAGTATCGAGACTCCAGAGCTTCACAGAAACTGGAGCATCGCAACGTCCCGTGTTCTGAATTAACATAAAATATCGCACGCTCGTCAGGACTAATAACAGGACAGGGGGATCACTGGTTCCGAGACATAAACTGACGGGAGATTATCGAGCGAAGCCATAAACCGTGGGACCATCGCTGGGTCTGAAGCCACCAGTGACGGGGTATCGCAAGGGTTCAGCACCAGGCGACACAAGACGGTGGAAAGGTCGAGTATTATAGACCCATGAAGATGGTAGAGTCGAGGCTTATATATATATATATATATATATATATATATATATATATATATATATATATATATATATCGTGACACCATTGTTAGATGAAGACTTAGACGGGAGACCAGTAGAGGTCTGTAACCTTAAAAAATCAACAATGAATCGTAATTCCGAGTCAGGAGCATGCAAAAGTTCGTTTGGGGCCAACATTAACACGTCAGCGCCAAACCTTAACATACAGATCCACCAATAATGTTAAGTGTCCTCAACAGAGAAGCAGAAAACGAGACTGAAATCTATAGTCAAAGAGAAGAGTTACAATAGCACCTACAACTCCCCTTACTGGCAGAAGACTCGCATTCACCGTACGATCTAATTCGTACGCACATCTTGATAGGCGATTAACAGCGACGGTGGGATGATGAAGGTATTCGCGGGGTAGATAATTACCTTCAATACATTATAACGAGATAACTATCGACATCATCACGTTATGGTGCCACGACCTGTCATCACACACGACACAAAACTCTGAGTTTAATCGAAAACTTACGATGACAGGGACCGTCAGGAATCAACTCAGATAACACTCAGCGAAAGACGAGTCTGGAAAACATCCTGGCCGGCGAACCTACTCGGCACAAACACACCACAACCAATGGTGTCCAAAGAACAACATCTACCATTACACAGAAGCAAGAGGCGAGTTAGCACTTGAAGACTGAAGATGTTAACCAGCATAACACGTTATAACTACAAGACCCCCTAACGATATTTTCTTGAATCAGATACCACCAGTTCAGGTAACAAGAGCCATGTTGTACTGAGAGGAGAAGACTCTTTAGCTCCACAAACCCTGGCAGAGGCTGGGGGGCCATACGTTTGCCTGCTGGCTTTATCCACAGCTGCATCTAATACACGACCATTGCTGTCGTCTACATGTACCGTCCACAATCATGAAGTTGGGTCTCATCTACATCCAGTGCTGGCCACAGAGTCAAGGGCTACCTATATCTACAGGTACAACTCATGAATACTATTCATATCCTGACCACTGAATATAACCAGTAGCCATGAGTTATATCCATGGATATTAGGGGGTATAACCCACTGAATATAACTAGTACTCATGGGTTATACCCCTAGTATCCATGAGTATAATCCGCGTATACCCCTGACACTGCTGCCTTTGCCCTCGTTTCCGGGGTCCGTCTTCTACCCCCGCAGCTCGGTCTGGGTCTAGTCTTCCCTCCAGAGGCTCTGTAGTACCAGACTCTGACACCAGAGCTCCCTAGTGTGGGTACATACTGTATCCCCATACACAGAGCTCTGGCTGTGATCAATGGGCAAAGCCCATAAGGTCGGTGCCGGCTCCATATGCATC
The DNA here is from genome assembly GCF_036320965.1 of Panulirus ornatus. Classification (NCBI taxonomy): domain Eukaryota; kingdom Metazoa; phylum Arthropoda; class Malacostraca; order Decapoda; family Palinuridae; genus Panulirus; species Panulirus ornatus. The sequence goes on from NC_092269.1 coordinate 32,197,289, forward strand.
AAGCAGTCCCATGGTGTCAATGTGTCTATACAGAACCCCATATACTGGGGGGGTCACATTACAGAACCCCATATACTGGGGGTCACATTACAGAACCCCATATACTGGGGGGTCACATTACAGAACCCCATATACTGGGGGGGTCACATTACAGAACCCCATATACTGGGGGGGTCACATTACAGAACCCCATATACTGGGGGGGTCACATTACAGAACCCCATATACGGGGGGGTCACATTACAGAACCCCATATACTGGGGGGTCACATTACAGAACCCCATATACTGGGGGTCACATTACAGAACCCCATATACTGGGGGTCACATTACAGAACCCCATATACTGGGGGGTCACATACATCCTGGGTTCTATCAACGCGCTGTGAACGAAGCAAACATTACAGAACCCCATATACTGGGGGGTCACATTACAGAACCCCATATACTGGGGGTCACATTACAGAACCCCATATACTGGGGGTCACATTACAGAACCCCATATACTGGGGGGTCACATTACAGAACCCCATATACTGGGGGTCACATTACAGAACCCCATATACTGGGGGGTCACATACATCCTGGGTTCTATCAACGCGCTGTGAACGAAGCAAACACAGTAGATAGGATTCCTACAACCGTCTCTCGCGTGTACGTGGCGCCTGAGTATAAAAACAAAAGAAGCTCTTAATCTCTTAAATGGCGGGTGATCTACATAATTCATGCGGTTAGTTTGTCTTAATACACCAACTGGGGGGGGGGGGGGAAGTTCATTTACCCCGGTGAGTAACGCAAGCAAACTATTTGAACAACGACGCTCCGTCACTGACATCTGTGAGCGCTGCAACGCTGCTCAGCACAAAAGCGGAACACACTTTCCATGAATTTCATCCAACATATGTAAGATAAAAGTTACAGTATATATCAATGACACTCATGCCATTTCCTCGGAATAAACTGAATAAATCATTTTTTCTTCCTCTCTTTTAAGTGTTGGGCCGGCCATGACGTATGCGTCTGTTTCGCTGTTCACTTTGTCTGCCATTCCTGAAATACTGCAATAAGACACATATGTCTCCCCAGTGGATACAATGCCAAATGAAGAGCTAGAATAAGATACATACATTTCCCCAGTGGATACGATGGCAAATGAAGAGCTAGAATAAGATACATACATTTCCCCAGTGGATACAATGCCACGTGAGCTAGAATAAGATACATATGTCTCCCCAGTGGATACAATGCCACATGAAGAGCTACAAAAAGATACATATGTTTCCCCAGTGGATGATACAAAGCCACATGAAGAGGTACCAATAAGATACACACGTTTCCCCAGTGGATACAGTAACTAACATGACCTGGAATCAAACCAAAGTCTCAGCGACACGTCCTCAGCAGTGGGATGTGCACTGTAGGGAGGAGAGTACACCGTGCCACCTTGTAATACCTCTGGGGGTAGTGCGCCAACCACTGTAGGGAGGAGAGTACACCGTACCACCTTGTAATACCACTGGGGGTATTGCGCCAACCACTGTAGGGAAGAGAGTACACCGTACCACCTTGTAATACCACTGGGGGTAGTGCGCCAGCCACTGTAGGGAGGAGAGTACACCGTACCACCTTGTAATACCACTGGGGGTAGTGCGCCAGCCACTGTAGGGAGGAGAGCACACCGTACCACCTTGTAATACCACTGGGGGTAGTGCGCCAGCCACTGTAGGGAAGAGAGTACACCGTACCACCTTGTAATACCACTGGGGGTAGTGCGCCAGCCACTGTAGGGAAGAGAGTACACCGTGCCACCTTGTAATACCACTGGGGGTAGTGCGCCAGCCACTGTAGGGAAGAGAGTACACCGTACCACCTTGTAATACCACTGGGGGTAGTGCGCCAGCCACTGTAGGGAAGAGAGTACACCGTACCACCTTGTAATACCACTGGGGGTAGTGCGCCAGCCACCATCTCCACGTTAACACCAGACAATTCATCATTCGCAAGGTGAGAGTTTGATCACAAGACGTTTTCGTCTTGTACTTCCACCCAGGCATTATATTTCTAGGACGGGATGCTACAACAGAGGGCCAGTCCTACTGGCAATGGACGGCTGCGTCATGGGGAGGCACAGGTCGCCGTCTGCAAGCACGAGCGCCAGGTGACGACGGGGGCCCGGGTCAAACCCCTGGTATACACCAAGTCACCTGTGGGGCAACCACCAGGCGCTGTGTGTGTGTGTGTGTGTGTGTGTGTGTTAAACAGAGTCAGGCTGAGGTACACAACATGGCACAGTGTGACGTCGCTGGCGGGAAGGGTTTGCGAGACCCCTGGAGCCCTCTCTGGCACCCCAGGTGCACAGTCTGACACCCCGGGGGCAGTCTGACACTCCAAGAGTTCTATGTGACACCCCCAGGAATTGTCTGACACCCCAGGAGCCGCTTCTGACACCCCAGGAGCAGTGATACCCCAGGAGCCCTCTCTGACACGTCAAATACACTATCTGACACGCCGGGGGCCCCATCTAGCACCCCAGGAGCACTGTCTGCCACCCCCAAGTACACTATCCTGCTGATACCCAAGGAGCCTTCTCTGACACCCATTAGGGGCGGCACTGTCCGACACCCTAAGAACACTATCAGAGATGCCAGGATCTCTCTCTCTCTCTCTCTCTCTCTCTCTCTCTCTCTCTCTCTCTCTCTCTCTCTCTCTCTCTCTCTCTCTCTCTCCCTTCTGAAGCACAACCTGTCGAAGTCGGTACCCACCAGCTTTATATTTCCACCGCAGTCGTGAGAAGCTCCCCCGGCCTCTGAAGCCCAGGACCCAGCCATGAGTACTGTACACATGTACTACACACGAGAGGCGCCATCCTGACCCACCCACCAACCCACCACACCAAACCGGCAGGTGCATTAGAGAACCACGCGGCTGGAGCGCTGCCGTGCACGTCATCGGCAATGACTCAGGTACAAGGGTTCGAAGTTTCGCCACACACACACACACACACACTAGTCGCCCTCGCTGTTCATATGTGGTCAACAGAGTTTCGACCACTACGTCATGAGGAGAGTTTGGGGAAACAGAAATAGGCAATAAGTAAATAAAGGAATCTGAGGAACACATTCATGGCCTGGAAAAGGGTAGGGTAGAGTAGCGGGGCAACGCAAAAAACACCTCGACATAATAAAGTCTGGCGATCTTACTCCCGGCGAACACTACAGATACCTCTTGCAGTAACCCTGGCGAACTTACTCCCAGCGAACACTGGATTTCACGGGCGTTCAAGAGACAAAACACACGATGACGCTACGGCAACTCACGTCCTCCTATTTTCTCAGCCTGGAATAATACAGCATTCCTCACGTCACCCCTCAAGGCGGGCGAAATCACTCCGAAAATGAGGAAAGAGCTTTCACAATGTTAAAAGTCTGGACGGACGACTACTGGGTAGGAGTGGAAAAATATATATATTCAGCCTTGAGACCAGGGAGGGAGGGAGGAAGGAAGGAAGGGAGGGAGGGACGGAGACAGACGCATCGTAATTCACCACTGGGTAAAACCCTGGAGATGGCTCGGTGACTGAAACGACACTTGACCGAAGTTACCGAAAGGCGAGACAGTCATCGGACGACGGCTTTAACAAAGATTATAATCGATCATTAAACTCAAGATGATAAAAAAAAAGTTACCAAAATGATAAGAACAGGACAACATCCGGGACTTTCTAATTTGTTCCACACGCTGGCTGCAGCCATCAAAATCTTCCCAACAATGCATGACGCAAGAACGTAAGAAGAAAAAGGGAGGAGGAGGAGGAGGAGGGGCTCCGAAGTGTGCTCACACTAGCCAGGATGTTGATGGTCGGTTACGCAGGGCGACGGGAGGCGGCCACCCAACACCCTGATTTGAACAGAGAGAAGCAACACTGACTATGTGTGACCCTCTCAACACATCTGGCTGGCGCTTGCGTTGTCGACTGTAATGGGACCAATCCCTACACCTCCGTCCGTACATCGTGACACCAAGTCCTCACAGACGGACGGTGATGAAAGACAGACAGACAGAAAGACAGACAGGCTACAGGACACATACAAGAGCCAAAAGCTGTCAAGAATAAAGCTGGTAAAACATAAAATTGTGTGTGTGTGTGTGTGTGTGTGTGTGTGTGTGTGTGTGTGTGTGTGTGTGTCTTCTGCAACGCAGAATAAAGATGTATGCAGCACTGGGAAGCCAACATTCTACCGTCTTAAACACCTCTGTTACCACACCTGACGGAGCTGCGATTATACCACCGCAATTAAACACATCGGCAAATGACGTATGTTGAACACGATTATCTTATTACAATTACGAGGTAATTGGCGACAAGTGAGCAGCATGGAATATGTTTAAAGACACGCTTTTAAAAGACCATTACGGTAACTGTATGACGATAGGCGGGATAGACGAGGACGATTATGATGCGGGAGGACGAGAAGAAGAAGAAGAAGAAGAAGAAGAAGAAGTAAAAGAAGAAGAAGAAGAAGAAGTAGAAGAAGAAGAAGAAGAAGAAGAAGTAGAAGAAGAAGAAGAAGACGTAGAAGAAGAAGAAGAAGAAGAAGAAGAAGAAGAAGAAGAAGAAGAAGAAGAAGAAGAGGAAGAAGAAGAAGAAGAAGAAGAAGAAGAAGAAGAAGAAGAAGAAGAAGAAGAAGAAGAAGAAGAAGAAGAAGAAGAATAGGAAAGGGGAATAGGATGAGCAAAGGAGAGGGGGAAAGAAGAGCTGTATGGGAAAACACATAAAAAAGGAGAAAAACAAAACAGAGGATGGGACGAAAGAGGAATAGGAGAAGCAGAGGAGGCGGAGGAGGAAGACCTTGAGGCACACCTGCAAGCATGACGTGCGCCGCAACCTTGGCTGAGCTGCCCACTGGACGCTGGAATTTACGAGCAGGAGGAAGAGGAGGAGGAGGGGTTAGAGGAGGAGGAGGAAGAGGAGGGGGAGGGGTTAGAGGAGGAGGAGGAGGAGGAGGAAGGGAAGGGTTAGAGGAGAAGGAAGAGGAGGGGGAGGGGTTAGAGGAGAAGGAGAACGAGGAGGAGGAGGAAGAGGAGTTAGAGGAGGAGGAGGAGGGGGAGGGGTTAGAGAAGGAGGAGGAGGAGGAGGACCACCACCACCATAGGGAGAAACCAACGGAAACATCATCACGAAGGAGAAAGACAGGGACTCTAGGAGTAAGAGGCGGGATTCACGTGGCAGAAGAATGAGGAGCACAAGGCCCGCGATACTGCCATGATCAGTACACCAGCAGGAGGGATGGGGAGGGACATCGGAGGGTGAGCAGAGGCGTCAGGGGGGTGATTAAGCTACGATGATCTGGAGTCTTGAGTGAGGGCTGCAGGGGTGATGATAGCACAGCTCTGGGCGAGAGGCAGAGTGAGCACGTGGAAGGAGGAGGAGATAAAGTGAGTTATATCAACAGAGCGTCAGTGAGTGCCAATGCCCGGCCTCCCGCGCCTCACACACTCCCAGGTCACAGCTGGGTGCCAGAGCCCAGCTTCAACCATGGCCTACTGCACCTCACACACCCCACGTTCACTGCTAGGTGACAGTGCCCAGTACCTAACGTAACTCTCACACTCCAGGTCACTGTTGGGTGACACAGCTCAGTACCTACCGTCGCCCTCACACCCTAGGTCACTGCTGGGTGACAGTGCCCAGTGCCTGACGTAACTCACACAACCTGACACCACACCTCCACGCAACACTCCACCCACCCAGTAACTCCGACGTCAACCAAGCCAACAGGTCTTGGTCCTTCATTCTCGACTTTCAATTAATGTCACTGAAAAATCAAATAAAATATATCTCAAGTACCACTGAATCAGCAACAATACTCCCCACTATATTAACTGCCTCTTTAATAATCTATCGATATCTCTCTCCGGCATTAATGGGCCAGGCCTTGGCTATCTGGGACATTAACACATACTTCTTGATTCAATCAGGTAAAATATATTAGTCTGTCCGTGAACTTTGATGAAAAGAAAAAGACACTTCTTCCAATCAATGGTCTATATATAGAATGTATTCTCTGGCCTGTAAATGAACCTCAGAGAGCAATGCTGTGGTCTAATGTTATTCTTGCGGACCTCGCCATGGCGCATGTCTCACTACACGAATATCTTATGATGCTTTTCGGAGGTCTTCTAACCACCACAGCTGGGTCTGGGACCTTCCCTTACCTTACATATACCTTACGATGGTCTCGGAGAAATTCTACCCCAAATAGCTGGGTTTGGAACCTTACCTTAACTTACGACTTACACACACACACACACACACACACACACATATATAATATATATATATATATATATATATATATATATATATATATATATATATATATATATATATATATATATATATAGTCCTTGACTACACTGAGGCATTCTTGGAGAAGATACCAGTCATCCAGCGCCAAACTCTCACTGTGCCAAGGTCTTGAAAGCTGGCACTTGTGCGTAGCATACCCGACTCACCTAAAAATAGATGTTTCACTTATTTACTTATGGTCCAGCCGACAAACAATGTCTATGGGCCACATACATGACGCTCAAAAACGACAAAGACTATCTTTCTTATCTTCTCATCATGACTGATAATGTGTATATCAATGTATAGAGCTACAAATGCCATATATGGTAACCATTGCACTATCTACGTAAACATCGATTAGATGTGAATTACCTGAAGTCACTATCATCAAAATGTTCATCATACACAATTCACTCATCGCACCGCACAGATGATAAACGAATGGCATGCAAACTATGAGTTCACTTACGGCTGAACAGTTACGTTAAGTGACGATTACTAAATGCTCATTCTAAACAGCGTCAGCAATTAATGTCAAAGCCATTCAGGTCACCCCCCCCCTTCCCACAGCCACACCCCCATCAGACTAATTAATGATAATTACCCATGATTCCGCATTCCACCTCATGCTTCCGCCGTCATCATCATTACACACATTCAAATTTTCATGTCCTCCAACGAGGAGCTACTTCGTAGCGCGACTGGATCCCTGAATTACCCGGGTTACCGAGTCTCAAGAACACTGAAGGTGTTAGAATGCCTTCGAATCCCTCCCACCCATAATGCTGTTCCGGGTTTCAGGGATCTCGTACCAGTGATGCCATGGTGTACTCCTGTCTTACAGGCGATACCAGAATCTGTCTGCTTATCTCGTTCGTCGGCAGAAGCCAACGGAATGTCAAAAGACTGAAAAAAAAACATCGTTCGGGGCCCTTCGACGGAAGCCTTTGAAATCATGTCTTCACAAGGGGGAGAAGTTGAACCCCCACCCCAGCTTCGTTTCACTACAGAGGCAAAAAGGAATCACCGAAAGTCGAATGACCTTACGAAAATCCCGTGCTTAACGCAGACAAAACTAAGTTCGCCCAAACCCTTGGGCGTGACCGCCTTCGACGATCTTATCCCGTCGGAAACAAAAGAACTGTCGCATCAGCGAAGACACGTCGGCTACGACGGGGGGAGGACCTGACGAAACCAGGAGGGAGGGAGGGAGAGGTTGAGGGAGCCAGAACACACACAGACAACCACTGCTATTCACAAGCACTTGTTCTTCTCCCTCGACCGGCACAGTGGCACACGTCATCACCAGCACCACATCAACCCAGATGAAACTGCTTGGCGTGAAAATGCTCAAAAATGAGGGACCCTGTGCCCTCCCGCATCGATTCGGCGAAACGTTTGAATTACTTGCGACGGGATGGGAGTTCTCAGAGGGTATTCGCCAGAGCGTACGTGTATAAGAGATGCGTCATTGTATACGGCAGTGGGGTAAAGGCCCCTTGTGCTATGGGGAGGACCTTGTATCTCATCCCCACACCACGGCAATCCTTTTACAGCGACGTCATGTCCACCAACCTGTTCTAATTACAAGCACAAGCGACACACACACACACACACACACACACACACACACACACACACACACACACAGAGGAACTCCGGAAGCAACACCCAGGCCTTTGGTTCGTCTACCCTCCAGACGGGGGGTGTGTAAGGCAAAAGGCATCACATCAAGGCCTCAAGTGAGTGCCACACTTGGCAAGATAAAAGAACAAACCACATGCTTGAAGGCTGCGGCGTCCAGCAGCCTCCACTCCTTGGCAAAGACCTGGTTACAACCCGAGCAGCTGGGTCAGAAGACGCGGCCCCTGGAACCAACCTATGGTAAACATAAGGGTTTGTATATTTCGCTTCGGTAAGAGCGGAGGGAAACTCCAGCAGGGACGCGACCGCTACAGAAGGTTCAGACTTGTCCAGGGATCTAGGCGACCCAGGCTTGATTCCTATCACCGTACCTAAATGAAGACGCTCACCTGCCCCTAAATGAAGACGCTCACCTGCCACTAAATGGAGACGCTCACCTGCACCTAAATGAAGACGCTTACCTGCGCCTAAATGAAGACGCTCACCTGCGCCGTATTCCGGCAGGGTGGTTTACGTGTTGTCTATGATCTATACAGGTAAACCTTAGCTCCTGGAACACGACCTGTCCCGCCCTTAAGCACGACGGTACGAACCTTGAGCACGACGGTATCACCCTTAAGCACGACGGTACGACCGGTGAGCGCGAAGGTACGATCCTTGAGCACGACGGTGCGATCCTTCGAGACGACAGTATCGGTACGACCCTTGAGCACGACCGTTATCAACCTTTGGGTATGACGGCCTAACCGTTAAACACCCACGGGTCGTACCATCGTGCTCAAGGGTCGTACCGTCGTGCTCAAGAGTCGTACCGTCGTGCTCAAGTGTCATACCGTCGTGCTCAAGGGTCGTTCTATGGCACTCATGCGTCGTGTCGTCGTGCTCAAAGGATCGTGTACCGTCGTGCTCATGGGAGGAGGGGGGGTCGTTCCCTGGCGCTCAAGCGTCGCACCCTCATGCTCCTTAAGGGGTCTGTGAGCTTAGCGCAAGCTGGCGGTGGGCATGAAACTGAAAACTTAATCACTGTAATTAAGGAAGATTTCAATTTCCTTCGAAGAACGTAACGCTACGGCACCCGCCACCATCGTCTTAGGAAAAAAAAAAAATGGTATTAAACTTGCTATCATTTTCTTTTTTCTTCTTTTCAGAGATGAATAAAAACCGACATCTGTTCTCTCTCTCTCTCTCTCTCTCTCTCTCTCTCTCTCTCTCTCTCTCTCTCTCTCTCTCTCTCCCCCTCGTTGTCCGGGGTACTACCCTACACCTGTCCATTCTCCCCACATCTGTCTCATGAACTGAGAATCTTCGCGTCGAATCATCCCGTAATGTGGACTCGATTCATATTTTCATATGACCAGTATTACTTTGTGTGTGTGTGTGTGTGTGTGTGTGTGTGTGTGTGTGTGTGTGTGTGTGTGTGTGTGTGTAATTTCCATTAGCATTAAACCTGTTGGGCTTTGGCTCAATCACCGAGATTACACCTGCTACTTTTGCCTCCTCGGGATTACACTGGTAACTTCAATCTCCTTGGGGATTACATCTACTACTTTTGTTTCCTCCGGATTACAATTCTTTTTTTTCCCCTGCGTTTCTTTCCTCGCTGTTACGCCCGCCGCTTTTGCTTCACCGGGATTACTCTTCCTACTTCTGTTTGCTTGGGATTACACTACGCGATTTCGGTCAAGTCAGGATTACACTTGCTACCCCTGTATCGTCGGGATTACATCCTTTCCTCCTTTATCGGCGGGATTACACTTGCTTCTCCCGCATCATCGGGATTACACTTGCTATTTCTATCGTCGGGATTACACTTGCTACTCCTATATCGGCGGGATTACCTCCTGTATCGTCTGGATTACCTCTTGTATCATCGGGATTACCTCTAGTATCGTCGGGATTACTCTTCCTACTCCTGTATCGTCGGGATTACCTCCTACATCATCGGGATTACCTCCTGTATCGTCTGGATACCTCCTGTATCGTCGGGATTACCTCCTGTATCGTCTGGATTACCTCCTGTATCATAAAGGATTACTTTTCTTACTCCTATATGGTTGGGATTACCTCCTGTATCGTCGAGATTACCTCCTGCATCGTCTGGATTACCTCCTGTATCGTCGAGATCACCTCCTGCATCGTCGGGATTACCTCCTGTATCGTCTGGATTACTCTTCCTACTCCTGTATCGTCTGGATTACCTCCTGTATCGTCTGGATTACCTCCTGTATCGTCTGGATTACCTCCAGTATCGTCTGGATTACTCTTCCTACTCCTGTATCGTCTGGATTACCTCCTGTATCGTCTGGATTACCTCCTGTATCGTCTGGATTACTCTTCCTACTCCTGTATCGTCTAGATTACCTCCTGTATCGTCTGGATTACCTCCAGTATCGTCTGGATTACTCTTCCTACTCCTGTATCGTCTAGATTACCTCCTGTATCGTCGGGATTTACTCTTGCTCCTCCTGCACCGCCAGGATTACACTCAATCCACCCGTTTTCTCTGGCGATCATTCATCTCTCCGGTTTGTAAGGGATTACGCTTCACACTTGCGTATCTTTTCGTATCTTCCCTTCAGTTTCTTCGCAAGAGAAAACAGAATTTTCCTCTCGAGCCAGAAATGGAAATATGGGCCAATAAAACTCTATATGAACATCAGTAAGGGCGAAATTCAACATACACGACACTTACCTTACGACCTCAAGTGCCTTGAGATCAATAATCTCTCATTATTACGATTCATAATTATCAAAGCACGTTTTGTTTGTTTTTTTTTGTATCCCTGATTGCATTTACCGCTACCATTAGTGGTATCAAACTGCTTTCTTGCCTGCTTGTGTTCATGTGCCGTGCACTGCTTCCTTGCTTGTGTTAAACTGCCGTGCACTACTTGCCTGCTTGTGTTAAACTACCGTGCACTGCTTGCTTGCTTGCTTGTGTTAAACTACCGTGCACTACTTGCCTGCTTAAGTTAAACTGCCGTTCACTGCTTGCTTGCTTGTGTCAAACTGCCGTGCACTGCTTGCTTGCTTGTGTTAAACTACCGTACACTGCTTGCTTGCTTGCATTAAACTGCCGTGCACTGCTTGCTTGCTTGCGTTAAACTGCCGTGCATTGCTTGCTTGCTTGCGTTAAACTGCCGTGCACTGCTTGCTTGCTTGCGTTAAACTGCCGTGCACTGCTTGCTTGTGTTAAACTGCCGTGCACTGCTTGCTCACCGACATTTCATAACATTACTGGGATTACATCTGGTGTTGTGTGTGGGGTTAGTGGTTGTGGATTATGATCACAACCTTCTTGAACGGTTAAAGGTTATGATGATGAGTAGTCTCACCATCTGCTAGTGTTTAGGATACAGATGGTACTGCTGCCTCTACTGCTAGTGTGGGGTTCATGACACAGATGGTACTGCTGCCTCTACTGCTAGTGTGGGGTTCATGACACAGATGGTACTGCTGCCTCTACTGGTAGTGTGACAGAGATGGTACAGCTGCCTCTACTGCTAACGTGACACAGATGGTACTGCTGCCTCTACTGCTAGTGTGAGAGAGATGGTACTGCTGCCTCTACTGGTAGTGTGACACAGATGGTACTGCTGCGTCTACTGGTAGTGTGACACAGATGGTACTGCTGCCTCTACTGGTAGTGTGGGGTTTATGACAGATGGTGCAGCTGCCTCTTCTGCTAGTGTGACACAGATGGTACTGCTGCCTCTACTGGTAGTGTGGGGTTCATGACACAGATGGTACTGCTGCCTCTACTCCTAGTGTGACAGAGATGGTAATGCTGCCTCTACTGCTAGTGTGAGGTTCATGATACAGATGGTGCTGCTGCCTCTAATGGTGGTTTAGGGGTGACATACAAAGCTGGCTGTACCACCTCCCTGATTCAAAACGATTCGCCTTAATGCATTCCTCTCCTAAGCATCATTTTGCATTGCCCGATACATACGTCCTGGATTCATCAGCGTGTTGCAGGGCTAAGCGCCAGTGGGAGGGGGCGAGAGAGAGGTGGCCTCAACACACACGTATAATAAAGCCGTTATTCCATTATACTTCACAGCTGCCTTGAATCTTTAAACCATACTGCTTGCTATGGCGGCTTGCCATGGTTGCTTGCTATGGCTGTTTGCCATGGTTGCTTGCTATGGCGGCTTGCCATGGTGGCTTGCTATGACTGCTTACCATGGTTGCTTGCTATGGCTGCTTGCCATGGTTGCTTGCTATGGCGGCTTGCCATGGTGGCTTGCTATGACTGCTTACCATGGTTGCTTGCTACGGCTGCTTGCCATGGTTGCTTGCTATGGCGGCTTGCCATTGTGGCTTGCTATGACTGCTTACCATGGTTGCTTGCTATGGCTGCTTGCCATGGTTGCTTGCTATGGCGGCTTGCCATGGTTGCTTGCTATGGCGGCTTGCCATGGTGGCTTGTTATGGCGGCTTGCCATGGCTACCGCCGCTGATCCTCCTGGGGGACGACTAACGACCCGTCTTTATCCACGGCCCAAAATGAACTCCATGACAGCGCGAACGCCGTCGGTAAAAGACCGAGAAGTATTCATGAAGTTCGGGGCCAGGCATCGCTCGCTCCTGCGCTTAGCGCCCCACCACTAGCATTATCCCTGGGGTCTCTCTCTCTCTCTCTCTCTCTCTCTCTCTCTCTCTCTCTCTCTCTCTCTCTCTCTCCCCCAACGACATGCCTCCTACGTGGCGGCACAAAGGACGAACAACAGGGACGGGAGTGGGAGGGTAGGCTGGGTAGGGAGGGTTGCTTACATCCTCCCCTCCTGTATCATCACTTTCTAAAGAACCAGGGAAACAAAACGAATATCCTTTTTTTTTTTCTCTCTCTCCCCCTCAAGGCTCAAACTGTGGCCAAAAAAAAAAAAAAATAAAGGAAATAAATAAATAAACACTAAAGACAGAACAGTTTGTGTAAGAACTCCGAGAAATATCATAATGCAGGTCTCTAGGGAATATATTGTGATTAAAAACTCGATACGATATTCGAATCTTCTAAACAAATTACGGAACAAAATATTCACCTTTTTCCATCCTGACCATCTGTCAAATTATGAAATCAAATGGCCAAGTATGAAATCAAATGGCCAAGTATATATATTTCTTCCTCTCCTACCCCCTCAAGGCGTCCAAAATAAATACCTCACCAGCAAAATATCAAAAGTTAGATCATCACACGAACGATAAATGAATTACCGAATACAAAATGACAGGTAAGTGAATTATTGTACTATGTGAAAGTGAGATGTCTCTCCCATCGTCACAGCTCCGGGTCAGCATTAGCTTTAAGCTAGCCAAGCCACCTCCAGCACGGTACGCTACGAAACATTTTGTACACAAAAGCTAACTTGTAGCCGTGAATAAATAACAGTGAATAATGTCGAAGTTCCAGTCGTATATAAAGGCCAACTTGTTAAGAGTGAATGAAGGCCAACTTATTACCAGTGAATAAAAGGCCAAGTAACTGCCATGAATAAAAGGCCAAGTGACTGCCATGAATAAAAGGCCAAGTGACTGCCATGAATAAAAGGCCAAGTGACTGCCATGAATAAAAGGCCAAGTTACTGCCATGAATAAAAGGCCAAGTTACTGCCATGGATAAAAGGCCAAGTGACTGCCATGAATAAAAGGCCAAGTAACTGCCATGAATAAAAGGCCAAGTGACTGCCATGAATAAAAGGCCAAGTTACTGCCATGAATAAAAGGCCAAGTTACTGCCATGAATAAAACACCAAGTGACTGCCATGAATAAAAGGCCAAGTTACTGTCATGAATACTGAATAAAGGGCCAAGTTCTTGCGGCCAATGAAGAGCAACTTGCTATCGTGAATCAAGACCAAGTTACTGCCAACTTGTTGCAGTAAATAAACGCAAATTCTCGCCAACCAAATAAACATAAACTCTTAGCATTCAATAAACGCCAAATTTTTTTTTCAGCGCTGAAGAAAACGCGAACTTCTTTTTTTTTTTCAACACTGAACACGTCAACATTCTTCACCCACTAACCACTAACTTCCGACGCCAAACTCTCTCTTTAAGAAAAAAAAATAATCCAATTTTTTTCCATATACTGAAACAAAAAAAAAATATAAATCCGTCCCATCGATACAAACCATCCTTCTTGTTACCGTGAATAAGGGCCATATTTCCCCAAGTTCCACAATAATGGGCGTTTTTTTCTTTTTATACAAGTGGCGCGGGGGAAAAAAATATGATACTAAACTTTTCAGCGGTCCATAGGGGCGAGAATCCACCGGCCTGACTCGGATCCTCCGCACTTACTAACCAGCAACTATTTTTAAACCTTAAGTGGTATTGATGTTGTCGGGCCACAAGGACAAGATAAGCAGAAGGGGGGGTCCACCAGCAGGCAAGGACGAGCAGGTACAAGCAGGGGGTGTGTCAGCGACAGAGGCCCTGGATGGATCCTGGCACTGGCTAGCAGGCACCCAGCAGGGTTCAAGCAGGCAGGTACGGACGGAGACAAGACAACAGACAGATGAGCTGGAAAACAGGAAAAAAAACAGACGTGCCAGAAGACAACAGAAAGGGAGAGAAGCAGACAAACGGAGAGACAGAAGAGCCAGAAGACAACAGAAGGCGAGAGGACACAAACAGGAAGCCAGAAGACAACAGAAGGCGAGAGAACACAAACAGGAAAACAGAAGACAACAGAAGGCGAGAGAACACAAACAGGAAGCCAGAAGACAACAGAAGGCGAGAGAACACAAACAGGAAGCCAGAAGACAACAGAAGGCGAGAGAACACAAACAGGAAGCCAGAAGACAACAGAAGGCGAGAGAATACACACAGGAAGCCAGAAGACAACAGAAGGCGAGAGAACACAAACAGGAAAACAGAAGACAAGAGAAGGCGAGAGAACACAAACAGGAAGCCAGAAGACAACAGAAGGGGAGAGAAGCAGACGAACAGGACAACAGGAGAACCATAGGCAAGAGAAGTGTAGGACAACAGACATACAGACACGAAAGCAAGCACAGACCATATGCACATTAGGTAGACTGGAAGAGCACGTAGCACCGCCACCACCACAGACAAGCACAGGCAGGCCAGCCCGCCTCCCAGGGAAGCAAGAGGCACAGGCTGGCGGTAGATGCAAGCATGCAAACGAAAGAAGAAAAAAATATAGGAAGGAGTGAGTGAGGGGGGAATTGGGGGTGAGCGGGGGCAGGGAGGAGGGGGGCGAGGGAGATGAAGCTGTGAGCACTATAGCGGATGAATGATTTAGGACACGCTGGGAAATGTGTGTGTGTGTGTGTGTGTGTGTGTGTGTGTGTGTGTGTGTGTGTCCCCGCCGGTGGAGTATGGGGCGGAGTGAGCGAGGGAAGAGCTTTTCCAATCGACCGGCAAAAGCCCGAGAGGGTGAGCTATGGAGCTCCCTAGGTGTCGACAGGTCCTCGGAGAGAGAGAGAGAGAGAGAGACAGAGAGAGAGAGAGAGAGAGAGAGAGAGAGAGAGAGAGAGAGAGAGAGAGAGAGAGAGAGAGAGAGAGAGAGAGAGAGAGCAGAGTCTGCCCGGTCACCAAGGGTTGTTGGTAGAGGGGCCCCAGAGTGGGAGCTGTTCCTCCTTCTGCAGGTCGCGTCTGAGCATGAGGGACGGCAGGCACAGTAGAATACTCTCCACGCTGCCTGCCGACCCAACCCAAGGTCAAGGGGAAGGACAAGACTAGTGTAAGCACGAGGAGGAGGAGGAGGAGGAGGAGGAGGAAGACGTTGGAGGAGGCAGGGAAGCCGCCAAGAAGCAAGACTTCCGCCACATTGTGTCTCCTGCTACCTCACGCTTACGTTAAATGCAGTACCATTTATCCTCGTCCTTGGCACAAATACCTCGCTACTGCGGCACACACAAGGCCGCCGTCGCGGACGCCCGCCCACACCACACGCCCGACACCTGCACCCACGGCACACCAGACGCCCGACACCTGCACCCCCGGCAAACCAGACAACCCACCAACCAGGCCCTTCTGTCCACCGCGTCTGCCTGCGAGGGCCGGCCGACGTGACAGTCTGTTCCTTCCCTCCCACACCTCATCTGAGGTTTTCCTCAGTCATTTTCTACACTCTCTGACATCCTCAGGGAAGTAAGCCTAGCTAGAGGAATGCAAGACACTCTTTTACACATTTCCAGCAGAGAGAGAGAGAGAGAGAGAGAGAGAGAGAGAGAGAGAGAGAGAGAGAGAGAGAGAGAGAGAGAGAGAGAGAGAGAGACTCGAGCCTTTCGACCACAAATCCTTCGGCAAAAAGTGTCGCGATCGTTTCCATTTTCTCCCCCTCAATGAGCAACGTTGAGTCTCCCATACTCGTCTGTGGAGGGAAAGCGACAGCCCACTACTATCTTGATAGTATCCAGTCCCATTTACCCACTTCTTTTTTAATAAACAAGAGAAAATCACATTAATAAACTTTGCCTTAATTCATCAAGGCAGTGTTGGACGAGGAGTCCAGCTTTTATACGAAGAATTATTATCAGCAATTACGACCCCGACGTAAAAGTCATTCCTATTAAATAGGAAAAATAGGTATATAGAATTAAATTTACCCTATCATATACAGTACAGGTCTAAAATTTACCCCATCATAAACAGTACAGCTGCAGCACTTACCCATTTCTTACACAGTACAGCTGCAGCACTTACCCATTTCTTATACAGTACAGCTGCAGCACTTACCCATTTCTTATACAGTACAGCTGCAGCACTTATCCATTTCTTATACAGTACAGCTGCAGCACTTACCCATTTCTTATACAGTACAGCTGCAGCACTTACCCATTTCTTATACAGTACAGCTGCAGCACTTACCCATTTCTTATACAGTACAGCTCTGGTCGTGGGTCTCGCGTGTCCTGGGATTAAAAACTTGGTCAGTTTGAGAGGAGGTCCCGTGGTGGAGTTGCTGTTAACCGTGGAATTAAAGCAGGCGGGGGCCACTGGACTTGGCCACTACCACCACTAGCCATTACTCTAATTAGCCACGTCCAGCAAAGCCACTTACCCCCTCTCCCCCTGACCCCCCTCCTAGAGTATTCTAATTACTTCGATGTGTGGAAAAACGCGGGGTACTTACTTCTAATATGTTTTTAAGTTTCTCTACTCACAGCAGAAATAAAATCATAAATGAATAAAGAATACGAGGGCTAAGAAGATTAAGACTGTTCTTTCTTTTTCTTCTAAATATATAAGGGAAGTAATCCATGACACAACTCAACCCTAACATAATGTTTTCCTTTGCCACACAAGACCTTAAATGCCAATGTTTCAACTTCAGATTATACACAGCCACTGGCAGACTTCGTCATAATGAAATATATATATATATATATATATATATATATATATATATATATATATATATATATATATATATATATATATATATATATATATATTCTATCCCTTGGCATAAGGGAAGGTTAAAGTCACGTACTTACAACAAACAAACAGATAAACGGGATTTCGCTAACACAGCCTCTTACAACGTAAGGTAAGCTGGAAAACGCAACATAAGGTAAGCTGGAAACGCCATACTTGCCACTAAGCTGGAAGCTGCCTTAATCAAACACAGCTAATCTTTAAGACTCACGTGTGTATTCCATTGTTTCGCATTTCTTTTCCCATATCAAAACTTCAACAGGTCCGAATATGGATAGTGAGAGTCGTCCATATTAGCGGGAAGTTCTAATGAAGTTTCGTCCATACTTTACGACCTTACTTTTGACCATTAAACTTTATCATCATATCATTACCAGGAAGGATCTGACATGTCTTAAGCCTCTGTACCCTAAAGCTGGGTTTTCCTTTCTTTTTTTTCGTAAAACCCTAAGAACTCGACAATACATAAGGCGGACACTCCAAGTTTATTTCTCTGTTCTGTGAATCACTAATATATATATATATATATATATATATATATATATATATATACATATATATATATATATATATATATATATATATATATATATATATATATATATATATATATATATACCATACATATTCGCCATTTCCCGCGTTAACGAGGAAGAGTTGAAGAGTTAAGAACAGAGGTCTGAGCCTTAGAGGGAATATCCTCACTTGGCCGCTTTCTCTGTTCCTTCTATTGTGTGTGTGTATGTGTGTGTGTGTTGTGTATGTGTGTGTGTGTGTGTGTGTGTGTGTGTGTCTGTTCCACAGCTACCATGACTACAGCGTCATTAATTTGGGGGGTTCAGTAAGTAACAGAATAACAGTTCTGATGTTCTTGCAACGTACCACCTTGGCAAGAGAAAGAGCCACTAATGACCATCCCAACTTGTCCTAACAAGCTTTATCACCAATTAACATTATCCACAATCTCCTCTGATTGGTCTGGCATGAATATTCAAACCACGAGAGTACTCACCAAGCAATACAAAGACCCGCCGTCGTGTAAAAAAAAAAAAAAAAAGAAAGAAATTTCGATTCTTTTTCATATGAAGGAAAACAGTAGGGGGGATCCTATGCTATCTAAATACTTTGCACGTCTTGCGCAAAGGTTTTTAATTAACAAGGCTGGAAATTAATCTGATTATTAACACTTTGCTAACCCTGGGGATGTGGGAGAATGCTACTTACGTTACCTACTCGTGTGTCGCAGCTGGGGAGGTGGTGTTGGGTGTTGGAAACCCTCCCTTCCTGTATTAACACTATCTGGAAGAAGGAACAGAGGAAGTGGCCAAGCGAAGCGTATCTTCCTACGTTTTTACTTCAATGTCTCAGCTTCTGACGGCAGCTCGTTATAAGAGGAAAGGCAAACTGATGTGGAAAAAAAATACATATATATATATATATATATATATATATATATATATATATATATATATATATATATATATATATATATATATACATATATATATATCACTAATAACTTTCATCATTATCATTTACGAAGCGTCTGGCGTAAGCTTACGACGCGACACGGCTGCGATCTCAGAACACAACGCGACATGGTGTGAGGTAACGACACAACGTGATGTGGTGCGAGCTTACGGCACGAGCGGGTGTGGTGTAAACACAGAACCCGTGCTACAAGCTTATACTACGAGAGAGCAGGCCAGGTTCGGCCATGAGTGTCATGTCAGAGTTTAAGGTGTCACACCTTCCCAGTCCTCAGAGGTGCTTTGTGTTAAATCATTCAATGAATAATGGTGGCGTCGGAGCAAGACGAAACTATGTGCATGACGCATGACAGGTAGAGAGAGGATGCCGAGCGACTGAGGCCTCTTCTTCGGGCTGGTTCCTGGCGCTACCCAGCTAAAGCAGGAGACGGTGAAGAAGTATGAAGCAGGGATGTTTCGAAGTCCTGTGAGTGGCAGGTGAGAAGCAAGAACACCAACCACTGCCGCACGAACAAAAACTGAGCCATTAGAGATACAAGAACACAAACAAGGACACCAACAGGTACGTGACACAAAACAAGGGCAGCAGCAAGCAGTAGCTGGTACGTTGACACCAACAAGGACAGCAGCAGCAGCAGGTACGTGACACCAACAAGGACAGCAGCAGCAGCAGCAAGTACGTGACACCAACAAGGACAGCAGCAGCAGGAGGAACGGGGAGAGTTGGGGATGGGGGTTGGGGGGAACAGCTTCCGGCACCAAGGTTACAACTTCCTGTGCTGCTGAACAAGTGCCCTCTGTCTCTCCCCCAGCGTTACGTCCGCTTCACACCACCACCACCACCACCACCAACACCCACGCCCGTCCTCACGCAACTCGCCTCGTGTCTCGTCCACTTCGACCAGACTCCACGTCAGTTCCCCCCGCCAACTGGGAGGTAGGTAGGACCAAGCCCCACCATTTCCCTTCCGAGTACACTCACCAACGCCATCCCTGCGCCACAGGAGCCACGTCCCAGCCGTGAGGGGCTTCCTTCTACTAACCCGTCCACCTTGCCCGTCCATGCTCGTCGGCAGTGCTCGGTCTGGACGCCATCGAGTCGACGGTGTATAACGACCCCGGGCAGGTCGACAGTGTACATAAGGCCACACACCGCAAGTTTCGACCAATACATCGAGCCTGGCCACACACAGTAAATAAGGGCCACGCTGTAAATTTCAACACATCACACACACACACACACACACACACACACACACACCAAAGGAACAACACCACGACGTGGTAAAGTCTGTGGCTTCGCAGGGGCCTTCGCCTGGAGGGCACACACAGCGCGTCCTCCTCGCCCTGATTTACGAGAGCGGGTAAATGCTGCGGTCTTGAGATCCACTTACGTGAAAAATTACGACTCGAAACGTTATCTATTATTTTCCTTTTTCTTGACAAAACCTCAATGACTCATTCCAGAGAGTGGGAGGAAAAATAATACTCGTTTCCAGAGCCCCTCCCCCATTGTCCCTCTACTTTAAGGGGTTACATCCTCTCAATCAAACCAAATGACAGCCTGATTGAAGCATTACATTAGGTAATCACACACACACACACACACACACACACACACACACACACACACACACACACACACACACTACGGGCAGCCAAGTCCTGGAAGCCCGGAGGTAAACGGCCGAATAAGGCACAATTTTACGAGGACACGGCACCGTCCCTTCATCATCCCCCGGCAAGTAAAACACGGTCGGCCGCATCACCTGCCACGCCCTCGGTAGAAAACATCCTCCCCCTTGGCCTTCCCCACCATAGGGTTCAGTATCCCCTGCCGACCACTACTACTACACCCTCCCCTCCCTCACCACTTTACTCCCGAGGCAGTACAAACCTCGGGGATTCCAGCGCCACGGAGGAAAACACGGCCGTGTCTCCCATGTCCCCAGGGTCTAAAATCCTTTCTCCCGTCCCTAGCAGTAGATTTTTTAATTATTCAAATGGACAGGCTCTTAGGTCACGGGGTTTGGGGGGGCCGCCCCCCCTGGATCCATGGGCTAATGTCTCTCACTGATGCATCGTCGTCCCAGCAGCGATCGCTAACTAATGGTTCCCTAATACACGCCCACGACCGACGACCTCCCTCCACTCTGGTCGTCCACTGGTCGCTCGGGTGATCACCGACCACCTACCCGCTCGGTAATTGCCACTGACCCCCCCTTGGGCCTAAGGATTCGATCCTTTTAGCACGACAGTTCCGAGGTATGCTGAGCGTGACCTCTGACCTGATCGTTTGGGTCAGGTCAAAAGCTAGGCCATCATACCTAAGAACAGTGCAGTTTAAGCGTAATGCCCCAACTGTCATGCTCAATGGCCCTACTGTCGTGTTTTGGGGTCCTCCTGTCGTGTTCAGTGGCTCTGCTGTCGTGTTCTGGAGTCCTCCTGTCGTGTTCAGTGGCTCTGCTGTCGTGTTCTGGGGTCCTCCTGTCGTGTTCAGTGGCTCTGCTGTTGTGTTTTGGGGTCCTCCTGTCGTGTTCAGTGGCTCTGCTGTCGTGTTCTGGGGTCCTCCTGTCGTGTTCAGTGGCTCTGCTGTTGTGTTTTGGGGTCCTCCTGTCGTGTTCTGGAGTCCTCCTGTCGTGTTCAGTGCCTCTGCTGTCGTCTTCTGGGGTCCTCCTGTCGTGTTCAGTGGCTCTGCTGTCGTGTTCTGGGGTCCTCCTGTCGTGTTCAGTGGCTCTGCTGTCGTCTTCTGGGGTCCTCCTGTCGTGTTCAGTGGCTCTGCTGTCGTGTTCTGGAGTCCTAATTCGTGTTCTGTTGGTCTTCCTGTCGTGTTCCATGGCCCTACTCTCGTGTTTTGGAGTTCTGTCGTTTTCTGTGGTCCTACTGTCGTTTTCTGTGGTCCCATAGTCCGTGAATATCTAAAACATCGTAAACACTACAAATACGCTTAAATGACACACATCCACTTCTCTGTTCATGTAAATCACGAGAGACATCGTAAATCACACCATGACATATCAGTACACCTTAACTATATGATATCTGTCATTTACATCTTCTCTGAACAATAGAATGGTCACCAAAGAGTAACCTAGTTATTTTGCTTTATATGTTTGTTATCTGGTTTATTACCTATCAAAGCTACCCTTTCGAGAATCATGGACATAGCAGATATACAAGGAAATTCTAATCTAGAACCAAAATATTGGATTATTCTAATACCCTTCCCTCTATATTCCATCTTTAAAGCACTTGCTTTACAGTTTTCTTACAAGGCTGTGTCTTGAGGAGGGCGTTTCTCTTCTGAGACCTCCCCGAGGGCAAGTAGCAAGGAGACCAACACCTCTGGGCTGAGTGAACCGACATCTGCCATAAACATGTAATCACTGCAAGCGAGGTCGTCATGTGCGCAGCAACCACGCCAACCCTCGCACGCTGCATGACGGGATGCGGGCGCTGTTACACACCACACTTCTCTCCCCGGTACCGGCCATCCTAAGCTCCCACCACACACACTCACATACACACACACACACAGAACCCACGTATGTATTGCGGTGCTCGTTTCCCCCCAGCTAAATAGAGACTAAAGGCGTGTGGAAGGGACGTCTCTGCTCTGTCGAGATTCGAACCCTAAGAATTTTACAGTATGGGTTTTTAAGTGTGTCGTCCCCTCAAACCACAGTCGCCTCCTCCAGTTCTGTTCGATAACTGCGAACGCAAGAAACAGATCTGGCTAAAGGATTTTATTCATATGCATATCATAATAAAGATTAACTGATTTATACTTCCTTCCTCCATTTGTTTTGTTATATTTGTGCACACTCATCTTCCTACGTGCCATTATATATATATATATATATATATATATATATATATATATATATATATATATATATATATATATATATATATATAAAACTCTTAGGGAGGGACTAGTGCCGTAATCACCGTCATAAAGTAGGAAGATCCCCCATGACCCCCACTGTTAAAAACGTATCCAAAGCCACTATAGTCATTACCACTACCACCACTACAATTCTCTCCAACACCACCACGATCATCTCTGGCATCATCACCACCACGCCAACACCAAACCATCATGTAAAAACCTCCAAAACCAAACCAACATAATAATCTCCAACACTATTACCACCACCACAACAACAACAATCTCCAATACCATCACCAACACCACCACAACATTCATCTTCTGCACCAGAAGCCCCGATTCTACAACAGCTGGTATGTTCAATTACCAGCAAGTAATATATATATATATATATATATATATATATATATATATATATATATATATATATATATATATATATATATATATAATCTTCTAACTTACACTCCTAATACAGTGACTTATATTTACTGAATCGTAACTGTATTGATTTCCTTAAAAATGAGGCATATTACCAAAACTGTACTCGCTGAGTGACCAAATTTACAACCACCATTCACATTTTATTTTTAGGGAATAATTTATGTAAATGAATATAATTATTGCTTCCAGCACGTACAGTTAAATTTCTAAAATAATTATGGCCAACGGTCATGCACGAAGTGATCTGGTAAAATTACATTTGCCTTAGAATTCCTAACGCAGCATAAGGTCTACTGGCATTGCCATTTCGTGCAGTAGCATACCATACGTAGCCTCGTGAGTTGTCTGCATGCGTTTGGACGATCAACATGGGTCTGGCTGCTGCTGCTTCCCACACTTTCTTGTGTGGAGACCAGCCACACGAAGATCGACCGTTATGATAACCCCATCCTTCCCCTGAACAGCTAAGCTGTGTGAGAACTCTCTTCCATCCTCCGTCCTTTCCTCTTCTTATAGACTTTCTAACTTAAGACACAGCTACAGCTACAGTTACACCTACAGCCATATAGCTGCACGTATCAGTGACTACAGAAAAAAAAAAAGGTTCTACTATCATTCCTGACCCATACACTGAAAATCCTTCCAATCTAGCCAAGCTGATCACATGAAAACTTCTGAAGGCACTTGTCCTTCGAGTTCATACATCCATCGAGTAACTCCTCCTCAGCGTTTCAAACTAACTCCAGGCTGACGCAACGGACAGTTCCAGGCTTCGTATGTTTGGAACGTTCCCTCCTCCTCCTCCTGTGTGTGTGTGTGTGTGTGTGTGTGTGTGTCCAGCACCTCTGCATTGGTACGACGGTTCTCCTCCAGTCTTGCAGGCCGGTCGATCCAGTACGCCGTTATTCCTGGGAAGTAAGTTGCGAGCGAGGCCTTCCAGGACCTTCACTGTGGATATAATGATGTATCGCGTTCCGTCCCGCGAACTGAAGAATAAAGTCATGAGTGATTTTCAGTCGTTCCCAGTAGCCGTGGCTCTCTGAAAGTTTGTTTACTTAGACTGTTCAATGTTCTTTGGCTCTGTGTCAACTCGGCTCAACTCGCTGAGCACGACGGGCCCCCCCCCCTTGAGTACCATGTCATGACCTCACGACCTGACCGATCCTTCAAGGGTTAGTCTAGAAGCCTGGCCATCGTACCCATAGGTCTACGTAAGGCCGTGCTCAAGGGTCGTACCGCCGTGCTTATGAAATGGAAATGATACGTGACCATGATACCTTCTCGTCTTTACTCTTCCCCGAATTGAACTGCTTGTTTCCCACGCTGTGTAACCAGTAACATCTATTTCTTACTTTCCCCTCATAGTTATATATCAATCTATCGACTCATCTATCCTTATATCTACATACACGTATCATTAAACTTATTCGCCGTTTCCCGCGTTAGCGCGGTAGCTCCACCAACAGACAAAGGAGAAGCCCCCTCCCCCCATTTTTTTTTCACTTATGCCCCCCATCCCAGTCGGCTTTCAGGCCTGTTAGTAAGCATCGTTGCTGCCACTAGACCCTCATACATCGTTACGGTGTCCGGGATGTCTTCTCACTAACTTCTAAGTCTGCCTGTTGGTCTTCTTCCAATAATACCCACCGAGGCGCTACTTTGCAACAAAAAAAAAAAAAAAAAAAAAAAAAAAAAAAAAATTAAAAAAGAAAATAAAAAAAATCCCATCATCTATTCTCTCCAGACTTCTCAACCATCTCAACTTTGCTCATTCAGTTCCTATTGTAAGTGGTACTACACTTAAGCCCATTCTATCTTCTTTTTTTCCTATGTCATTCTATCCACCTTCGTTCTGTGTAGGATGATTGTTACGAGTTTTATTTCTATCTCCATCATTCCTTCGTATATCAGCGGTGGTTCTGCCCGTGTGTTAGTGCTGGCATGAGTATAATGTAGAGTCTTTCAGCTCCTCCTGAAGTGTGGGTTTTTTTTTTCCTTCAACAATTGAGATAACTTACGTCGTCCATGACATCAACCAGTAATATTCTGGACTGGACTTGTGGCCTCCGACGTGAACCAGTCCGTGTGGCCCCCGACGTGAACCAGTACGTGTGGCCCCCGACGTGAACCAGTCCGTGTGGCCCCCGACGTGAACCAGTACGTGTGGCCCCCGACGTGAACCAGTACGTGTGGCCCCCGACGTGAACCAGTACGTGTGGCTCCCGACGTGAACCAGTACGTGTGGCCCTCGACGTGAACCAGTAATACTCTGGACTGGTCTTGGGATCCCCTAACATTTAATCTATCTCCCTTAACATTTCGTACATCCTGTCTCTCCCTTACGTGAGGGCCATCCAGTGAACTGTACATGCTACCCGCCCTATCGTTTCACAGTCGGGAATTAAACACACACACACACACACACACCGTCTTTTGTACGCAGTGCCGGAGACTAGAATGGAAGACAAATGTATGAAAAAAAAATCTCGTTCATTCTTTCAGCATCATCGTCATACATATACATATATAAAGCACTGCAACCCACATTTTGTCACTACTGATCAATGCAAAACCTTGTAAACTCTGGCTGGCATGTAATGTTAACTTTAACATGGGCACATACTGCTACAAATGTTATTTATCATGTTATCTTAACTAAAAACCGTTATCTTTAAAATAAAAAAAAATGTCTTACGGCTCACACGGTAGGAGATATGTCGATTGAAAACGGTAAAATAATATCTAGGAAAAATAACGATTACTTTGAGCTACTCAAACCTTTTGTGTTGTTCAGCGTTTGTACGACAAATCGCCTGAGAGGGGAATCAGCGGTATTACAACCACACACTTGTCTTCTGGCGAATCCCAGACCCAACGATAGAAAATGGGGCGTCCAATATTTCCGGGTCGTGAAACCTACGTACAATCGTGTTTTGCTGTGTTTTAACTACAACTACCGGACGGCATGTGATCAAAACAATGCTATACCCAGTTACATAGGTCGATTTTAGTGTATATATATATATATATATATATATATATATATATATATATATATATGAGTCTGGGATTAAACAATCATTTCAATCTACTTACAATAACAAGACATCTCTAGCAAAAATGCTCCATCACGTAAAAAATACATTTACAACCTTCACTACTTCACAACCAAACAATTGTCAGTAAAATTACTTGAAACCGCTACGAACAGAAAACGCTATTATTAGATTTACTGTCTTCTATTCCATCTTTAATGTACATATATCTATATTGGATAGGATCACAATTTTGCGCGTGACTATATTCCTAGGAATATATCTATCTATATATATAAATACGTATTCCATAGCTGATTTCTGAAGGAAGGCTTTTATTTACCTCTTTCTCCTTTTCTATCACACACTGAAAACTCCCGAGTCTTCGTGTGGTGCAGTAAATAATCTAGCCTGACCTACGTTAATATCAAGGACCTTCCTCCTCTCTAACCCCGCTGCTCGGTCTGCGGCCGAGCTTCACACATGCGTCCGTCAAGCTGTTGGATGCCGCAGCCCTCGGCATGTGTAAAGCAATTCATTACGGTGGAGATGATAATAATAATAATAATAATAATAATAATAATAATAATAATAATAATAATAATAATAATAAAAATAAATAACAATATTAATAACAAATAATAATAATAATAATAATAATAATAATAATAATAATAATAATAGATAATAATGATAATAATCCTAATAAAAATAAATAACAATATTAATAACAAATAATAATAATAATAATAATAATAATAATAATAATAATAATAATAATAGATAATAATGATAATAATCCTAATAAAAATAAATAACAATATTAATAACAAATAATAATAATAATAATAATAATAATAATAATAATAATAATAATAGATAATAATGATAATAATCCTAATAAAAATAAATAACAATATTAATAACAAATAATAATAATAATAATAATAATAATAATAATAATAATAATAATAATAATAATAGATAATAATGATAATAATCCTAATAAAAATAAATAACAATATTAATAACAAATAATAATAATAATAATAATAATAATAATAATAATAATAGATAATAATGATAATAATCATAATGAAAATAAATAACAATATTAATAAAAATAATAATAATAATAATAATAATAATAATAATAATAATAATACTAACAAACAATAATAACAACAACAATAATAACCTCATGATCACGAGGGTGTATGTGTACTGGCTTGACCTCTTGACTATAAAACCTTACTGGTGGGGGTCAACACCCAGGCCACCGCCCCTAACGCTCGTCTCCTCATCCTCAGCAGTTAAAACTGCCCCTGCCAACTGCTCCCTCACTCACTACGAAACTCCGGTCACCAACTCCGCTCTCTCACAACACGGCCGGAGCAGCTGATATAAAATGGCCAACACAACCCCCACGATGTGTCTTGTGCCATTTCCCCAAGCGTTTACCCTGGGATACGCCATATCCCCGCGTTTTTACCCTGCAACATCGAATTTCTTGCTAACACCCCCCCTTAAAAACATACGAGAAAGTAGTGCTTTATCATAGCCATGTAAAATTCAGACGTTATTAATGCATGCGCTCACTCACGGAACAGTATTTGTACCAACGCATCGTGCATAATTAACGCACGGGGTATCAATATTCATCATCACATCCAGCAAGCGCACTAGAATCTGATGTGAAACATTTTCTTAAACGCCGCAGCTCGACTGGCGCACGGGAAGGACAGAGACGACGTAGAGGACGAACGTCGCAAGGAAGGAGAGAGGTAGGATCGAACGCGACAAGGGAATGATAGGATGGAAAGACTGGGTGCTATACGGGGAGCGGTAGAGACGAAGAAAAGGGCAAATATGGGAGGGATTGGGAATGGAACACACCTATGGCAAATACCTCTCGCCTCAACATACTGGTATGAGAGAGTCCATCACATGCTCCTATTGATATGGCCTTCTACCATCACATACTAACGTGAGAAAATACCTCTAACCCCGTCGCACACGGCCATGAGACCCTTCTAACTTCACATACTCCCATGAGAACGCCCTTATACCATCACATATTCTCGTGACAGCAACCTTCTACCATCACATATTCTGGAAACACTCCCATGGCAACAACCTTTTACCACCACACAGTCCTAGGAGAACAGTCGTCCTGCATCACATACACACACACACACACACACATCCATGACAACATCTACCATCACATAATGCAATGAGACCTTTCTCTCCTACCATCACATATTTTCCCAAGACAACACCCGTCTTGTCATCATCACGTACTTGCGAGACAATAATAACCCTTGCCATCTCTCCCCCCACCTAGTGTAAACCATCCTCCCACTCAACCTCCAGCGCCAGCAGCTGACGCTAACATCTCAAAACATTACCGAAAATGACTTCCCTACCAATTAGCACTGCGCGCCTTACTGAGGGTCAATCGATCTTTATTTTCTCACAATACTTGCCTTGCTTCCACTCCTCTTCCTCTTCCTCTTCCTCCTCCTCCTCCTCTGCGTAACTACAGAATACAATACCTCCAATACAGTACGGCGCTGTATGAGGCTGTAATTCAACGCCCCATTTAGTGGCGTATTACCTGAATATATGAAAAGGCCAGCTACCGTAATCATATACTACCATACCAATGGGCAGGTACCGTCACTATACATACCACATCATATACACCACAAGTCCACGTACATAAACTTCACCCACCACCTGACAAACGAACATCTACCCAATGCCATCAAACATTCATCGCATCAATATCCATCTCTCCCGTTCGCTACGAAGGCACTACCACAGAGCGACTCATCTACCGACTTGTAGCTACGCGCTACGAAGGTTACTTCACTCATCTGCACAACAACAACGCCCCCCCATCACCGTACGAGGGTCGACTCCCACCACCACCGCCGGCCAGAATCTCTTGTGCCACACTCACCGACCACTGTGTGCCGAATAACAGACAAACAGCATTCCGTCACCATCAACAGACGTTGGCCGGCCACCAGTGGAGAGAGAGAGAGAGAGAGAGAGAGAGAGAGAGAGAGCCCGCCCGCCACCGCAAAACACATTTACTATCGAATATCCATGATTGTAATATTCGTCAGCAAGCTAAAATCCCCGACCAGGTAATAGCCTAAGTGCACAGTGGCGTCATCACAGGGCAATACTGCCAGCTAATGGCATGTGGAAGCCAGGAGTCGATTATGATGCGGTGCTCTCGATTGGCAACACTGGCCCGAAACACAAATGGCTA
Organism: Panulirus ornatus; assembly: GCF_036320965.1. Taxonomy (NCBI): domain Eukaryota; kingdom Metazoa; phylum Arthropoda; class Malacostraca; order Decapoda; family Palinuridae; genus Panulirus; species Panulirus ornatus. Next base: position 32,226,842 of record NC_092269.1, read on the forward strand.
ACCCTTTGATTACCAGGGTACGACCCCCCCGGGGCACGACCCACAGAGTATCGGCGGCATGAGCCTTCGGCACGACTCTTAATTGCCCTTAAGCACGTCAGTAGGGCCCGTGTGCACGGTGGCTTGACCCTTAAGCACGTCGGTAGGGCCCGTGTGCACGGTGGCTTGACCCTTAAGCACGCCGATATGACCCCTGAGCAGGAGGGTCCGGCCCTTGAGCAACGGCCTTATGACCCTTAATTATGACACTACGACCTTTCTGCTTAAGACGGCACAGCCTTTGACCCGAGCCTTAACGACCAAGTCAAAGGTTTACTGACCTGATATCAAACTGCTGGTGTTACTTTGACAAGATGTTGGGTGGATGGCGAAGAAAACGGTCTGGGTATCATTTCGACGCTATTATGGCAAAGAAAACGGTCTGGGTATTATTTCGACGCTATTCTGGCTAAGAAAACGGTCTGGGAATTATTTCGACGCTACTATGGGGAAGAAAACGGTCTGGGAATTATTTCGACGCTACTATGGGGAAGAAAACGGTCTGGGAATTATTTCGACGCTACTAAGGACTAAGTAGTAAAGACTTCGCCCTTAATAAATTATCACGCTTCACATCAACGTGGAAGTCAAGGAGACTGTGTCTATGTGATCAAATCCTCAAAATTGACGTGGAGAAGAAATGCCACTGTGGAAGTCAAAGGCTCTCACTTGAACGAGGAAGTCAAAATCGTAAGCCAATGGGGGGGGGGGGGGGGGGGGATCAAAGGCTATCAACTAGAAGTCAAATGCCGTGTCAGTGTAGAAGTCAATCTCGACTTCACTGCCAGAGTCTGGAGACCTTTCATAGCACCGTGGAAGCCACCGTAGAAGCCTTGACTTCTCTTAAGCCAAGCATCAACTAGTGCTACTCAAGCCCACATACCCATGACATTTCAGGGTTCCCTCCTCCATCCCCTGCCGGGAATTCACACCACCGGGCTGCTTGTGCTCGAGAGCTCGCCACAGCCACCAGCAACAACGCCCTCTCTCACACGCCCTCCAGGAGCTCAAGGGTGAACGGTTAAGCCCCCCCCCCCCACTCGAAGCATGAGGACGCATGGCTTCCTGCCCCACGCCACCAGATGAGCTACCGCCGCAGCCAATCGCCCATGTCCTGTGCAGGTAAACAGTCGTGTGCGCAGACTCGTGGGTCGCGCTACGGGCCTCAATCAAGCAAGCACCCGTAAACAGGGGGTGGGCAAGAGGGTTGGGGTGGGTTGGGGTGAGGGGTTTGGTGGGAGGAGGGAGGCGCTGGACAATCACCGTAATCAAGGAAGAGGCGCTGCAGTGCTGCGCAGTGAACCCCAATACCCAGTACATAATCAATATGTGCGCGCCTCACCTTCAGAGGCCGCGTGTGCATGACTGAGGTTCCTGTGCATTAGCCGGTTAGCGTTCGTGCATGATCACCTCCCCCTTCCCTTCCCCCGACACACCCCCCGTTCACAGGGAGGAGGAGGAGGAGGAGGGGAAGAAGTGGGTGTCCACCCTGGGTAAACTTTTAACATGATACCACGGTTCTCCCATCCCACCCACCCCTAACCCAACCCCCTGGGCAACTGGAATCCATGCAAGCAAACACCTCCTCCTCCTCCTCACCTCCCCTCCCTACTTACCCAGACTCGAACTTAATTCTAATTTTCTTTTTTTCTTTTTCTTTTTTTTTTTGTTCTGGCCATGGCGGAGGGTGGACACCACCTGTGTCTTTGTGCAGTAAATAAGTAAGCATTTGTGGGTAATCTGAGTCTTTGTGCCCGGGATAATGACGGGCCACGTGCGGGACGGGCCTGGTCTGCCACCAACCACCTCCGCTACCACACACACACACCAGGTCCTCCCACTTCCGCCCGCCACCACCACCACCACAAACAACTCCTTCCCCTCCACAGCCTCCGCTTCCATTTCAACCACTCCCTCTCCTCACAGCCTCCGCTTCTCTTTGACCACTCCCTCTCCTCACAGCCTCCGCTTCCCTTCAACCACTCCCTCTCCTCACAGCCTCCGCTTCCCTTCAACCACTCCCTCTCCTCACAGCCTCCGCTTCTCTTTGACCACTCCCTCTCCTCACAGCCTCCGCTTCTCTTGACCACTCCCTCTCCTCACAGCCTCCGCTTCCCTACAACCACTCCCTCTCCTCACAGCCTCCGCTTCCCTTCAACCACTCCCTCTCCTCACAGCCTCCAATTCCCTACGACCACTCCTAGCCGCCTAGCACGACCACTCCCGGCCCCAACACCGCTTCAGTACGACTCCCTAACGCCTCCGCTTCAGTACGACGACTTTCCTCGTCCAACATCTCCGCTTCATGACTTTACCATCTTCCATCACTCCGCTTCCTATTCCATCCTTCCATATCTTTTTCTCCCTCGTCTGCGTTTCCCCGTCTCGTTCCTTCCCCTCGCGTGTCGTGCCTCCTCACCCACCGTGTGTCTCTTGAACTTCGTCGGGTATGAATTATCCAAGTGAGTCTTCTCCCTACCGGGTCTCCCCCATGCGTAGCACTCTTATTCTTTCACGAATACGGAAGCAATACGCACATATAAATAGTTCTCCTAGGATAGAAAAAGATATCATAGGATAGATTAGGTTAAATTAGGGAAGGAATGGAACGGATAGTTTAGGCTAGGGCAGGTTAAGTTAGCTTATGTCATGATAGGAGAGGATAGGTTAATCTAAGTTAGGCTAAAACAGAATAAGTCAAGCTAGAGTAAGAGAGGAGAGGCGTATGCTGGACTAAGTTAGGTCTCCTTAGTTAGGTTATCAAGTCCTCGCTAGCTTTCGTAAGTTAGGTTATCAAGTCCTCGCTACCTTTCGTAAGCTATGTTATCAAGTCCTCGCTACCTTTCGTAAGCTATGTTATCAAGTCCTCGCTAGCTTTCGTAAGTCAGGTTATTAAGTCCTCGCTACCTTCGTAAGTCTGGTTATTAAGTCCTCGCTACCTTCGTAAGTCTGGTTATTAAGTCCTCGCTAGCTTTCGTAAGTTAGGTTATCAAGTCCTCGCTATGTGACTGGTCCATCTGTGCCGACAATGTCACGGGCCACCTCATTCCCGTGGCATTCTGGCTGGAACACCCACGTACGGAATTGAAACTCCCTCATCCAGCCACCGCTGTTTACATGGCGCTAGTATCGCTACCCCTCGATATGAGGGACAATTACTATTTTCGGGTCTTGTGCGAAGATTCCTTGCTTGGAGACAACGTAAGAAAGGCTGCGATATTAAGCTTCAACGTACGAACTGGTGTTATATGGAGGTTCCAGTGTATGACCGGGTGCTGTGCGTACCCTTAATGTACAAATGGGCGTTGCAAGGAAGTCACTGTATGAAACGCTGTACAAAGACTGCACGAACAGTTCCATGGAGTTTAAATACAAGGCCATGAGCTGTGTGGAGGTTCAATGCACAAAAGGGAGTTCTGAATGAAGGAATTACTCTCACACAACTCGGGGCCTCACTACACAACACCCCACCCTTATATGCTGCTTCATCACTTGCACTTATTCATCATTCACTTATCATGAAAAATCGTAAAGTATACATGACCTTCGCCATGGCTACAATGAAGGCTCGCTCCCATACACCAGCACACGAGATACGTATTCTGTCGTTTGGTCAATATTCATCTGTGAATACATGTGAATTTTCTATTCATACTCCACAATGAAGTTTAAAGTAAATTTCTAGTTTATCCCAAACCAAACCAGAGGTTCAAATATTCGAAGATACCTCAGTGATATTCGAAGAAGACTGATATTTGAAGGTATCTCATTAATTCTGGAACAAGATACCTAATTAACAATCCAAGATAACAAACTGATATACTCGGAAGATATATAATTAACATAGGAAGAAGATACAAGGAAGATTCCTAATTAACATTCGAAGATACCTAATTAATATTGGAAGAGGGGTACTTAATTAACAAAGATATGTAATCAATATTCGAGGGTATCTAACAGGGTACCTAATTAACAATCAAAGATATTCGAGGGTACCTAACTTATACCAGGAGTATTCGCGCTAAAAGACCACAGATTAAAGTGGTCAGGTCAAACGGGGTCATGCCAGCGATTATAATTATCAACCATTTGCTACACTGGCTTTAAAAAAAATAGATAAATAAAAAAAGATTCACACGCATGTGTGTGTGTGTGTGTGAGAGAGAGAGAGAGAGAGAGAGAGAGAGAGAGAGAGAGAGAGAGAGAGAGAGAGAGAGAGAGAGACTTCTACTACTTAAATTCCCTTTCACTTAACATCCCTACATTTCAACGCCATACCCAATTCCCGTTTTCCTTTGTGAGGGAGATGGACGAGCCCGCAAGACTGGCTACTGAGACGCGGTTGTTTGCGCAGTCCTGGGTAATAATGCCCTCAGGTGCCTCCGTGTGTGTGTGTGTGTGTGTGTGTGTGTGTGTGTGTGTGTGGGAAGGTCGGGTGGGGGGGTACTGGCAGGTCGTCCCAGCTCAGGTTGCAATTAGCCCCCCTTGAACACAACGGTACGACTCTTCAGAGTGCGGTGGTGCGCCCTCTGAGCGCCATTGTACGACCATCGAGAACCGAACGTAGGTCCTTAAGACTCCCACGGTGAGGCCCCTGGAGCACTGAGGTACGACCTTTGAGCAAGACGGTACGACCCTTGAGCACGACGGTACGACCCTCGAGCACGACGGTGCGACCCTTGAGCACGACGGTACGACCCTTGAGCAAGACGGTACGATCCTTGAGCAAGACGGTACGACCCTTTAACACGACGGTACGACCCTTGAGCAAGACGGTACGATCCTTGAGCACGACGGTACGATCCTCCTGGACAAAGGCACGGCACTCGGGCATGGCAGTGCACGGCTGGGTATGTATGTTGGCCTGGCCTTTGACCTGGCCCTTCAAAGGAGAGAAACTGGGACCTAGCCATCATATCGAGGAATCAGAACCGCTGTCCTCAAAGACGGTTAACGACTGTTCCTAAAAGTTATGGCAGACTGCCACAAGGAATGGGAGCCCTCTTCCTGACGCGAGCGCACAGGAAAACTCGTAAATACAAATACACATACGCGAGCGAGTGTGTGTGTGTGTGTGTGTGTGTGTGTGTGTGTCAGTGTTTAAATATATACAAGGCAGACATACGATCTAACACAGAATCAGGAAAACAAATATTCTTTCCTCAGTCTATCATTCCCCAATTTCGTCAGTTCTTCCACACTATCTATGCTGCAACCCTCAACAGCTTAATAACTCAATCCTTCATAATACGAAGGATATCATGTCCCACAGTGTAACATGCGTCTCTCTCTCTCTCTCTCTCTCTCTCTCTCTCTCTCTCTCTCTCTCTCTCTCTCTCTCTCTCTCTCTCTCTCTCCCGCCAATACATACCATTAAACATGAGATGACTTTCGATCAATACTCATGGCAGAGTCTTCACCTAGGTAAAACATATTGGCTAGTCTTCACATCTTATTTCCATTCTATTATGATAAAGATATCGAACAGAATCGGGTTTAAAAAGACAAGAGAGTCTGAAAGACAACTCCATAACATGCATTAATATGCCTTCCAGGTGTGGAACTTAGCCCAGGTGACGAAGGGAGACCTCAGAACAGGTGGCTAACATTACGACCAAGGCTTGAACGCATGACTCTGACAGAGACTCCTATTATCTACGGAAGAACAGGAGGAGGGGGTGTGTTCTTCATAATGCCAGCATTTCCATGCAGATTATCATTAGGCCAGGTAAACTGCTCTTTAAAGGGGCCCGGCAGTTACCTGCAGTCCACAATTACGCCAGGTAAACTGCTCTTCATGAATGCCATCGGGCAACCTGTAGTATACCGGTACTCCAGGTAACTCACTCTCCACGAAGACTGTAGTTACCTGGTTTACCATCACTCCAGGCAAACTCGTGTGTGTGTGTGTGTGTGTGTGTGTGTGTGTGTGTGTGTGTGTGTGTGTGTGTGTGTGTGTGTGTGAGGACAGCAGGAATCTGCAGTATACTATCGCCAGGTAAACTGCTCTTCATGAAAGCAGCAGCTACCTGGTTTACCATCACACACAGGAAAACTCCTGTGCGTCAGGACAGCGACAGCCCTCTAATACATCAAAACTCCAAGAGTAAACCTTTATTCATGATTCTAAGACGTACATGGGGTATACCACTGCTGTACGCTGGTTAGGGACTGCAACCTGACCATCGTTATAGCACAAGTCCTGGTTTACAAGGAGAACCATGAAGGGAGACTAAACACCTAACCTTACAATTGAAATCACTTGTCTTCCACTACAAGCAGACCACGTCGGAGATACACACGCTGCCTCTTGACAACTGGAATCGCTTGTCATACACCACAAGCAGACCACGTTGGAGATACAGCCCGGGCTACGATGCCACGGACAACTGATGCGTCAGAGATATGTCTGCGGCGTATGTAAGACGGCCGTAAGGTCAGAGGTTACGTGTACACACGAGTGGTCTCGAGATTAAGGGTAAAGTCGATGCGCGGGGTCAGGGAGCTCCCAGTGTACAGAGGAAGACCCCCAAGAAAATGCACCACTCCATTATGCCTTGCCACAGGTTGGCGGTCAGGTGTGGGCTGAGCTGTAGCAGGAGCGTGCGGGGGTATCGGCTCGGTGCACGTATGCAGTGGCTCACGTTGGGCGCGCCTGACCTGGGAAGGTTTCCACGCTGGGGTGGCCGATGTTTCCGTCTGCCCAGAGGTACGTTCATGAACGGCAGTTGTACATGCACTTGTCTGCCAAAGGAAGATTCTGGCACTGTATGTGTAACTTCTCATCTAAACAGTCATGTACAATAGGTCTAATACGGCAAGAATCACTAGTCTTGCCTCGTACATTGTGACATACGCCCTCACCCACACTCTCTGTATGCCTGCTACACGTATACATGGCCCTGACGGACGACCCTTAGAATACACAAGGACAAATACTGTACATGCGATTCCACCCTGAATATTACCCCTAGCCATGACTATATATATTTTCACCCTCGCACCAAAATTCTGATAATCTACCACGCCCTTTTTCTCAAATACTCCTTACTCGCATCTCCTTTTGCACCATTACTGCTGTTATTCTTGTACTTCCCATAATCATTAATGTATAAATATACAAAAACATTCAAACACAAATTTGCCTCATTTTATCATCGTCTCTCTATTTACTGTAACTCGCTAACGCGGGAAACAGCGATCAAGTATAAAAAATAATATATATATATATATATATATATATATATATATATATATATATATGAAGGCTAAAAGTCTGTCACTTTCTCTGACCTCACCCTTGAAGGTCAGGTGAATGGCCAGGCCATTATACCCAAGGATCGTACAGTTCGTGCTCAAGGGTCGTCACGTCCTGCTCCAGTGTTAAGGTAATCAAGTTTCAGTCATAATACAAGATACATGATCAAGTTACGTCATAAACTAATCACTAATGGTCAGTTCTCATTCAATTCTCTTTTTCATATAAAGCTTTGGGGTAATGTTTACGAAAAACAGCAGTCCTTATATATATATATATATATATATATATATATATATATATATATATATATATATATCCCTGGGGGTAGGAGAGGAAGAATACTTCCCATGTATTCTCTGCGTGTCGTAGAAGGCGACTAAAAGTGGAGAGAGCGGGGGGCTGGAAATCCTCCCCGTCCAGTTTTTAGTTTTCCAAAAGGAGGAACAGAGAAGGGGGCCAAGTGAGGATTTTCCCTCTTAGGCACAGTCCTCTGTTCTTAATGCTACCTTGCTAACGCGGGAAATGGCGAATATATATATATATATATATATATATATATATATATATATATATATATATATATATATATATATATATATAATCATACTTGTGGAGTTTTTCCCGCGTTGGCGAGGTAGCGCCAAGAAAAGAAGACGACAGGCTGCAGTCGCTCAATCAATTCTTAACCTGTCATGTGCGGTGCACTGAAATCACAGCCCCCTCATCCACGACCAGGCCCCCCACACACATCTTTCCCGTGGTTTCTCCTATGACAACTCGAAACAGTCCTGCCTACGTGTGAAACTAACTAAACAAGTCATAGGTAGAGCACGCGAGAGAAACACATGACTGACATACGCAAGCGCCGATGCCGCACGCTGACTCCAATCTACCAATAGCACAAAACCAGCGAACGCATAAGGCCTCGCTAAGCTCTAAATCCGAACGCGAAAGGAACGTTTATTGCTTCTTCTTCTTCTTCACAAGCTATTCCTACTACGAGGAGCAGCTGACGACTTCAAGTGTCGGGCTCGCTAGGTGTTTGGGAGAGAGAGAGAGAGAGAGAGAGAGAGAGAGAGAGAGAGAGAGAGAGAGAGAGAGAGAGAGAGAGAGAGAGAGAGAGAGAGAGGATGAACCCGCCTGCCACGTTCCGCGGAGCATAAATGGAACCTTCCGACCCGATGCAAATAATTTATACTCTTTTTAAAGTTGATGCGGCCACTAAATTATCTGGGAAGCGAGTTCAGCACCGCTTTCTAAATCCTGCTTTATACGGGCCGGACCAAACCCCACAATATATTTTAACCTGAGCCTGAGAGAGAACCTCCAGCCAGATGCGTCGTTCTCTCTCGTTCTCCAAGCTACGTTTTGACTGTTCTCAAAATACACGATTAACGTCAATATATATATATATATATATATATATATATATATATATATATATATATATATATATATATATATATATATACATATTCTTATGAGTCCAAGGGGAATATGAAACACGGTAAATTCCCAAGTGCACTTTCGTGTAATAATCACATCATCAGGGGAGACACAAGACAGAACTATAACATTCAGTTGATATATATATATATATATATATATATATATATATATATATATATATATATATATATATATATATATATATACTCCTCGATCGCCGTTTCCCGAGTTAGCTAGACCGCTGCAAAGAAATGAGAAAAGGCCGCATTTGTTCACATCGTAATGCACCCAAACCACAGGTCCCAACCGGGCCCAACAGACCTTTCCACGATTTATCCCAGCTGCTTCACACGTCCTGTTTCAGTCTTTTTGACTGTATACTACCTCGTTCCAATTCACTCTATCCCGTGCACGGCCTTTACCCTCCTGCATGTTCAAGCCCCGAGGTATGATATACTTAAAATATCATATACTAGTTGTGCTGGTGCTCTGCTTTCATTATAGCCTCATTCTAAAAACTCTCATAAATAATATTTTGATTTAATTTTGATCGTAATTAACATAATAAATTTATTTCTATATGAATTTATTCATCCATTTATTCACCATGAACATTATTTATGCACATTTTTTTCCCCCCCGTGCTGAGTGGGAGATAAATCTTGCGATCTTGATGACCGTACGATGCAATACTTTATTTGGCCGACACACATATATAAACGTTTCTGGACCCCCTCGTATTTTACGGCGACCATTAACATCCACACCATTTAATGGAAGCCTAAACTGCACGGCTCACAGAACTGGTAATCCCCTCCAAACTCCCACCCGCCACCCCTCCCTTCCCCACCCAGTGCAACCCGTCTCTCTATTTCCTGGTGTACTGAGTGACATTTTCACGGCACCGATGGGATGTGACCGCCGTGAGATTAATGTCTGTCTGTCTGACCGTCTCAGTGCATAAGTAAGACGACACCTCACGAAGGTTTTTTTCCTGACTTGCAGATCAAAGATATATCACACACGTCCCGTAGAAAAATGCCATTAGGCATTGCAGACAAAATAAACGGATATACCTAAGCCAGACCAATACTAGAAATGCAATATTATAACCTAACAAACGTTCATTGAGACAATCAATGCTAATATAAAGATCACGAGAGGTGCATCTTATAAGGAAATCACCAGGTATATAAGAAACTGATATTGTAGAAAGATCTTCATCACTGAGGACCAGATCCCATGATGAATGGCTTGGAACCAAGAGGAAGTGGGAGTACAATCGTCCTCATCCCTTACCCAGCCTGTGTTTAAAGCCTTGAGTGACGACCCGCTACTCAAAAAGTTTTACCCGTCACTTCAACACTTTACGCGCAGAAGGCGCTCGAAACTGGAACGCAGATTCTAAGCGGATGATCCAAGTGGCAGGATGACGCAAGATGGGAAGGGTGAACCTGCTATATTGTGACGGTAGCACAACACGAACCTCATCTCTCTCTCTCTCTCTCTCTCTCTCTCTCTCTCTCTCTCTCTCTCTCTCTCTCTCTCTCTCTCTCTCTCGGGATAGCTGAATCCCAGGTAGGGACGAGCCGCTAGAGGGACGGGAAAGCCCGTGCCAAGTCCAGACCTGGCGAACCCACGAAAACAACGACAGCAACAAGGACAAGAAACAAACGCACGGGGTCTGGCTACCGGGAGCCCTTCTACTCCTTGTTTTTTCCTCCTCTGGTCATTTCTCATTTCAAGCGTCCTCGCGTTCGTCCAGGTTTCTTTTGAGACGCTGAATAATTTGTTTAAGGATCGCAGGCCAGAGGCGGAGTCGCGGGGGCTCACAACGCTCCGCGGAGTTCAGCCACAACTGGTAGTACTGTAGCGTCCGGGAGCTTCACCGTATAATGGATGGGGGAGGAGGAGGCCCCCTCTCTCTCTCTCTCTCTCTCTCTCTCTCTCTCTCTCTCTCTCTCTCTCTCTCTCTCTCTCTCTCTCTCTCGGGATAAAACTTCTGAAACTGGAATTGAATTAATAACCTCCACTCCTACTTGCTATGGTCGTTGGTGCTTATAAATCTCTTTTTTTCTTCTTGGGTCGAGATATTTCAGATTCCGAGAGCTAGACACACACACACACACACACACACACACACACACACACACACACACACACACACACCCGTGTGCAAGTCTGGAAAGTTTTGGCCGATGTTATATGAAGTTCCACCAACCCGCTGCAGGAGGCGTCTTTACCACTGGTATACCACGGGACATCCGGCCTGTGTGGCGCGCCCACATAATCCTCCGCTGATCTACTCACACCGTGTCCTTATCAAAGGCGGCGTCGTCCTGTTGAAAGGCGACAGACCACAACGCCATCAACAACCTTTGTGTTTCTTGATTGGCTACATTGTTTCTCCCGCTGTAATGTTATTCAAAGTCACAGTTTCCACCGCGCGTATAATATGGGGGTCTACATGCGGTCTTTTCCACCGTCTTATCTGCGCATGTACTCAGCAAGGAGCGTCACACGCCTCTATATCTCCCTCGACAGGCGTTGTCCACGTTATCTACCAAGGGTTTACCAGGCACGTAGTTTTGTGACACATCAAGTACAGCTTTCTATACTTCCCACTACCCACCCTTCCTCCTCCCACCGCAATTCTCTGATACGTCTCTCTCCACATCTCGCCCCTCTCCTCTCCCATCAACATCTCGCCCCTCTCCTCTCAACATTAACTTCCTCTCCATAACTCTCCACCCCGACCATCCGCCACCCACTTCCCCCACCACCAACTCCCCCCACTTTCTCCCCCCACTCCCTAACACCTGACACCATCACCAACACCTCCTCCTACAGAACCTGCCTTAACTTACCTTTCTCTCACCCCCACCTTGCTAGCAAGCTCGACTTCATCTCCTTCCACACTCTTCCTCAAACACCGCAGTCAGGCTCCTTCCTCCCTTCGCCAAACACCACCCTCACCTCCCACTCCAATCTGGAGTCGAAGACGGAGGAGGATCACCAGCGTCTACGGCCGCGATTTTGTCTCGCACGGTGTCTTGGGGCACGGACGGACGAACCCCAGAGGCCGCAGGAATACTATGGGTGTAATTCATCAATGACCGGCGGCACCTACTGGTACTGTACGGGGAGGGAGTTCTACACTTGGTGTGTGTAGTCCTGAGGTTACTCCAGGACTCCTCTCCCAAGACTTGCGCTACTTCCAGCAGCAGGGAAATTATTGACTCAGGTCTGCAGGGACAACTTCTCCGACGAGACCGTACTCCCTTTCGTCAAGAGAGGTCGCCACAGGCAGGTGGAGTCCGGTAACATCCACTGGTGCATCATACATGACAGCCAGAGAAGGGATATGAACGAATGGGGCCTTTTCTTCGTCTGTCCCCGGCTCTACATCGCTAAAGAGGGAAATAGCATGCAAATATGAAAAAATATTATTTATATATATATATATATATATATATATATATATATATATATATATATATATATATATATATATATATACACACATAATGTGTGTGTGTGTGTGTGTGTGTGTAGGTGTCCAAAATCACGGGTTCTTTTATATTTATCTACACACACACACACACACACACACACACACACACACACACACACACACACACACAAGCAAAACAGAGCCAAGCCATACCAGGGAGAGGGAGGGAGGGAGGGAGAGGTCGACGAACCACCACACAGCTGAGTTATAAACAAGTGAGGGAGTCAAGATGGCAATACCCCGTGAGTGGTGCAGGTGGCCACAGGCAGCAGGGGGGAGTGGCTGCGGGGATGGGCAGGGGAGGAATGGCCATGAGTAGGGGGAGGGGCTAGGGGGGGAGTGGCCACCTGCTGGGGCAGGGGTGGGGGTGTTTTGCTACGGGGGTGAGGGAGGCAGGGTGGGGAGCAGCCACGACGTAAAGCTGGGGAGTGACTATTGGGAGGGATGACCGTGGGGAGGGCTAAAGGTGGCCATGGGGAGAGGCGTGGGATGGGAGTGGCCACAGGGAAGGTTAGCCATGGGGAGTAGTTACGGGCAGGTTCATAGGTGGGGGAGAAGCCATGGGAATGGGCGGGGACGGGAGATGGCCACAAAGAGGGTCAAGGGGAGGGGAGTGGCCACGGGGTGGGGCGGGAGTGAGCCGCCTAAAAGAAAAAAAAGACAGATAAAAGAGAGGTCACGTGATGTGAGAGGGGAGAGGGGAGGAGAGGCAGGGGGAAACCCCGGGTAGGGAAGGAGGGAGAGGGGAGAGGGATGCTGGAAGAGAGGTGGAGAACGTCAGTCAAGAATTAGGGTGACAGAAGGGGAGAGAAGGGGTGGGGAGAGAAGATGGGGAGCAAGGAGCAGGGCTGGAGAGCAACAGCTGAGGGAGACGGTGGGGGAGCAGCTCGAAGTCGGCTAGGGATATGGGAGGCACGAGGAACCAGTCTGGGGAGATGGGAGGCACGTGAGGCCAGACTGGGGAGATGGGTGGCCTGTGGGGAGGAAGGAGGAGCCTGACTAGGAAGATGGGAGGCAAGTGGGACCAGTCTGGGTGGGGATGGGAGGCCTGTAGGGAGGGAGATGGAGCTAGTCTGGCGAGATGGGAAGCCTGCAGGGAGGGAGATGGGAGGCCTGCAGAGAGGGACAAGGAGCCAGACTTGGGAGATGGGAGGCAAATTAGACCAATCTGGGGGGATATGGAAAGCGGGTGAAGCTAGGCTGGGGAAAGGCACGTGAAGCTATACTGGGCTGGGGGCAGGTGGGTGGGATGGGAGGCATGTGGGGACGGACGGACGGAGGAGGAGGAGCCAGACTCTGGGGAGACTGGAGGCAGGTGAGACCAGTCTGGGGAGATGGGGAAAACGGGGTTGGGGGTTTGGGGTGTAGGAGCCAGTTTTTACCTGGTCATAGCCCGCTTAACTCCCCGTGCTTGGGGTGACTGTGGCAGGTTCCTGACCCCCACTGGTAATTTGGGGGGGGAGGTTGGAGCACTTGCAACAAGGAGGCAACATCCATCACAATTTATACTCGTGCTATCAATTGCAAGACGCTCAATTACTTCCACCGGGATTTTTTCCCCCTCTTCAAGTCGGGCTCGTCTGATGGGTCTGCATCTTCAATAACCCAGGATTTCTAACCAAATCCTTGGAGTAGTACGACCCTTGAGCACGACGGTACGTCCCTTGAGCACGGCGGTTCGTCCCTTACGCATGGCAGTACGTCCCTTGAGCACGGCGGTACGTCCCTTGAGCACGGCGGTACGATTCCTTGAGCACAGCGGTGCGTCCCTTACGCATGGCAGTACGTCCCTTGCGCACGGCGGTACGTCCCTTGCGCATGGCAGTACATCCCTTGCGCATGACAGTACGTCACTTAAGCATGGCAGTACGTCCCATGAGCACGGCAGTACGTCCCTTGAGCACGGCGGTACGTTCCTTGAGCATGGCAATACGACCTTTGCGCATGGCGGCACGTCTCTTGCGCATGGCAGTACGACCCTTGCGCATGGCGGTACGACCCTTGAGCACGGCGGCACGTCCCTTGCGCATGGCAGTACGACTCTTGAGCACGGCGGCACATCCCTTGCGCATGGCAGTACGACCCTTGAGCACGGTGGCACGCCCCTTGCGCATGGCAGTACGACCCTTGAGCACGACGGTACGATTCCTTGAGCACGGCGGAATGACCCTTGAGCACGGCAGTACGTCCCTTGCGCATGGCAGTACGTCCCTTGAGCACGGCGGTGCGTCCCTTGAGCACGGCGCTACGTCCCTTGAGCACAGCAGTACGACCCTGGAGAGTGATGACCAGGCCTCTGACCAGAACAAACGATCCCGTCATCGTACCCGAAGGTCGTACCGTCGTGCTCAGGGGGTCGTCGCTCCGTCGGGCTCAAGGGTGTTACCACAACGCTCCGGGGTGTTGAAAGAGTCGTGCGCTCAAGGACCGTCCGCCGGACGTGCTCACGTCGGTCGTGGAACAAGTATCGCAAACCAGGAATCTGCTCTTCTCCAACGAAAAACTCTTTTCAGGACCATGTCCCCCTCGGAGCCAAAGTCCTCCTACAGCCACACTTGCCCTCCCAACAGTACGCAACCATAGCCATCCATCCCTCTAGATGTAATGCACACACACACAAATAAAAATCCTTTCTTTTTCTCTTCTTGCGCTCATGGGTCCTCCGCGCCAACAGGTCCTCCACTTTTTCCCCCCCTCCCTCTTTATGACTAAAGGAATCCTCTTCATGATTCCTCCTTCAACTGGGGCTCATCTGTGAGTTCCCCCCCTCCTCTCCCTCCCCGCCCACCCGCCCCTCCCTCCCTCCCTCCGAGTCTTCCCCACCGGCGATATCTTACGTGGAGTTCCTTAAGGCTTCCGGTCTATCATCCCCAGGGTCCAATTTCCTCAGGATATCACCAAAGGCCCGGCCATCAACCGCATGGAAATTCGCGAAATATATTTGAAATGTTGATGAAGACTGGGGGAGAGAGAGAAAGAGGATAGGGGGAAGAAGGTCTGGGCGCTGTGGGTGGCACATGTGGGAGTGTGGGTGGCATGAGGGTAATGCGGGTGGCATGTGGTTGATGTGGGTGGGAGGTAGTCACTGTGGATCGTATGGCCAGCCTGGGGGTGATGTGGGTGGCTAGAGTGAGAATGTGGGTAACTTATGCACTCGTGTGAGCTGTCTGTGGGTGGAGCGTTGTGGGCGGCCTGTAAAGTGGCGTGAGAGACCTGTGGGTGGTGTGGGCGGCTCTTGGGTAGTGATGTAGACAATGCGTTTCAAAACTCTCGATGAACAGAAGACATGGATCCCATTCGGCAATATACCCTAATGCGTTTATACGCATTTCCCACATGGATGTCAATATCATCCTCTCTCTCAAGGAGAACCAGATACAAAAAAGGGGAACTCTGTTGACTGTGGATGACGTATATCAGCGAATGTAAGAGATGTCACAGATGGAATGAGAATGTGGCAGCTCTGAGAGTCTCCTTCTTCCACGGGGAAACCTTTTGTTTGTGCATAAACGAGTAAATTAATCTTAAAAGAAAACACAGTTATCTTGTACATCTTTAACATGTACTCGACACATGGAATAGATGATAACGATTTTCCTAATGGCAAGAAGGTCCAATTGGATAGTCTGTACCCGCGCCGAGCGGTAGGACTGGCTGGGTTCGAATCCTCCACACCCATAAGCTAAACGTTGTCACTGTCATCATGCGTTCGTCATGCTGGGCGAGTGTACCCGAAGAGTGCGTAGAATGTCGGTTTACACTTCCTACATCATCCCTGAGTACAGCGAAGATGGGTTTACATTCAGTCACAGGCACGAGTCACATGAACCTTAATGTACATATACGACATAACTACCACCCATTTAGCTGATGGGTTACCATCAACACACGACAGTGTTCCGGCCGGAATACAGGTACATGCGCCCCGAGCAGCGTCATCGCAGCCTAAGGCAAATAGTACGCGTCAAAGTACGTGAATTACAACCTCAGCTGCACATGACACTTCCAAAGTATACGTATGTATACACTACAGCCTCGGGTGTGTCTGTCGAGTGGGTGGTGTGATCAGGGCGAGGGTGGTGAGTCAGACATGTAGGAGAGGTCGCGGGCGGGCTGGCGGTGGTGTGTCAGACTTGTGGGTGGTGTGGGCGGATGACAAGACCGGAAGCCGTGTGGACTCATTCTAAGACATTAAGACTCACGGAAAAGCTTCGCTTTTTAAGTTACAACCAGAAGTCAGCGGTGGAAAGAACGTAACTTCCACAAACATCTCTTGTCTCTTACTATCCAATTTCAAAACACGGTAAGTCAACCCTGCAATAACATATACGCTGGGCATAACCATTCCCTCCACTCTAGCCTGGCAACCCAGGATAATGAACATCACAAACTCTGCTTCCTCAACCCCAGGGGAGTTCAATAGGGGACGTGATTATTTTCCTTGTGTGCATTCATTCCATATCATTGGAACTCACAATCGCCCCAGTGTAGAATTAGCTCGCAGAGCAACGTCGACTTATTTACTCTACACAGGAATCAAAGGCCTTCTTACCCTCATCAACTATCACCTTCCGTCCACCGTGATGTTCCTCTCTTCTCCCCTGTTCTACAGATATCATTTCGGTCACGACTCTCACGAGCTGTTAAGTCACGCGACTGGCAGCTGCTTCCCGTGGTTTATGTGTGGAGACCCGACCACACGAGCACTGACCGTTCTAACCCCTTCTTCCTTTTTCCTCAAACGGCCATGCTGTAAAATTCACTTCCTTTTTCAGTCTTTCCTTCTTCCCGTATAATATTTCCACCTTCACCAGTCAGCTCTGCAAACGCATGAGCTCCTGAAATCAATTTCCTCAACATTCTTTTTCTTACACTCTTCGTTTTTATCTTGCGGCCCAGATGCCCACGATTGGACCATGTTTTCCACCGTGCCACATCGGGAAAAATATGCGCACCTATATCATAAGGTACACATCACACACCCATGTGTACACGTTACGTCTCCCGGCGCACATGACACACCCATGTATACACACATTGCAGCCTTCGGTGCACATCGCACACCCATGTACACACATCACATCCTTCGGTACACATCAGACACCCATGTGCACACATTATATCCTTGTGTATACCTATTCACACACATTTACAGCTTCTCGTGCAAATCAAGCGCCCACGTACACACACACACACACACACACACACACACACACACACACACACACACACACAACACCCACTGGTGTAAGCAGTAGGAAGGGGAGCCCACCTGTGTACAGTCCCAAGGTTCTTCGCGACCGTAATCTGATACAATATATTACAGGAGAATTACAAGGGGAGAGGGAGGGGGAGGAGAGTCCAGGAGTTGCCAGACGCCACGTGGTGGACGCAGGGCAGTCACTGAGGGAGGAGAGAGAGAGAGAGAGAGAGAGAGAGAGAGAGAGAGAGAGAGAGAGAGAGAGAGAGAGAGAGAGAGAGAGAGAGAGAGAGGCGGGAGATGTACTGTGACGGGTGGTGCTGGCCGACGAGCAAGTGTGACGGGTGAGCTTGAGACGGGCGGGGGTATGACAGATGTGACGGACGGGGGATGACTGGTGAGCCTGACGGGTGGGGGGTGGGTATGACATATGATGGACGGGCATGACAGGTAAGTGTGACAGATGGGCATGGAGGGTGAACATTAAGGCCGAATATGACGAATCACTGTGCATGACGTTAAGCATGACAGGCAAGCATGACGGTGGGCAAAGAGGGAGAGAGAAGAGAGAGGTGTGTGAGGGAACCTGACAATGACACCTACCAGGACGGAGGGACCATTCTTCTCAAGAGTACCCACTCCAGGTCTCGGGGGTCTCCACGCTTGCCTCCACCGGACATCCCCACCTCCTCCATCCCCAGTAACCTTCGCCCACACCACCACAGCAAAAGCCTTCTCTGTGTACAGAGACGATCCTTTCAAAAGATAATTCCTGCCAACAGCCGGAGGCAAGAGCCAAGCCGTGAGTGCATACATGTAAAACAAATGTTAATTAACGCATAATTAACAAAGTTACTCCGTTAATATGCTTTGAGGACGGGATGACTTGAACGTTTTAACCTCTGGAGTACGACGGTGCGAAGCGGGGTATGAAGAGTGCGACCTCTGACCTGGCTTTTTTACAGTCAAAAGCGAACGCAACAGAGAATCGTAACGTCGAACTCTGGAGTCGCATGTACTCCAGGGTCGTAACGTCGACCTCTGGGGGTCGTATGTGCTCCAGGATCGTACCTTCGTGCTCAAAAGTTATATGAAAAAAGATGGCATTATGTGGGAAATCGAAATTTGATATTTCCATAATTATTATCATCTGGTTTCCCTCGCCGGGAGCTGGGTCGGGCATCACGCAGTACTGCTCCTCCTTGTAGTAAGTCAAGGTATTTACGTCCACGGCCGCAGGCGTACGTGCCCACTGCATGCCGGCTGATCAGGTAAACCTGCAGCTACTCCGAGTGTATCCCAGTGTATCTGTACACAGTCAGAATGCTCGACACTCTTGGCTCCACAGTATATAAATATATCCCCGTAACTACAGTGTCATGAGGAATTCAGAAAGAGAATAAAGAAAGAAAAAAATAGAAAAGGAATTCAAATTGCACCAGACATCCACCGGGTCCTTTAAAACACGCACACTGGGGCAGCGGGCCCTGCAGCGGGAGGCAGGAGTATCAGGTCATCAGGACCTGGGCAGGTGCTGCAGCGGCTCCTGCTGGTGCAAGCAAGACTGCGGGGGTGGGGGCATGTTTGGCGGGCGATGATGATGGCTCCGCGATACGCCATCACCACAAACAACGGCCATTATCTTCCTCTCATTCCATTATTCAATTTTCTCCCCCGCGCACTAACAATGCATGAAGACAACGGGGCGCCCCCCGGTCCTTCGCCCGCCCTGGGAGATGCTCCGGGACTCGATCATGTCCCTGAGTTTTCCTTTATTCTAATTTCTCTCCTCTTCGTGGTTTTTTTCCCCCCAGTTCGCACGGGTCTGCTGAGGGACGTCGTCGCTAGGGTCATCATTACACGATGGGAGGGAGGGAGGGAAGGAAGCTCATCATGATCCACTGGGCCTGGGCGACGGCCAGCACCACACCTTCCGGCGACAACCGTGCTCCTCTCCTCTCCTGCCTGCCTGCCGGCACCAGAGGCGATAGACTGCACGACGTGCTGTATTGCGGAGGAGACAGATCCATCCCTGAAGGCAATCACACGATAAACACTGGCGTCATGAAGTGCTCCTCGCGGGCGGGCGCGTGACGAAGGGACAGACTTGCAGGGGGGGGGCCGGGGCCAAAACGCAACCTAAGTCATTCCCTTGCGGAACCCCGACATTTAAGCAGTACGGCAGAATGATAAAACATGTTCTCACGGAGGGAGAGAGAGAGAGAGAGAGAGAGAGAGAGAGAGAGAGAGAGAGAGAGAGAGAGAGAGATGGAGTCTGCCGGGCACGCCTAAGCCATCAAATAATTAACACCGGTTAAGGCCAGCCAGCGTTCCTCCGGTCATAAATTTCTCCAAAGAAGCCTTCAGTAATGATATACAGTGGGGGGGGGGGGGGGTGTTCCCGAACCGGTGTGTCATGGGAGGCCTTTGCAGACATATGATCTCCACGAGCAATGCCCCACCTCCTCTAACACCCCCCCCCCCCCCCCCCCCCGCTGCTGAGGATGATGGCATGGAGGGTAGGGTGGGTTCGGGATGGTAAATACCAAGATAGATATAAAATAAAAAAACAAAGATGGACACTTACACGCGTCGGTGTCAACGACGGGGTAAAGATAACCACGACGCCTTGATCACGGGTCCTGGACTTGGCGAACGGCGGCTGTAAAAGTCATACACCTCAATCGCCATATCCTTATACAGCCATAACTTGCGACGCTCAAGAGGTCAAAACCTTCTCTCTCTCTCTCTCTCTCTCTCTCTCTCTCTCTCTCTCTCTCTCTCTCTCTCTCTCTCTCTCTTCGCTCTCCTCACTTCAGTATACCAACCACCACGATCTAAAGCCAGAAGCAATAACGGCTCCGAAACTTTCCCGGTGAGAGCTCTGACCCGCTGGGTTGGGCAGGGGGAGAGAGCTGACCCGCTGTAGTGGCCAGGGGGAGAGAGCTGACCCGCTGTAGTGGCCAGGGGGAGAGTGCTGACCCGCTGTAGTGGCCAGGGGGAGAGTGCTGACCCGTTGTAGTGGCCAGGAGGAGAGTGCTGACCCACTGTCGTGGCCAGGGGGAGAGTGCTGACCCGCTGTAGTGGCCACGAGAGTGCTGGTGGCCCGCTGTAGTGGCCAGGAGAAGAGTGCTGGTGGCCCGCTGTAGTGGCCAGGAGGAGAGTGCTGGTGGCCCGCTGTAGTGGCCAGGAGGAGAGTGCTGGTGGCCCGCTGTAGTGGCCAGGAGGAGAGTGCTGGTGGCCCGCGACCCGTCGGGGTGGCCAGGGGAGAGTGCTGGACCGCTGGGGAGGCCACATGTGCTGAAGACGTATTTCCCTGACGGAGTGACAGGGGAGACATGTGTCTCCTTGTGTCCGGTCGCGACGTGCGAGGCGGGAAGTGTGTGTGTGTGTGTGTGTGTGTGTGTGTGTGTGTGTGTGTGTGTGTGTAGGGAGAGTGAGAGGGAGAGAGAGAGAGTGGGGGGGCGATGGCTGGTTGGCGTGGCGCAACACTTGCGAAGTGGGACATCCCAGGAATGGGACGATGAGGAGGATGAAGGGAAGGGGAAGGGGAGTCGCATGGAAGGCAGAGGGAGGGAGGAAGGGAGGAAGAGAGGGAGGGCGGGGTAGGGAGGGAGTCACTATCGCCCCCTGACCCCCACCCACCCATCCTCCCTATACACCATCATCCAGCAACACTCAAGTCATCGGCAAAGGAACCAGACGCAGCAACATTCTTGTCTTTCGTCCCTCGTTAAAAAAAAAAACGTTATCAACGTGAGCGCTGGGGAGGGAGGGAGGGAGGTCTCTGTAACAAGTTGACATAGTGGGTTAATTAGCTCTCAGCTCGCGAGGAAGGAAAGAAAAAAAGAAAAAGAAATCAGATGTGGATTTAACTCATCCATTCCGCGCCCTTCCCTAACTAAGAAAGTAAAGAATAAATTGAAAAAAAGAATGTGAGGAAGGCGAAAGGCAAACACGACACTACAAAGTTCGTAGCAAAGATACACTAACATTCGACAGAACAACATCACTAATATTCGACAGAGCAACATCACTAATATTCGACAGAGCAACATCACTAATATTCGACAGACCAACATCAATAATATTCGACATAAAATCACTAATATTCGACAGACCAACATCAATAACATTCGACATAAAATCACTAATATTCGACAGAGCAAGAGCACTAATATTCGACAGAGCCACTGTACTCCCACAGTAATAAAACGTCCTGACAGCTGCCCTGTTTACTCCCCTTGGGCGGGCAAAGTAGCATTACCACCACAAGACTATCACAGTTCATTCCACTACGTACGTGTTAAAGGTCAGATCACTTAACGTACAGAGAGAGAGAGAGAGAGAGAGAGGGCCAGAGTGTTGGTAATGCCGTGGAGCAAGACGTCTTGCTGATCCTCCCGTCTAGAACACTCCACCAATACGATACCGTTCTCGATGCACTGGTGGCATATGTGCGCAAACCGCTACCCTGGCGTGAGCACAACACTCCACCAATACAATACCGTTCTCGACTTACTTGTGGCATATGTGCGTAAAACGCTACCCTGACGTGAGCACTAATGCGCTGTGGGAGTATTTACCATCTTTCCCTCTTCTTTACGTCTCCATTACGTCCACCATAACGTAATGGCAAGCTTCGTAAAAATTCAATCATTTCTATCTCTTCTTTCCTCTTCGATTTCTCTGACCTGGCCTAGATGAGGACTAGTAATGTCTGTGACTGGTGCTATCACAAAGAGAGATGGCAAAACTTCACACCACCAGTTATACTAAAACAAATACATTTGGGGAGCGTTGAGCATGGAGTGTACAGGTAACATGAGCGACCATATGGAGCAACGGGTGTGGTCAGAAGCTGCCCTGAACGGAACCCGCTGCTGTTGTTTCCTTCCTCACTCAAGCTCTTACGTACAGCGATGCACAACCTGGCGACCTGCTTGAGGACACAGAACATGCCAAGAGGGGAACTGTGGGCTGTCACCATGCCTAGCTCAACCCAACACAGTCCAGCACCTATTTAGTCATGAACACCCTAGTCTTGTGACCGACTCCTCCCAAGTGAGAACTGTACCGGATCCCCCGCGCTCTCTCTCTCTCTCTCTCTCTCTCTCTCTCTCTCTCTCTCTCTCTCTCTCTCTCTCTCTCTCTCTCTTTCAGATCTTACGCCAATCGCTCACCATCATCTGCTGGGACGAAACCATATTCGGTAATGAGACTTATCCACTCACGACGTAAAATACTGAGTAAGAAAACCAACCGTGAAATGGGGCCAAAGAAAAAGGAAAATAATAGAGGGAAAAAAATGATTATGGAGGGATTCGACTCAGAAGGGAAACAGAGTACAAAAGACTTCAAAATGGCATCAGTGGGGAGGGAGGGAGGGGAGGAAAAAGAGCACAAACGTTCTGGGAACCATTACGGTGGATGACCTTACCTTTCCCAGAACACAACAAAGCAGCTCGTGCGTCATCCAAGATGATAAGCTGGATGCTGAGAACCTCCTGAAGAAGACAAACACCGGTAATGACACCGCTGGAAGCACTCACACCAACGCTCCGGCCTACACAACACCCAGGGACACACACTACCCAGCCGAAAACTCTGGTGTACACGACGCTATCTCGCTGGTCCCGCTCATTTAAGCCAAGCATCAGAGCTACATGCGAGTGCCGAGTACAACCTGAAACTGGACTCACGAGACAGTGAGGGAAGGATATTCATGAATTATACAAGAGTACAGCTCATGAGTCTTTGGTTCCTATACGACAATGGGGCAATAATCCCATCATTGTGTGGAAGACAAGGTGGACCCAATCACAAAGTAAAACGGGCTATGGTTTTACTTTATATATATATCCTAGCCACTATATGCTCATCTCAATCGCCAACCCCACTAAAGAAAGCTTTCACGAGAACCTCAAATGCGTTTCTTCCGAGTGCAGTATGTGAGGCTTGCTGCACCGGATACGCGGTCCTGTAGGCTGCCAGCAGCAACAGCCTGCTTCGCCGTGCAGCGCAATGGCTCCACACCTTACGACGGGGGTGGAGAGGGCATCCACAGAACCTGCCGGCAGACACGCGCAGGGAGGGTGCAGAGGAGGGCGCTTTAAACTGACTCCACCTTGACTGGAGGTCAGCCACTACAACCTCTCCACACACACACACACACACACACACACACACACACACACTAAACACCACCATCCTAACTGGACTCCACCTTCACCCTTTAGAATGACTCCACCTCGACCCGAGGCCGACCACTGAAGCTTCCACTGCTCCCACCCACACCTGCACACACTCACCACCACTATCAAACACCTGCAACAACACTCCCACACCGGCACACACTTACCATCAAGCACCTGCACAACATTTCCACACCTGCACACACTCACCACCATTAAACACCTACCAAAGTTAAATCCTCATAGAGGCCTATGTTACTGCACAGGGTAACTCGTCACACACAAGAGCGACTACTAAGTTACACGGAAAGAAAACCTTACAGTCGAGGGAGTCAGCCGGACCTGTGTATCCGGACCCGGACACACACACACACACACACACACACACACACACACACACACACACACACACACACACACACACACACAATCTTACGGCATAACCCCACGTACTCCGGCGCCCAGATGTCACGCATTATCTTAAATTCATGTTATCGTTACCGAACATATGTGACAAGAATGGGACAGCCTATCAAAGCATGTGTTATCCAACGAGAGCCTAAAATCTCGAGGTCTAATATCAACTGATGATGTGGAATCTTTTTCCAAACTATACAATTCTTTTCACAATACACTTTACACCTGATTCTTAAGGACCCGTGATGGTATGGGATTGAGATCAATGTTCGTCTGTTTCTCAAACTACATCGTTACATCGCAAGAGGCAACTACGAGTCTAACTGTATAGTTTCTATCATTTCTAATACGTGTGTAGCTACGGCATCAAACAGACTGACTGATCTGAGTAACAACGGGGGCAACGCAAAGACACCGACCTAACCCTACGAGCATCTTGTGCCAGATTTCAAAAAAAATTGATGATGAAGGAGGACGTGTTCTACCCACATATCGCTCTTCTAACATACGCCCGCCAATGTCTGATATCGCCCGGGGGGAGTTACCTTCCCATCGTTATAAAGTTCCTTTGCAATCTTTATAAGCTTATCTTCCCATCTTGCTGAAGTTAGATCCCCCATCCTTTTAAACTTACCTCCCCATCTTTCTTAAAGTTATCTTCCCATCTATACTAAGATATGCGGTATTATCTTACCGTCTGTCTGTCTGTCTGGCTATAACAGTAATATATATATATATATATATATATATATATATATATATATATATATATATATATATATATATATATATATATATATCACCATCTGGTTATAAGAATAATATCCCTCTCTCTCACTCTGTCTGGCTATAAGAACAATCTCTCTCTCTCTCTCTCTCTCTCTCTCTCTCTCTCTCTCTCTCTCTCTCTCTCTCTCTCTCTCTCTCGATCCTCTCACACTCTCCGCTCCCTTCCCCATCGTCTCCCGACGGCATGTCTTTATACATTCTGTCCGTGTTTGTCTCTTCCCTAATATGTTCCACTCGCCCCCACTGACTCCAACACCCGCTCATTGATTCACACACACACACACACACACACACACACACACACACACACACACACACACACACACCCACACTCCCCAACACACACACGCACATACACACACACTCCCTTCACTTCCCGGCGGTGCGTAAGGCCGAGCACTGCCTCCCCAACTAACCCTGCACCATTACCTGGCTGATGACACTCTTCTCTCCCTAATCAGCATCACCTCCCTGAGGAGGAAAATCTTGAGCCATCCGGACGACACGGGACGCGGCAACGTATAACCAGATGGAGCCCGAGTCGCCCCGCCGTATGACATCCTCCAACGAACGCAGAATAAACTCCGGGAGTAAATGGCTGCTGGGGGACTTGGTCGTGGCCCGGCCCAACTCCCTTCTGTGGGGCAAGGCGGCCGACGCTGGCTAGAACGGCGAGCGGGGTCCCCCCCGAGCCAGAACAGATACACAGCTTATGATTTTCCATCTCACGGGCCACAGCGGCATAACCCAGTCTCTCACCATGCCCACCCGTCCAAAACCCCCGACCCAAGTAAGTGTATCACCGGTACAGGCGCCGGTAGGCGACAAATAAGCGGCAAAATATTAGTATCTTATATACTAACTGGGGGTCGCGGCCTCGCTCTATTGCCAACACGGAGTAAAGAGGCGATGGATTTGGTTGCAACACACACCTCTCCTCCTTCCTCCTCCTCCTCCACCTCGAACCCCGCCCGTGAAATAAAGACCAAACCCCTACTTTACCTTCCTGGGATCATACCATCCAACTCCCTCCAACAGAATCCACGTTATTGGTTAGAAGGATAACGAGCGGTATGGTGGGGAACCCGCAGCCGAAGTTCTGGTCCGTCATCACCGCTGTTTTCGCCCTTCCTCCATTTCCTGTACGTGTACGTGTGTGTGTGTGTGTGTGTGTGTGTGTGTGTGTGTGTGTATCCCTTTCTCCCATTACACCCTCGGCCATATCATGCCCTTGAGTGTAACCGTATAAAACCCCTGAGCACGACGGTACGACCCTAATTCTGAAAGATCAAGAGAAAGAGACAGTCCGTCATGCTCAAGGGTTGTACTGCCGTGCTCCACGTCTCACTGTCGAATCCAAGGGTCGATGCGTCGTGCTCAAGGGTCGATACGTCGTATTGAAGGGTCGATACGTCGTGCTCAAGGGTCGATACGTCGTGTTCAAGGGTCGATACGTCGTGCTCAAGGGTCGATACTTCGTGCTCAAGGGTCGATACGTCGTGCTCAAGGGTCGATACATCGTCCTCAAGGGTCGATGCGGTGTGCTCAAGGGTCGATACGTCGTACTCTGAAGGGTCGATACATCGTGCTCAAGGGTCGATACGTCGTATTGAAGGGTCGATACATCGTGCTCAAGGGTCGATACATCGTCCTCAAGGGTCGATGCGGTGTGCTCAAGGGTCGATACGTCGTACTCTGAAGGGTCGATACATCGTGCTCAAGGGTCGATACGTCGTATTGAAGGGTCGATACATCGTGCTCAAGGGTCGATACGTCGTAATGAAGGGTCGATACATCGTGCTCAAGGGTCGATACGTCGTAATGAAGGGTCGAGACATCGTGCTCAAGGGTCGATACGTCGTATTGAAGGGTCGATACATCGTGCTCAAGGGTCGATACGTCGTATTGAAGGGTCGATACATCGTGCTCAAGGGTCGATACGTCGTACTCTGAAGGGTCGATACATCGTGCTCAAGGGTCGATACGTCGTATTGAAGGGTCGATACATCGTGCTCAAGGGTCGATACGTCGTATTGAAGGGTCGATACATCGTGCTCAAGGGTCGATACGTCGTATTGAAGGGTCGATACATCGTGCTCAAGGGTCGATACGTCGTACTGAAGGGTCGATACATCGTGCTCAAGGGTCGATACGTCGTAATGAGGAGGAGGAGGAGGAGGAGGAAGTAAAAACATCACGATCAACGTATGTGTGTCTGTCGAGATTTGCCCTCACAACGATCTTCAAACTTCAGTGCGGTGCCCACACACGTCCAGCTGTGGCACACGTTCTACCGACGGAGGCGGGGGTTGGGGTCGAACGTTCCCACGCACCCCCGCCCGAAAAACATCACCCCGAGGATTAGCACATTCCTTAATGATATACTTGAACGACATTCAGTGAAGATTAAGGAGATAAGAGAGATAACCGGTTAACACCAAGAGAGAGAGAGAGAGAGAGAGAGAGAGAGAGAGAGAGAGAGAGAGAGAGAGAGAGAGAGAGAGAGTTCGGGGCCAGGGCTCGCGCACGGGACCATCTCCTGCTGGTCTCTCCCCACTCACAGAGAGATAGCATTGGATTGGTAACTAGTCTTCCAACTGCCATTAATTTCGCTTTAAAAGCCTATAATTTTCTCGCACAAGATAACAACGTTCCTTACTAACGCGGAGGGAAAAGTTCCTGGCCCTTTCCTCTGTTGTGGCAAGGTTACCATCCATCCACACTGGAGCTGAAGACCGTTCATCTTCGAGATAAAAATATATAAAGGTTAAAACCAATGAACTAAATTTCCTTTATCACAGAGTGAACTGTCATAATCCACCTCCCGGCACGAAGAAAAAACTCAGAACGCCAACAGCCGGCAACATCTAATGCTGTTCATTGTTCATCTCGTTAAATAATAATGATAAAAAAAATAATTGCACACTCATCACCACTGTTCACTGCACAACTCACTTTCATTTACTAAGTTCTCACAGCACAACTCATTTTCATTTACTAAGTTCTCACATTACAACTTACTTTCATTTACTAAGTTCTCACAGCACAACTCATTTTCATTTACTTAGTGCTCACGGCACAACTTACTTTCATTTACTAAGTTCTCACAGCACAACTCATTTTCATTTACTAAGTTCTCACATTACAACTTACTTTCATTTACTAAGTTCTCACAGCACAACTCATTTTCATTTACTAAGTTCTCACAGCACAACTCATTTTCATTTACTAAGTTCTCACATTACAACTTACTTTCATTTACTAAGTTCTCACAGCACAACTCATTTTCATTTACTAAGTTCTCACAGCACAACTCATTTTCATTTACTAAGTTCTCACAGCACAACTCATTTTCATTTACTAAGTTCTCACAGCACAACTCATTTTCATTTACTTAGTGCTCACGGCACAACTTACTTTCATTTACTTATTTCTCACTGCACAACTCACTTCCATTTACTTAGTTCTCACAGCACAACTCATTTTCATTTACTAAGTTCTCACAGCACAACTCATTTTCATTTACTAAGTTCTCACAGCACAACTCATTTTCATTTACTAAGTTCTCACAGCACAACTCATTTTCATTTACTAAGTTCTCACAGCACAACTCATTTTCATTTACTAAGTTCTCACAGCACAACTCATTTTCATTTACTAAGTTCTCACAGCACAACTCATTTTCATTTACTAAGTTCTCACAGCACAACTCATTTTCATTTACTAAGTTCTCACATTACAACTTACTTTCATTTACTAAGTTCTCACAGCACAACTCATTTTCATTTACTAAGTTCTCACATTACAACTTACTTTCATTTACTAAGTTCTCACAGCACAACTCATTTTCATTTACTAAGTTCTCACAGCACAACTCATTTTCATTTACTAAGTTCTCACAGCACAACTCATTTTCATTTACTAAGTTCTCACAGCACAACTCATTTTCATTTACTAAGTTCTCACAGCACAACTCATTTTCATTTACTAAGTTCTCACATTACAACTTACTTTCATTTACTAAGTTCTCACAGCACAACTCATTTTCATTTACTAAGTTCTCACAGCACAACTCATTTTCATTTACTAAGTTCTCACAGCACAACTCATTTTCATTTACTAAGTTCTCACAGCACAACTCATTTTCATTTACTAAGTTCTCACAGCACAACTCATTTTCATTTACTAAGTTCTCACAGCACAACTCATTTTCATTTACTAAGTTCTCACAGCACAACTCATTTTCATTTACTAAGTTCTCACAGCACAACTCATTTTCATTTACTAAGTTCTCACAGCACAACTCATTTTCATTTACTAAGTTCTCACAGCACAACTCATTTTCATTTACTAAGTTCTCACAGCACAACTCATTTTCATTTACTAAGTTCTCACAGCACAACTCATTTTCATTTACTAAGTTCTCACATTACAACTTACTTTCATTTACTAAGTTCTCACAGCACAACTCATTTTCATTTACTAAGTTCTCACAGCACAACTCATTTTCATTTACTAAGTTCTCACAGCACAACTCATTTTCATTTACTAAGTTCTCACAGCACAACTCATTTTCATTTACTAAGTTCTCACAGCACAACTCATTTTCATTTACTAAGTTCTCACAGCACAACTCATTTTCATTTACTAAGTTCTCACAGCACAACTCATTTTCATTTACTAAGTTCTCACAGCACAACTCATTTTCATTTACTAAGTTCTCACAGCACAACTCATTTTCATTTACTAAGTTCTCACAGCACAACTCATTTTCATTTACTAAGTTCTCACAGCACAACTCATTTTCATTTACTAAGTTCTCACAGCACAACTCATTTTCATTTACTAAGTTCTCACAGCACAACTCATTTTCATTTACTAAGTTCTCACAGCACAACTCATTTTCATTTACTAAGTTCTCACAGCACAACTCATTTTCATTTACTAAGTTCTCACAGCACAACTCATTTTCATTTACTAAGTTCTCACAGCACAACTCATTTTCATTTACTAAGTTCTCACAGCACAACTCATTTTCATTTACTAAGTTCTCACATTACAACTTACTTTCATTTACTAAGTTCTCACATTACAACTTACTTTCATTTACTAAGTTCTCACATTACAACTTACTTTCATTTACTAAGTTCTCACAGCACAACTCATTTTCATTTACTAAGTTCTCACAGCACAACTCATTTTCATTTACTAAGTTCTCACAGCACAACTCATTTTCATTTACTAAGTTCTCACATTACAACTTACTTTCATTTACTAAGTTCTCACAGCACAACTCATTTTCATTTACTAAGTTCTCACATTACAACTTACTTTCATTTACTAAGTTCTCACATTACAACTTACTTTCATTTACTAAGTTCTCACAGCACAACTCATTTTCATTTACTAAGTTCTCACAGCACAACTCATTTTCATTTACTAAGTTCTCACAGCACAACTCATTTTCATTTACTAAGTTCTCACAGCACAACTCATTTTCATTTACTAAGTTCTCACAGCACAACTCATTTTCATTTACTAAGTTCTCACAGCACAACTCATTTTCATTTACTAAGTTCTCACAGCACAACTCATTTTCATTTACTAAGTTCTCACAGCACAACTCATTTTCATTTACTAAGTTCTCACAGCACAACTCATTTTCATTTACTAAGTTCTCACATTACAACTTACTTTCATTTACTAAGTTCTCACATTACAACTTACTTTCATTTACTAAGTTCTCACAGGGAGAACTTACACTCGTGGTACCTCGTCTTTTAACCCACCACCCACCCACCCACACACACACACACACACACAACAGCCTTATCCAGGTATCCGTTCATCGTCCAGCCCCGATGAGAGGATGAACACCTTGGGTTGGGTGTGGGTTTCGCATTGATGAGGAGGCCTCCATCCTTCCTGGTCCGCTACCCGGATGAGAGCACAAAGGAAATCGACTAGCTTACAACAGTAATAATAACACGGGGGACTAATCTATCGTCAATACACAGCCTCACTCCTGAAGAACAAGGTGGGTCGTTCATACTGTTCTCCACCCTGGACCAGCGGTGTTCTGCATGCTTGATCACGACGGTGCGACCTCTTGGCACGATGGTACAACCCTTGAGCACTTGAGTTCGGCCCCTTGGACACGAGCGATGAAACCCTTGAGTAAGGCCAAGCCATTGTATAAATACAAGGGTGGTAAGGTCGTGCTCATGTGTCGTAACACGACAAAGTACTACCCTTGAGCACGAACGTCTAAGGCCCCTTTGGTAAGGCCAGGCCATTATTTCCAAGGGTGGATCAACCGCCCTCAACAGGTCGTACCGTCGGGCTCCGGGGGGACCGAAGGCGTAACTGGTATGCCTTATATACCGTGTGAGTTTTGAGCAAGAAGCCCATCCAACGCACGCTAACCTCCCCCGGCCCCTGCCCTAGATGGTCAAACGTGAAGATCAGAAGAGAGCGGTGGTTCCCCCACGCAACTATGACGACGAAGACGCTCGCAGTGTTTACTGGCAGCCTGCCACGAGCCACTTGAGGGAGGAGGAGGAAGAGGTACGGTGAGAGAGGCGGAGGGTGTGAGTGGAGGAGGCGAAGTCCTGTGTGACCCCTCCCCAACCCAAGCACCTCCTCCCTGACCCATGACCGTGTACACACGCCCTACACACAACACTCACGCCGGAGTCCTCCCTCCATCCTCAGTAACCCTGGCCACCATGGTGTTCTGTAGGTCCAGGTAGGTGTGTGTGTGTGTGTGTGTGTGTGTGCTGCGCTGGGTGCCGGTCAACGACCCAAAGGGCCTAATCCGACGGGAATCCTTATACACACTTCGAACAGACTTTTCCCTATCACAGGGGACGAGGGAGGAGGGTGTACGTCACCCGGCAAAATGTCTCACCTACACCTCAAAATGAACTTCCCGTAACACGGGATCTCTCCCATCTATCATCCATTCCCAGACTGCGCCAGCAAAACATGGACTACCACGCTTATGAAAGAGCTTCTCACTTTTTCCACTTGGTACATTAAGCTGTTTCGTCAAGCGAGACGTTATAATTAGAAGGAAAAACAAATGACTATCAGCATGGGGAGCGTGGAGCGAAATCCCTACCATCATTTTGATCTAAATTCTCATTACTTCAAACTTCACTCTCCATTTTTCTTCTCTTCTTCTTCCTCCGTCCTTCTCCTTGTCTCTGTGTTCAACACCATTCTTACCATCGCTTTCTCCTCTCTCTCTCTCTCTCTCTCTCTCTCTCTCTCTCTCTCTCTCTCTCTCTCTCTCTCTCTCTCTCTCTCTCAAACCGTCGCTTCTTACTCTTTCTCCTACCCATCCCGTCCCAGCTTTCAGACTTACTATCCCATCTCCATATATCTAAAGAGGCAATTAAGAATGGGACCTTACATTGTACTATCCTGTCTCCATCTATCTAGAGAGGTAGTTAAGAAAAGCCCTTCTGTTTTACTATCCACTATCCACGTGGATTTGGAACACAGGATCCTGTCCCTATCCTCCAGCGTATAACCTTCGCCCCGTCCCATGACGTCCTCTGTCACCTGTCCTACCCCTATACACTCCCATGACGTCACAAGGCGTATGCTTGTTTACCTGTCCCTCTCCCGTGCTGCCCCGCGACCCACCTCCTCGCCAGGTGGGTGTAAGCCCCTTGGCAATGCCCCCACGCGGTCAGCAGTCGTCACATACCTGCAAAAAGAAAAGATATCGAGTATCAACAAACTGCTGCTACACAAGAGAACTATGTCACAAATTAATATCTTTATATATATATATATATATATATATATATATATATATATATATATATATATATATATATATATATATATATATGAACACACGAAATGAAACACTCAGAAGCGTCTTAGGTATTATGAAAGCAAGCTGGAGGTAAGTATAAGTGACGCGAGAGAGAGAGAGACTCTCTCTCTCTCTCTCCCTACACTTACCACACTTGGGAAGAGAGCTAAAGATAACAGGCAGGTTGACACGTACAATACCTACCATTTCCAAACATTATAAACATCAACAGCATTAATCAAAACCCCCCCAAAAAAACCAAGCTTAGGAGCATTATGACAAGGAATCACATTTAGTTTATCTGAGTAACACGCCAGATGGGACGCAACCGTCTCTCTCTCTCTCTCTCTCTCTCTCTCTCTCTCTCTCTCTCTCTCTCTCTCTCTCTCTCAGGCCTGCGAGACACGGGTACTGTTCTCGGTTCTTGATCCTATTAGCGTGGCTCGTTACGATCCGGTTAACGCCCCTGGATCAGCCATAACCAAGTATTGCCAACATTAACGCAATACCTTTTGACACTTTCAGTTCAGCCACCTGGTGGGGAGCACCAAGAACCGATTACCCTTTGAATAAACTGATCTTAATTTAATAATTTTTTTTGGGGGGGAGGAGGGAGTTCTTATCTCACTAGCAGTGGCAACACACTCGCCTTATGTACATGCTATCTCTTGGCAAGATTACAACACAGCCCCATCTACTACTTACACAATCCTTGTATGCCACGATCTCAAGACTGGAAACTTCTCATAAATCTGATTGGTAGATTGGTTGGTTGGTTGGCTGGGCTACTGGAGGCTTTCGTCCAACCCACTACTAGAGGGAGTTGAAAGGCCAACAACTTCTTTTTTCTTTTTTTTTTTCCGTATCGACCAATGCTGAAATGACCCGAACACCTTTCTCCACACAGTTGTTGTGATCATAAAACCAGTGACGTTCTCGCTGTATATATATATATATATATATATATATATATATATATATATATATATATATATATATATATATATATATATATATATTTTTTTTTTTTTTTTTTTTATACTTTGTCGCTGTCTCCCGCGTTTGCGAGGTAGCGCAAGGAAACAGACGAAAGAAATGGCCCAACCCTCCCCATACACATGTACATACACACGTCCACACACGCAAATATACATACCTACACAGCTTTCCATGGTTTACCCCGGACGCTTCACATGCCTTGATTCAATCCACTGACAGCACGTCAACCCCTGTATACCACATCGCTCCAATTCACTCTATTCCTTGCCCTCCTTTCACCCTCCTGCATGTTCAGGCCCCGATCACACAAAATCCTTTTCACTCCATCTTTCCACCTCCAATTTGGTCTCCCTCTTCTCCTCGTTCCCTCCACCTCCGACACATATATCCTCTTGGTCAATCTTTCCTCACTCATTCTCTCCATGTGCCCAAACCATTTCAAAACACCCTCCTCTGCTCTCTCAACCACGCTCTTTTTATTTCCACACATCTCTCTTACCCTTACGTTACTTACTCGATCAAACCACCTCACACCACACATTGTCCTCAAACATCTCATTTCCAGCACATCCATCCTCCTGCGCACAACTCTATCCATAGCCCACGCCTCGCAACCATACAACATTGTTGGAACTACTATTCCTTCAAACATACCCATTTTTGCTTTCCGGGATAATGTTCTCGACTTCCACACATTTTTCAAGGCTCCCAAAATTTTCGCCCCCTCCCCCACCCTATGATCCACTTCCGCTTCCATGGTTCCATCCGCTGACAGATCCACTCCCAGATATCTAAAACACTTCACTTCCTCCAGTTTTTCTCCATTCAAACTCACCTCCCAATTGACTTGACCCTCAACCCTACTGTACCTAATAACCTTGCTCTTATTCACATTTACTCTTAACTTTCTTCTTCCACACACTTTACCAAACTCCGTCACCAGCTTCTGCAGTTTCTCACATGAATCCGCCACCAGCGCTGTATCATCAGCGAACAAGAATATATGGTGTGGGAGGCAAGTTGTTTGAGGCAGTGAAAAGTTTTTATCGAGGATGTAAGGCATGTGTACGTGTAGGAAGAGAGGAAAGTGATTGGTTCTCAGTGAATGTAGGTTTGCGGCAGGGGTGTGTGATGTCTCCATGGTTGTTTAATTTGTTTATGGATGGGGTTGTTAGGGAGGTAAATGCAAGAGTCTTGGAAAGAGGGGCAAGTATGAGGTCTGTTGGGGATATATATATATATATATATATATATATACATATATGAACTTTCACAGAGTGGCTTTCTGATCATCTGGTTATATGAACCTTGGCTGCCAAATACCCTTGGAAGTGCGTCAGACTCCGAGGTACCGACTCCCAAGCAAGCTATCTCAATGAAGTCTTCCTGAACAGCTTATGCACGACCTGCTGCTGACCTGACCACACCTCTAGACTGGGGTCACCATGCAACACGTCATCATGGGCGTTAACCACTCGCGCACGACGGGTACGACCCTTGGGTACGACTGGACGGGCCTTTAAATAATTTTTTTGTGGTCAGGAATAAAAAAAAATGTTCGGCCGCCACAACCACAGGTCGTAATGATGTGTTCCACGGGTGTACCACCGTCAAGTTCAAGGGTCGTACCGTCGCGCTGACGGGTCGTGCCTTCTGTTCGGAAGGGTCGTACCGCCGTGCTGAGAGGGGGTCGTAATGCCGTGCTCAAGGCGTGTGGACAATGTTGCTCTTGTGTTCCTTAAATGCGAAGATACGAAGACACTAAATGTAAAATTTAAATCACAAAACAGTAAAGTAGGACCCTCTCTCCTCCCACCCACCCAAACACCTTATCAAGGCACCCGCCTATGCCGAACGTAAACTTCAAGAGCTTGGAAAAAAAATAAAAAAAAGGGAAGAAGGAAAAGAGCGAATGAAAAATATAACACTGCCTGCCTCGGGAAAGTGAGCCTTATTGGATATTGAATGTTCATTTTCCTGGCGCTCAGCTTTAAGGGATGAGGCACGGGGATAGGAGGGAAAAGATAATTAACTGACTTTAGATTTAACACCGCCTGGCGTTGAGGAAGAAGTACGCGAGGGGGCGAGGCTTACATGTTACGCAAGATCTTCAAAATGAAAATCAATCCGTGAGGATAACTCATTATCGCATGCATCTTCGAAGGACAGGAAGAAGAACAACAAGTAACAACAACAAACGTAAATCGATAAACAAATAAAATATCCATTTCTTTTTTCTTCTCTTTGAAGACATAAACATTTATCCAAAAAGGACAGCTAAACTTAACACAACTTTCCAGAGGAAGAGATGCACGGGAGAGCAGGTCAAAGGTATCACATTGAAAAGAAGATATACACCATATGCATACGTGTGTGTGTGTGTGTGTGTGTGTGTGTGTGTGTATCAGCAACAAAGACTGTTCTGGATAATGACTGAGGCCCACTGGGTATTACACAGGAGTGTCCACTGTGGAGGCCCCCCAGAGCCGCGTCAGGCCCTTCTGTCGCTAACGTCGAAAACGTCCACCTACTGAACCCTCGACCTGAGTGTCATGCCTTGGGTGGCACGAGGTCTTGTGAGGTTACCGGCAGCTGCTTAATGCGACAATTACGGAGGGCGGCTTGAGAGAGAGAGGCCGACGTGTTACTGATTTGGTCCACTTGTCTGGTCGCTGTCGGAGGGAAAGCTTTGACGAATAAGACCTGGCAATCTGGCAATGTGGCTATAATAAGTATGTACATACATACATAAATGAATAAATGTATAAATATACATACATACGTAAATAACCAAATAATGTCTGCAAGGATTCGAACCACTGTCATTTGTGTGGGAGTTGGGTACGCAAACCAACATGCGTGGATCCATGCCCCCACAGACTAGTGGTTAGCGTAGCCAGGTTCCACATATATATGGTAAAAGTTCGAATCCTTGCTACCAGAGGTCATTATGTGTCCTATGAAAAAGCTCATATACATATATATATATATATATATATATATATATATATATATATATATATATATATATATATATTCCTACGAGTCCACGGGGAAATGAAACACGATAAGTTCCCAAGTGCACTTTTGTGTAATAATCACATCATCAGGGGAGACACAAGAGAGAAATATAACAGTCAGTTGACATACAACGAAGAGACGTAGCTAGGACGCCATTTGGTAAACAAGTATGATACATATGATAACCCAACCTATATACACAAGATCCCATCACAACAATACAGAGAGCAAGCAGCCTTGACTCCCACCAGGCCGCTATGTTCCATACCTTAAAACTCTTAATCAATCCAGACGACAAGGCCATTATTAAACAAATCATTTTCATTATCATTACTACTACGATTTTTACTTTACCTGGTTGACCTTGCCACAAGTGCGTGGCTGCGCCTGATAGAGCTGTCTCTCTCCTTTTTCTTTAAGTATCTTAAGGTGACAACCAGACTCGGGCCATGATCTTTTAGGGAGGTAATTAATCGTTCC
This sequence comes from Panulirus ornatus, assembly GCF_036320965.1. Lineage (NCBI taxonomy): Eukaryota > Metazoa > Arthropoda > Malacostraca > Decapoda > Palinuridae > Panulirus > Panulirus ornatus. Next base: position 32,264,036 of record NC_092269.1, read on the forward strand.
TGGCTGTCATGCCGCAGCAATCATTAACCTCCGTTGGTGTCATGAAGGATCAAATTGGTGCAGGCGTTTATATGATGATAATACGTGATGAAACTCCCCTAAACAAAGGCCCGAGACTGGATTAATGAAACCCGTCTAATGTAAGCTTAAATATCTGTGCCAGTTCTTTATCAAACAGCTTCTACTCCAAGACACTCAAGGGTCAGGTCTGAGTGGTCTGGCCTTTACTCAAGACACTCAAGGGTCAGGTCTGAGGCCAGGCCATCATGAGCATCAACCCCAAGGGTCGTAGGTACTGCTCCACGGGTTATAACTACCGGCCAGTACACCCCATACATTAGTACTGCTACCTCCCAACCAGTACACCCCATACGTTAGTAGTTACCCCTCGCCAGTACATCCCCATACATTAGTACTGTTACCCCTAGCCAGTACATCCCCATACGTCAGTACTGCTACAAATACTTCAAATAAACATTAGACAGAGAATGTGCCACGATCAAGGGTTTTAACTGCTATTTCCTCCCCAGCGTGATGAGAACAGGTCAAACCTACGAGGGTCAGTCCCAAAAATAATGAGTATCGAGTTCAAAAAGGACTCCCAATTCGCATCCTAACCAAATGAAAATACTAGACAAAAAAAAAAATAAAATAATCCCCTACACTCGCCTCTGTCCAAAGGGCTACAGAGGGACCAAGATAAAGGGAACTGTTATTGCCTGCATTCCGAGGCGAAAGAAATTGTAGGGGGGGGAAATGCTATAGGTTCACACGAGCCTGCAGTGACCTTGGCTCGACCAGATACAACGACCACCTCGGCTGAGGAGGAGGAGGAGGAGGAGGAGGAGGAGGAGGTGAGAGTTAGGGGGCTCATCGAACACAATACCTTTACGGTACACATTCAAAGACCAGCCCCCCGCACCCCCCTCCCAGACACACACTATGTCAAGTACGGTTCACACGAGTCCAGTGGTTTTTTCCAGAGACGATCAAATCACGTGAAGAGTTAACAGACGGATTCGACGGACGACAACGATAGACGAACGCTGGGGAAAACGAACGACAACGGCGTAACCAGATTCATCGAATTTGCCTCACACGCACGACAGGAAAATCTCGAAGACGCGCGCACACACACGCGCGCGACCAAATTAACTCTGAGAGACGGAGACGCGCACTTAACGAAATAAATCTAATTCACAAATCACACAGAGACGAACAGGCAGAAAAATGTAACGACCCCGGAGGTCGGTGCATGACAGGCGATAATGACCGTAATAACACGGGTAGGTACGGCTGCTGTGAAAAATACCGTATCATCAGGCAACCCCGCCGGGCGGGTCACGGCTCGCATAGCATTACTTCCCACCCTCGTCATAACTCCACAGAAAACGTAATGAAGGACAAAAATTAAGGAGGACCCCCCCGAAAAAAAAAAAAAAAAAATCAAGGTGGACCCCGAAAGCTATTATGTATTGAATAGAGCAAGGTTGGATCAGGTAATAACAATTAAAAAAAACAAAATAAATCTTAATAAACCACCCAAAAGATACATTAAAAATACCACGGGAAAAATAAATAAGGAGATATGGAACGAAAACAACACTGAAAACAGAAAATCTTGGGACTGAAATAAAAAAAAACGTAAGTGTAGTTAAAAAAAAAAAACAGAGAGAGAGAGAGAGAGAGAGAGAGAGAGAGAGAGAGAGAGAGAGAGAGAGAGAGAGAGAGAGAGAGAAACCATCTAATCCTTACATCTTCACTATCGGCGACATATTTAATGACACCACTTTACGCTTAAACACCCTGGGAAGACACGCACGAGCGAGTGCACGAAAAGTGAAAATAATACCCTTAACCACGAGAGCCACCTCTCGTTACGTGGTCTCGGGTTTTCTTTATAACAGGCGCATCCCGTTTTCAATACCGCCGCTACTATACAGGACTGTCTGTCCATCCTAGGTCTCATTAATTGCGCCATTACACAATATCATACGTGCCTCCAGTTTTCATTGTGGACGCTAACCCTACATCACTGTACGCACACCCCTGTTCTCTCTCATTGTTTACGCCAGTACACAACAGTACATGAACACCCCGTTTTCTTTCTAGACTAGCGCTACCATACAGCACCGCCCGTACATCCCGTTCTCATCATATTTACGCTACCATAAAATATTATAAATTACCAAGAAATTTCCATTTTATTCCCGAGACAAAAGACCATACATCACTCTACCCCTCCCTCTCCCAACATCTGCTTTTCCATAATATTATCAAGATGATGAAGCAGTTTCCGGTCTCTCTAATTACGCATGCAAATTAGCAATGGCCTGAAATAAGTTAACAGCGCTATGGGATGTTGGTATCTGGCAGCAAATCGTGTGATAAATGTCAAAGGTTCACACCAGCACCAGCTGTTTGGGTCTATGTGTCTGTTGGTTCGTCCTGAGTGTGGGGAACACAGACACTGTCTTTACTATCTTCGTTGCCTAAGTATGATCCACATTGTTGTATTTGTCACGCCTCCAACTCCTAGCGTTTTCTTCTGGTCCTTTTCAGCGTCTGAAGACAATGACGTCTTTCGCTTACTCTTGTATGCTTGTCTGAGCTAACTCCTAATCTCTGCCCCTCATCTTTCAGGTTCACGACACAAAAAGTCTCATCACACAACGACCTCTGATGGCCTTACGTACGTACCGAAATGTTTCCTCCCGACATCTATAGTTCTACTGGCGCCATCTCGAGGGGCTACCGCTACGAATACGACTCACTGGAGAGATGGAAGTACGGTAGCGCAGGAGACACAAGCAAGCGTATTTGACGATTCCACTAATGTGCTTGCAAACGCAGTTACTGTGTCTTTGTTGGCCAACCTAATGAGTTAGCCAACGCGGCCACTGTGTTTGCTAACCAGCTAAAGTATCACGTGGTTCCAGCGATGTCAGCTAGCGCATCTACTGTGTGTGTCGAGCAGCTAATGTGTCCGACGGGTTCCACTAATACGTTAGCTGATGCAGCTATTGTGTTTGTCGACCAGCTAATGTGTTTGACGGTTCCAGTAATGTGTTTGTTGACCAAGTACTCCACTGATCCAGCTGCAAATTTCTTTTTTTTTCCCCTCTCCCACTTGTCATTCACCCAATTATTTTGTGTGTGTGGAGTTAGCTGTGGTGTTAGCTGCTTACGTAGTTAGCTGCTGCTATTTGGTGGCTTAGGTCTCGTCGCTGTCAACTCAGCTATCGTGCTCTTTGCTGGCTAAGCGGCTGACTCTGTCAGCCAAGCTGATGACTCTGCTGACCAAGCTGTTGGGTTAGCACTACAAGCTGGTTAAGCTTTACTGGGTTAGCTCTACCAGCTTCTTCAGTTTCACTTAGCATTTGGGTTAGCTCCACAGCTCATCAGGCTCGACCCAGCTGCTGAAATTAGCTCTACCAAATTGTCAAGCTTCACGCAGCTGCTGGGTTAGCTCTACCAATCTATTTAGCTTTTCTCAGCTGTTGGATTAGCTTTACCAATGTTTAGCTTTTTTTTCAGCTGCTGGATTAGTTCTACCAGCTTGCAAAGGATCAACCAGCCGTTGGATGAGTTCTATCACCTTGTTAAACTTCATACAGCTGTTAAATTAGCTCTACCTGCTCGTTGAGCTTCGCCCAGCTGTTAAATTAAGCTCTACCAGCTTATCATCTAAGCTTCACCCAGCTGCTGACTTGGACCCACCGACTTGTGAAGATTCTTCACCCAGCTAAGTTGGGTCCAGCTGACTCAAGCCTTCCTAAACTTTCCCCCCCTCATCATTCCATCTACATTTCTCTAGATCATCGTAGCGTCCTGAATCCAACTCATTCAATTGTTCTCCCCCCCCCCCCCCCCAACCGACGCGTTTGACGAACCATCGAGCGTGGCTTGCAACATCACTCCCCCCCCCCCCCCCTTTACACACACACACACACACACACACACACACAGAAAGGCGAGCGTCTAGTCTGCCGCTGTTTATGACGAAGTTGGGATGGCTGTCAAATTTTACCCCCCCACCAACCCCCCTCCTCTTCCACACCCCCACCCTTTCTCCAACGTCATGAAATATAATCGGCCGCCCCAACTGGACCCAGACAATTTGTAGCAATCAGCGTAAACCCGACTGTTTCCTTGATTAATCTACGTATAACACACCAGTCGGTGCGGATCATGACCGTACCACGCGCACGGCAAACCGACATCCCACTCATACACACACGACACCATATATCCCGTAATAGTGAAATATACCACCGAAATAATGGACTATATCACGAAATATACCCAGAAATAGTGAAATATGTCCCGATATAAGGAAATACACCCCGAAATAATGGAACACATCCCGGAATATGCTCGGAAACAGTGAAATATATCCCAAAAATACTGAAACATATCCGGAAACCGTGAAACATATCCCGGAAAAGTTAAAAAACACCACGAAACTATGAAACATACCACGATGAAACGAAACATGCCCACGAAATAGTTTAATAAACCACGAAATAATGAATCGGTGAGCAGTGCCAAAGGATATGTGCAGCAAAACACTGACATGCACCGCCGTGCCGAATGATGCATAACGTTAAACAGTGAAAAAAGGAACTGTGGTGAATGAAAGATACAGCGAAATACTGAAATGCTACGCTGTGGGATGAAATATATCTTAACAATATGAAAAAGATAACAAACAAAAAAATGAAAATTTACACAAAATGGGAACGAAAATTAGGGGAAGCTGTAATCAGATGCAAAATAATAATAATATCACAAATGTAATACGTAACACGACACAAAATACCGAAATATTAGGATACAATGAACGAAATGCAGGGCGCCAGTCTTAAAAGTAAACTTTACAGGAGAAAGAAGAAGAAGAAGAAGAAGAAGAAGAAGAAGAAGAAGAAGAAGAAGAAGAAGAAGGAGGAGGAGGAGGAGGAGAAGAAGAAGAAGAAGAAGAAGAAGAAGAAGAAGAAGAAGAAGAAGAAGAAGAAGGATGAGGAGGAGGAGGAGAGGAAGAAGAAGAAGAAGAAGAAGAAGAAGAAGAAGAAGAGGAAGAAGAAGAAGAAGAAGAAGAAGAAGAAGAAAAGGAAGAAGAAGAAGAAGAGGAAAGAACATTAAAGACACAATGAAATATCAACTCCAACAACGCCAGTAACATTTCTTTTCAAACTGGGGCCACCCGTTTCTACATGGACTTCTGGAGTCCGCCAAGGGGAGGTCTTTCACCCAAGACTCGACAGCTGAATGAAAGTCATTTGTTTACACCAAGTAAAAATCCGATTGCTTCAAAAACACCGGACTGTCTACAATACAACAATTTATTCAAAGGGGGGGGGGGAATATTTGAAGAACAGATCTGTTTATACATCGACATCGGCGAAGCATATACGGTTCTTCATTTATCAAGTGACAATGCAAACACGAGATATCCGACTGCAATCTTGCTTCTCCCAGCCGTTCGTTGACTTGAGATCCACCAGCTGGTGCCAAAGCTTCACCCAGCTGTTGGGGTCCAGCTAACTCAAGCTTTCCTGGTCTTCTGTCAGAACTCCAGCAGTATCTCTCCTGAGGTTCACCACCTCCAGCTCAGGCTAAACAAAGCTTCCTCATGGGTCTGGTCAAACTGGCCTGCTGTTATCCACGAGATTTCAGTCCATCGTCCCTCGTCCAACCTGGCTAAAAATACACTCGTCTCATTTCTGAAGAGGTCCCGGGTGCGTTCCTTCAGCAGTGTTCCTTGTAAAACCTGTTGGGAGTTAAGGTAAAGACAAGAGGATCTCCCCTTGACGTCTACCTGATTTTTCCTTAAAGTTACCCTAAGCATCTTTCCTCTCCAGTGGCTTTGAGTTGCCTACATTCTTCCCTCTCTGCTATTCTTTACCCCATTTTCGCTACTGGATCTGGAATTCTCCATACGTGCATAATGTTCCTTCCCCAGTAATTCTCTGATGGTTTACTGAACTGGAGTGGCTGGGAGAGGAGCGTCGGAGGCAGTCTATCTCAGCAAATCCTCCAGCTAGACTGAACAAGTGTTTTTAAAACAGTCATATTTCAGTCGCGCTCGCCTCGCTCTGAAAAATTCTCAATACCCAAACTTGCCATTATAATGCTGTGCAGTTTTCGTCAGCTCTTCTGTCGCAATCTTCAAAAGGTTAAGTTTCTCCAACATTCTCTCTCTCTCTCTCTCTCTCTCTCTCTCTCTCTCTCTCTCTCTCTCTCTCTCTCTCTCTCTCATCATATCCGTACCTAAACCTATTTCATCTCCACTAAAAATATTTTTCAAGCTAAAAAAATTTCATACAGTATAAATCTGACTAAAAGAAGAAGAGAGAAAAAAAAAACATCGATGTTTACTTCCAGTCACGAGGAGAACGGCTCTTGAAGACGCGGCTGAACCCCAGAGATGGACAGAAAGACGGACGGCACGGACAACGACGGACGGGTTGTTACCCACCGGCACGTACGTATACCACTCAAAGATGTACGTAGAAACAAAACGAGAGAGAGAGAGAGAGAGAGAGAGAGAGAGAGAGAGAGAGAGAGAGAGAGAGAGAGAGAGAGAGAGAGAGAGAGAGAGAAGTATTTCAAATTACCACAGACTAAAGTCCCCTTCCCATGACTAACCAAACAGACAGCAACACAGAACATCACAGGAGCCATCATGCCTTTGAAACGCCGGTCTTAAAATGACCTTCGCATCATGATGGGGGGGGGGGGGGGAGAGAGAGAGAGCTTAATGCCAAATTTAATGTCAATTCGGCCCGGGATTTCGTATAAACACACGGGAACCCGCCTGGACGAAGGCAAGCCACTTGGGTTAAAGCAACCACCAAACTACTTGGTCTCCAGAATGCCTCGTTGGACACATAGGACAAAAAAAAAAAAAAAAAAAACCAGAAGGAAACACAGAAGATCAGAAGCAAAAGGAGACACATCAGGACGCAACGTGTTTCAGTACGGACCATGGAACACTTCGCGAACACAACATGATGCATAGCTTGACCAACATCCATTTCCCACGCTGGCCTGCGAACTGCGCATCTGATAACTGCAGATTATGTATATGATATCAGAAGGTAATGTTTATGATATGGCCGATAATGTTTACGATACCTAGATAATGTACCCGACGCTTCCGGATAATGTGTATGATCTCGAAATAGACGTTTCTGGCCTAAATCTCCGGATAATGTTATATGAACCTGCGGGTAAGGTTACCTACACTTGTAGATAATGTTTCTGATACGGGTACATAATGTTTCGGATCCCCGCAGATGGTCGGAACAGCTCTCTGGTCATCTGGTGTTCGCGATACATCATCATTTCCCCCTTCTTTATTTTTCTACATTCGTGGCAACGTTTTAAACTCTTTCGTTTCCACTTTACAGTTCCACAAGCCTGAGCCTTGCCATAGGGAATGCCTTGCGAGTACAGGCCGGGGGAACTAATTATCATAAAACAGTAAATGCAAACACATAATATGTTAGAAATAAATGATAAAAAAAAAAATCATATTTTGACCTACGAAGTACGAGACGGAGGGAATCAAAGAAGCAAAAAAAGAAAAAAATATGAAAGAGTAACGAAAGAATGAAAAAAGAAATACAACTGGAAAAAAAAAAAGAGAGACGATTTAAGAGGCTGAGAAAGACGATGACACTGAAAAACACACCCACCCACCCACCACCACACGTGTGTTTTCACGTCGTGGCTGAAAGGCATCTTTAACGATACGGAGAGGTTGTGAGGGAGGAGAAGCCTCCAAACACCTGCGTGGGGGAGAGCCACACACCTGACGTAATTGAAGCCCACTCAGCACTGAGGCGGGGGAGGGGGGGGGGAATGTTGGGGGGGGCGGTGGTTAGGGGGGGTGTCGTCCGGCATCTAACGTCCTCAGGCCAGTGAATGGTCTCATCAGAGGGAAGAAACCCAACAGTAAATGAAGTCCCGATATGAACAAAGCGTCCCTGCTCCGAGAAGAGGGAGGGAGGGAGAGAGAGAGAGAAAAAAAAAAAAATGTGAATATTTAGAGAGTGAGCTATTGTAGTGTTGTGAGGCAGAGAGAGAGAGAGAGAGAGAGAGAGAGAGAGAGAGAGAGAGAGAGAGAGAGAGAGAGAGAGAGAGAGAGAGAGAGAGAGAGAGCGTGTGGTCATGTGTCAGGCCTACACGCTGGGGCTTCACGTACAAATCAATAAGGTTCTTTTGCTCAGGAATGTGTACGGTGGCGGGGTGGGGCAGGACGGGAGAGGGAGGGAGAGTGTGTGTGTGTGTGTGTGTGTGTGTGTGTGTGTGTGTGTGTGTGTGTGTGTGTGTGTGTGTGTGGAGCCTGTCATCGTCTGTAATGGGGGAAGGAGGAGGAGCAGCAGCAGCAGCAGAGGAGGAGGAGGGAGGGATAAGCCATGAAACACCGCTGACACTGCGCTACACAATCATCACCAGGTCATCACATCCCATGGTAACATACGCTCAGTCCCCTCGTCATTCTCCACCACCGACTCACCTCGCCACACCAAAGCACCACACATACGTACGTACGTACCATACACCATATAACATTACCCGTATATCACTCTACTGACAATATATAATATAAACGTTGTTTCTGTCTACCGTACTCCATACAAGACGCCCTTGCTCCACCACTGTAGCCTACCCTAACTCACCTATCAATGCTCATAATATATATATATATATATATATATATATATATATATATATATATATATATATATATATATATATATATATATATAATTATTCATACTATTCGCCATTTCCCGCGAGGTAGCGTTAAGACCAGAGGTCTGAGCCTTTGAGGGAAATCCTCACTTAGCCCCCTCTTCTGTTCCTTCTGGAAAATTAAAAACAAGAGGGGAGGATTTCCAACCCCTTGCTCCCTCCCCCTTTTAGTCGCCTTCTACGACACGCAGGGAATACGTGGGAAGTATTCTTTCTCCCCTATCCCCAGGGATAATGTACATACATACATACATACATATACATAAATATATATATATATATATATATATATATATATATATATATATATATATATATATATATATATATATATATATGAGCTAAACCATCCCGTAATAAGCTTGTGTGTACATACTCAATATGCAGGGCTTTACACCTCTGTAACTTGCTTCGCTTCTACCTATTTTTCTGATGGTGTTGGCCAGCCGTTGTATGTCGCCCACCACCACAGCTTTGTGGGATGGGGGAAAGAAAAATAAGTAATTCAATTTACGCGGTGTTAAACCGTATGTCATTTAAATAATGATCAAAAATATGCAAAACATTGTAAGAATAATTGCAGTCCAGTCAAACCATCCCGGCAGTAAATTCCCAATGAAAAAGTGAGAAAATAAATCAAATACAAAAGACATTTACTTGATACATTAACAGTATTCGGGAAACAGTCCACAACAGACTTAAACTATGAAACATAAACAAAACACTTAATAGACAAGACACTCACGTTCTATATATATATATATATATATATATATATATATATATATATATATATATATATATATATATATATATATATATATTCCTTTTTTCATACATATTCGCCATTTCCCGCGTTAGCGAGGTAGCGTTAAGAACAGAGGACGATGCAAGCATTCACGACCATTAATGGGTTCGATAATCTCGATCCACACAACGCGATCTAAAACTGAAGAAGTCTGATTCCACTAATCGAAGCACTGGATTCCAAACTTGTGGGCAAACACGACTTCGAACGGGGCGAAGTTATCTTTCCTCCACGAGAACAGTTAACGTATGGGATGACTTAGTGAACACAGCAGACGCAAGCAACACCACAAGCGCGTTTAAGAATAGAACTGACAAACGTTCAACCTCAAGTCCACGAGCGACATTCAACTTGCCTCCTAAGTGCACTGGTATTTTCTCATGGAGTCATCCGTTTGTTTTCCTACCCTCACCACACTACACTCTCATGTTTCTGACCTCTTCCACAACTCAAACTCTGATGTTTCTGACCTCTTCCACAACTCAAACTCTGATGTTTCTGACCTCTTCCACAACTCAAACTCTGATGTTTCTGACCTCTTCCACAACTCAAACTCTGATGTTTCTGACCTCTTCCACAACTCAAACTCTGATGTTTCTGACCTCTTCCACAACTCAAACTCTGATGTTTCTGACCTCTTCCACAACTCAAACTCTGATGTTTCTGACCTCTTCCACAACTCAAACTCTGATGTTTCTGACCTCTTCCACTACTCAAACTCTGATGTTTCTGACCTCTTCCACAACTCAAACTCTTATGTTTCTGACCTCTTCCACAACTCAAACTCTGATGTTTCTGACCTCTTCCACAACTCAAACTCTTATGCTTCTGACCTCCTCCACTACTCAAACGCTGATGTTTCTGACCTCTTCCACAACTCAAGCGCTTATGTTTCTGACCTCTCCCACAACTCAAACTCTGATGTTTCTGACCTCTTCCACTACCCAAACGCTGATGTTTCTGACCTCTTCCACTACTCAAACGCTGATGTTTCTGACCTCCTCCACTACTCAAACGCTTAGGTTTCTGACCTCTCCCACTATTCAAACGCTTAGGTTTCTGACCTTTCCCACTACTCAAACTCTGATGTTTCTGACCTCTCCCACTGATCACAAACCGCCTCGAGCGGAGCCTGTGGTCTTCTGCTGTTCCTATGCCCAAGTATGACCAACCCATAACCAAAACATTAAGACACATCTACACATACTTCACCTCAACCCCCACCCTCAGCACGCAACCCAACCTCCCGCCTCTGAGCACGCTTCAATCCCAGTCTTCCTAACTCCCACTCTCTTCTGCTCCTCCTTGCTCTATCACCTATCGCGGGGCGCCATCCAAGTACCCACTCAACCCCCCTCGCAGCCCTGCCCTAGGAAGGAAGACTGGATATGTACAATACCCTTCCAAAACACAGACCGGCCGGACAAAACAAACGTGGACACATACATTAACGAGAAGGAGACTAACACCGGGAAAACACACACACACACACACACACACACACACACACACACACACAATCCTAAAGTGGTTAGTGGTTGGCATTGCTGACCATGATTCAGCCCGGGTTTGAATCCTGGGTGCGACGGTCGGCCCACAGCCACTCCCAGCAGTTCATCCTCCCCTTGGAACCGGTCGATACATATAAGTTCCAGGTTTGGGTGGGAGAAAACACACACACACACACACACACACACACACACACACACATATACGAACTCTCTCTACGAGCTAGACCTACATTATGGCAAAATCCTATCGTAGATACTCGTACGAAAGTCTCTCTCTCTCTCTCTCTCTCTCTCTCTCTCTCTCTCTCTCTCTCTCTCTCTCTCTCTCTCTATCTCTCTCTCTCCCCGCAACGAGGGGACAGTATGTGCGTCTTACATACAAGCATACAGTACATGCGTCGCACTGCGTCACCCTAGGAATGCCACCCATCCACTTACCCGCCCATCCAACCCACACACTCACACGCATCCACCCCCACACACACCCACACACCTACCGACTCCACCACACTAAAGCATGTACGTCAGCTTTAATCAAATTAGTCTTTTTCATCCAGCCTACAGTGTTACGTACCCGCGTCCCACAATGACTCCAGCCCAATTACACACTGCTACATCGCCACTTACCATTGTATATGTTATACAATCCTGCCACACTGTAAACCTGATACATCCAGTATAACAACCTCGTATGTCTATGTATGTGAATGCTTATATGTCTTATATGTCTCATGAAATATATTCATCTATTTGTACTGTTCAACATCTAATTATAATATATCAGTATAAGTCCTTGTCTGGAAATGACACTGGACAACCACTACACCAACTTCTCTGTTCCAAGTAGAAATTCTTAATCCAAATACGACACTGGGCAACCAGTCTTGGAATCGGGAGATATGGCATCAGCGATGTCTGTTCAGCCAACTGCAACAGGTAACACCCTATTGCAGGCAACACATCGTATCCGTCGTATCTTGGCTTGTGCCATTTTGCCCAGGAGACTAAAATCATGAGCACCGAACTGTGTGTTCAGGGTCTTCCCTACGAAGTCTGTGATATGGGGCAGATGCGGCTCCTCTCTTGTCAACGCTAGATTACCTCCCGTGGGCTCATCTGCCACGACCCAGCATGCTAGACACTAGATACACACTGGATCATTACCGAGTGTGATGGTAGGTGTGGTAGCACAAGGACATTCAAAAAAGGAATTTGACATACATGAGGTCGAGTTCCTGGAAACGTTAATTCACACAATCTTCTCCATGCTAAAGAAGTCCCTATGGTGACCTTCAAGTTACGTAAAAAAAAAAGTCCAGATGACCTCCTTTAAGTTACGTCAAAAAGTCCAGATGACCTCCTCCAAGTTACGTCAAAAAGTCCAGATGACCTCCTCCAAGTTACGTCAAAAAAGTCCAGGTGGCCTCCTCCAAGTTACGTCAAAAAAGTCCAGATGACCTCCTCCAAGTTACGTAAAAAAAAAGTCCAGATGACCTCCTTTAAGTTACGTCAAAAAGTCCAGATGACCTCCTCCAAGTTACGTCAAAAAGTCCAGATAACCTCCTCCAGTTACGTCAAAAAAGTCCAGATGACCTCCTCCAAGTTACGTCAGAAAGTCCCCAACTTAGGAGTGAATCATATCAATGGCATGTCGACTCAAGCGGAGGAAAAGTACGAAGCAGATGTTATGGACAACATGCGTGATATCTCCCGACGTAGAACTTACTGGTGCTTCCCGTGAACGGAGTGGGTTAAGGTGACCACCCTGAGGAACCATCAGATCAGCGCTAAAACAGTAGCGTCAGCAGCGCGAGCGCTGACAACCGCTGTGACACCTCACCTCCTTAGGGGACCACTACCGTAGCGTCAGCCGTCAGCAGTGGGAGTGCTGAGGACAGCCGTGGCATCTGATCTCATTGCACCAGTACTCAAATCGTGTCGGCACTGAGAGAAAACGTTCCACTCTTCTGAACCAAACATTTACCTACGGTGCGCCGTACTTGACAAAAAGGGGTGAAACAAATCCTAACGAACAGTCACTTCGTCCATTTGTTAATAGAACACGCCAAACTGTCCCTTAAAGTTATCCAATCAACTAAATGAAGCCCCCAGGGAATTCCTCCCTCTTTTTTTTTCATTTTATTTTACGATTCAGAGATTTTACATGACACGAAAATCCTACTTAGCAGAGTGTTTTTAAGAGGCCATGCTGCAAGTTGTGTTGGGGTTCTGGAATCCATTTACATCGAGAGGGTTTTGGAATCCCTTACACCGAGAGGGAGCAAGACTGTTATCAAGCTATAAGGATCGTGAACCAGCTGCCTTCGGAAGCCAGTACGATCCGCTACTACGGATGACAACAAATATATTTAGGCGATAACATGCATGGGACAATATTCCAAAACCATGGATTATGTCACACGCTCCCGATGGTATAATACGACTTCAGAGCAGCGACATCAGACACTCTGGTTCAGTACGTCCTCAATGCTTACGCTGAGCCACAAACCCGAGTTCTATGGAGTGAGAACAGCCCCAGATATCGCTTCAAGGAACTAACACTTACTGAAAGAACATGATGGAACATCTTTTTTAATACAAATTCTTGAGAAGCGGTTCCATCAACTTCACGAGCTTGTGGGAGGCAATGCTTTAGAGAAGGGACTTTTAATTAATCTCGACACATCTCTTAAAAGAGACAAGGATCTTTGTGTAACCTTACGTTCACCTTACGATGTTTTTTTTCTGGGGGATGAACCCAACCCCAGCATTAGGTTTAAGTAGGGTCTTCTCTGGTGAGCCTGGGCGAGCTGCTTCGTGGGGACAAAAAAAAAAAAAAAAAAAAATCTGATATGGCATCATTGTGCGATCGTGTGGCATGACTACCTTATCAAAAACCAGATGAGAAGGAAAGTATAAAATTATTATAATGGTTACTTTTAGAAAGTCAGTGAACCAGCCATTATCCGTGAACATATTCATGGGTACAATGAATTCGTGGCAGCATTACGAAAGGAAGAGGAGGAGAAACAAGATTTCGCCACGAAAAGGCACCGGGTTCAGCCGGAACAATGTCGAAGGATCCTGATGACACGCCACGCCCAGTCTCCACACGACGCTACAGGAACGCGGTGGATCCACGAACCGCAACCACACTCACCACCACAAACCATCACCGACAGACACCCCACAACCACCCACACACCTAACCCCAGCCACCCACACATCCAGCCACCCCACACAGCAGTATGTATAGGGATCCCAGACCTTCGTCTCGGGACCCCACGGCACCAGATAGACAAAGGCCCTCTTTTTTTTCTTTTTTTTTTTTTCCTTTCCTATGTCTGGCTTTGTTAGTCTGGCTCCTGCCCGTGTGACTACCCTCCCTCCCTTGCTTTCCCCTCCCCTGCCACTCTTCCCTCCACGGACCACCGTGCCCCTCCACTACCATCAGTACATGCCATCAAATACTGAGCCTTTTATCTCTCTCTTTACTCTCTTGTCTTTGGTTCCAAGTCTCCTCCTCTCCCCACAAATCCCCCTTTCATCTTCTCCAACGCCTGTGTTCTCCTCCGCACCTCAGAATCAACTCATGTGTGCCGTAATGCTTAACCTCTTGAACATGATCGTGCGACCCTTTCCCGCGACGGTGCGATCCTTGAACACGACCGTGCGACCCTTTCCCGCGACGGTACGATCCTTGAACACGACCGTGCGACCCTTTCCCGCGACGGTGCGATCCTTGAACACGACCGTGCGACCCTTTCCCGCGACGGTACGATCCTTGAACACGACCGTGCGACCCTTTCCCGCGACGGTACGATCCTTGAACACGACCGTGCGACCCTTTCCCGCGACGGTACGATCCTTGAGCACAAAGGTACGACCCTCTCCGCGATGGCACGATCCTTGAGCACAAAGGTACGATCCTCGGGAAGAAAGGTACGATCCTTGGGCAAGACGATACGATACATGAATCCGACGACAACGACGCTCTTGAGCACGACACTGCGACCTTCCCCAGGACGGTACGATCCTTGGGAACAAAGGTACGACCTTTGGGCAAGACGTGACGATACCTGAGCCCGACGCCACGACGCTCTTAGGACACGACAGTGCGACCCTTGACCACGACGGCACGACACTTAAGCACGACGGCACGACACTTCAGCAGGGAACTCCGACACATGCGAATAAATTCCTGTCCTTGAACTCGAAGTATTATGTCAAAGGCCAGGCCATCACACCCATGATCCGTGCTATCGTGCGTACCCAAGGGTCGTCCCGTCGCCCTCAAGGGTCGTCCCGTCATATTCCAAAGGGTAAAGAATAAAAAAAAAGTCTCATTTTCCTCTTCCTTCTTTGACTCACTGGCCATAAAAAGAACTCCTGTTTTCGTACACCAAACATCTTTTAGCTAACTCAATGTTCCATCGATCCAGTTTCCTTTGTCACGGCTCCACTTTCATCTTCAACCACTGCTCTACCTTCCCTCCTACTTTTTTAACTCCATCTCTCCCTTCGCCATTACCCATTCCTCCCTCTGCATTTGTTATGTCAGTTCTTTTTCTTTTTTTTTTCATTTCATACATCAGCATCTCTCTATCTCACCCTTCCTACTCCCTCCCCCATCAGCACTGCTTCCGAAGTCTCTCTCGCCACTCACTGCCTTTGTTACCTGACTTGCCTAACGTCTCTCTACATCTCTTCATCGCTCTAATGCATCTCTCTCTCTCTCTCTCTCTCTCTCTCTCTCTCTCTCTCTCTCTCTCTCTCTCTCTCTCTCTCTATCTATCTATCTAGTGCACCTCCCAACACACTCACCTGTCTATTCCCTCCCCTCCCTCTCCTAACTTCCAAGTCTTTGTTAACTGTCTCTGTGGGTCTTTACGTCAACCCCACGCCCTTCTCTCTCTCTCTCTCTCTCTCTCTCTCTCTCTCTCTCTCTCTCTCTCTCTCTCTCTCTCGTCAACTCCCTTCCCCGACTTTCCATGATCCTCCTCTTCCTCCATCCCCTTCTTCCCCTTAAATCACTTGTGTCCATCCACTTCCATCCCAACCCCCTCTTCCACTCCCTATCGCCGTATCCTCCACCTCTATCTTCCTCATTCCCTCTCATTATCCACCTATCTACCTTCCCCTTCACAACAGCCTCCAGCTTCCTTGTCTCACTCGCTGCCCCCACCCTTCCCCTCCCCTATTTTCCCTCCCTTCCCCAGGGCCAGACCTCCTCTCCCCCCCCTCTCCTATCTCCTCCCCTAAGCCTAAACCCTCACCCCTCCCCCAGCAGTCCCTCTCCGCCCCTAGCAACTACTCCGTACCTTACTTGCCTGGCTTCTTCCAGCATCTCCTGCCCCTCACTTGTACTGGCTCTCTCTCTCTCTCTCTCTCTCTCTCTCTCTCTCTCTCTCTCTCTCTCTCTCTCAGGTGGTACAAGGACAACCGAATCCTCTAATCACGGCCATCTCATTAACGCTATATATATATATATATATATATATATATATATATATATATATATATATATATATATATATATATATATATATCTCCAAGCCAAAGCCAGGCACACATTAAATCGATCAGCCCGAAGGGAGGATGAAGAGCTGGGTTAACTGTGTACCGGGGGGGACTGAACCCCCGACGCCTCACCCTCTCTCTCCTTCCTTGTTCTTAATCCACTTTGCACCCTCCCTCCCCCTCCCCCTTTCTCAAGCTAACAACC
>NC_092269.1:32285842-32320842 GCF_036320965.1 Panulirus ornatus
AGGGCACCTATGCCCCCCACTCCCTTCTAAAAAGTCCCAAATACGAGGTGGTTAATCCACCTTGCTTCAAGACTCAGTATTAAGTGAATGTCATCAAATCCCACGAGAACGGGATGCGAGATCAATTATCACAACGAACAAGACTACACAGTGTTAGTAAACCTAAAGGGTGTTGTGGTCTGCATCATGGTTGTTCATATTACCTTTCAATGTAACCGTAAATAATTTTCTTCCTCCTAAACGACTCATAACATAATTCATATCAACATATGTGTACTCCTTTAGTACCAGCCTATCACTGTGGTGTCCTCAGTGTTTGGCGTAATCCCATGTCGATGTAGAATACCCAATGCTACAATCTTGGCCTCCCCCCAGCCTACCTCTCGCTATGCATCCTTCAACCACACACACACAGAGGAACGCTCTGTCGAGGTATCCACACCTGGACAGATAAACCGTTCTCAAAACCGTATCATACCGGGCAACTTCCTCCACACTCTAGACATCTCATGAACATCTTTTGTCGCCGATGGAAACCTGTCATCGCAAGGTTTGCCAATGGGAAAATTCACAAATTATATATGTCTGGCCAGCTTAACATACCGTACATGTGCCACCTACACTACACACAGCCAGCTTAACATACCATACATGTGCCACCTACACTACACACAGCCAGCTTAACATACCATACATGTGCCACCTACACTACACACAGCCAGCTTAACATACCATACATGTGCCACCTACACTACACACAGCCAGCTTAACATACCATATATATATCACCTGTACTATACACTGTCCTTCACATATTCCATATATGAGGCCATCTACCCTACACACTGTCCTAACATTCCATATATATGGCATCTACACAATACACTGTCCTCCATATTCCATATATATGGCATCTACACAACACATTGTCCTCCATATTCCATATATGTGGCCACCTAGACGACACACTGTCCTCCATATTCCATATATGTGGCCACCTACACGACACACTGTCCTCCATATTCCATATATGTGACCATCTACACGACACACTGTCCTCCATATTCCATATATGTGGCCACCTACACCACACAACTTCCAACCCACAAGACAAACAACAATATACACACAGAATGTGAGCGCGAGAACACCCGCGTGTGGCCCACTTTGGCAGATCTATCCTGAGACGAAGAAACAAGCAAAATGCACATTTTAACGAGAAATTAAGTTTCTTATAATTGAAGCCAATTTCTATTCACTTATAGAGATAATCTACATTACCATTCAGTTGTCTCTACAAATATTGAGTAGAAAGAAGTTCTAGTAACTTTAAAGGCACTTTTCTAGAAATCACACACACACACACACACACACACACACACACACGGTCACAACCCGCTTGGATTCCATAAAACCTTTCTTTATTTATATTTCTTATCAGCCCACTAAGTTTTTAAACCAGACTGATGACGCAGGCAATTAGCAATACTTCGAAAATAACAAGAGAACACAACGAAATTAAACAAGACACTTGGGTAAAAGGAAAGATGTGACTAAGTGTCTTTTACCCCCGAGAAAAAGAGTCGTGGGCGCATGGAATTTAACCGAGAGAGGGAAGGTGGTCGATGAAGACAACACACACACACGCAGAGGAAAGTTATCGTGTGTATCCACTTTATCTGCCAGCCCACGTGGGTGAGACACTGACGCACGATGGCAGAAAATATCAAAGGGATGGGAACCAACCCCCCCCCCCCCCACGAGGGTAAAACTCCTTCCCCGTACAGTATAAAATAAAAATACACACACACACACACACACACACACACACACACAGAGGAGAGAGAGAGAGAGAGAGAGAGAGAGAGAGAGAGAGAGAGAGAGAGAGAGAGAGAGAGAGAGAGAGAGAGAGAGAGAGAGAGACGATTACAACAGATTAACAATGGAGGAACAATGAAACTTTGAAAATAACAATGTGTCTGTGTGTGTGTGTGTGTGTGTGTGTGTGTGTGTGAGAGAGAGAGAGAGAGAGAGAGAGAGAGAGAGAGAGAGAGAGAGAGAGAGAGAGAGAGAGAGAGAGAGAGAGAGAGAGAGAGAGAGAGAGAGAGAAAATCCAAAACGTTTTCATAAATTCGCCAGGAGTAAATTGTTCGTTGAAGATCAACTAACGAGGCTAAAAGGGATTCAGATGAAAGGGTTTTGTAGAGGATGATGTATGAATAAATGACAAGTTCATAGGTGTTCCCTACATAATGGAAGACACTGTAGCCTTTTAAACACCAATGAGATGGGCTGGGTTTAACAGAGCGCTGACACTGATAGAAAAAGACGTTAAGAAATTACGAAACTTTATTTTTTCTTAAACTCACACAAAAACTCTTAGTCCTGATGATAGTTCATCACATGTGCTTTTAGAGAAGATAGGATACAACAGAAAAACCTCCTGAAATACTGCTCAAGATGTTGATGGAGAGAGGCCGAGTGCCAAAGGAGTGAAAACGGGCAACCGTCGTACTTTCCTATATAGAGAACGAAGACCGAGAAGAAATGTAGAGAACGGAGACCGAGAAGAAATGTTGAACTACAGACCAGGTCTCCCTAACGACTGTGGTCTGTCCGGGAGTGGAGAAGATAATCAGAGAGCATATGGATGACGTCCAGCACAGGAGAAATCGAATCGAATGCTCCATGTGAAGAGCATCAACACCCCGTTTTCCTCATCCATCGGATCGCTATGGCTCAATACTTGGGGTATTGCAGATCCATAACCTGGAATTCAGTATGGCATTTGCTAACTACATCACCAGGAGGTAATGGTCGATATCTTCGTCAGAGATCGCTTTTTTTCTCCTACGAATTATTTCAAGGTTCGAAAGCTGCACGAATCTTGGAACCGAACGCACAACCGTGGTGTCACTGCTTCATGCGAGGGCGCGTGTAGCACACAGAATTGATTTCAGATATCTGTCTCTAGAAGTAGGTCTATCTAAGATACCTTCACACTAACTCGTCAATTAGCTCATTCGACGTTCTCAGTATCTTCCCACAACCTCCCGTTTTACTGTCGTCGGTAATATTAGATGGAGTTCTGGAAGAAAAAAAAAAAGTTTTCTCCGCTTAGGGAACTAAAGAATCGATGTTCCGCTTGCAATCACTGCTCGGCTCTTTGTTCCACGCGCATCTGCCGGGGGGGATCTCATGATGTTACGAGACATTCTCATATCTTCAACGTCTGCCACGTTTTCAACATTTTCGTGTTTTCGATGGTTTTGGTCTTCCTGTTCCCGTGATGTGTATAGTGAGGCTGGACTGAGGGAGAGAGAGAGAGAGAGAGAGAGAGAGAGAGAGAGAGAGAGAGAGAGAGAGAGAGAGAGAGAGAGAGAGAGCGCCGGTCCAGTGGAAGATGGGATAGGCTACAGTGTGCTGGAAGAGTCACCACACACTCGGCGGGAGATCGGAAGATCCACGAGCACGGCAGTACGACCCATGGACCTTTAGCCCAACCTTTTAAGAGGTCCAAGTCAAAGGTCGTGCCATCGTGCTCCAAGGGGTTGTCACGCCGTTGCGTTATCGAGTGGCACTGCACCGCCCTGGTTCCCCGAGGATGAGTTACGACGGTTTGAAGTTAAGGTTAAAGTGGGTCGGGTGAAAGATGCTGGGTTTGATCAGGAGAGTCATAATTACGTCACAATGGCTACTATATATGTGTCCGTGTTGAGGATAAGCTGAGTAAGGCCGGACTACCACTCAGGGGGTCAGGCTGGCAAGAAGGGAAAGTCTCTCGTGTGTTCACCACACTCGAAGATCTGATTACCTGAGGTGTATCTCGAGAGGCTTCAGTCCTAGTATATCCTAAGTGGGTTCAAATTCCTTGATGATACCGAAGCAAATTCCAAACCTTATGATAACGATGCTGCTGGACCCACACATTCACATATCAGTAATTACAATACCTTAATTACGACGACGTTAACGAAAATAAAACGACCATTTAAGTCTTCATCATTAAGAAAACATTCGTCCCTCGACTAACAGAACGAAAAACAAAAACACACACAAACATACGCAAGAGGGGTGTAGTCCACCCTGTGTGCGTCCACGATGAAAGAACACACCAGAGATTCGCAGGGTTTGTGTACCGGGAATTCATTTCCCGGAACCACGACAAAGTAGTGGCCACTACGTCATCGGTATGATGGAAGACGGAGATGGAATAGCCGACGGTGACGCGACGCAGCGTCCTTCCTCCTACGCAGCTGTGCGTCAGGACATCAGTCAGCACGTCAGTGTAATCATACCACTGGAAAAATAAAACGTTTAGTTCACGCAAATGTTCGTAGTGTCCAAATCAGGCATTCCCAATGACTACTGCCTGCCTGGGCGGTTTATATCAAGCAGTGAGACGGAGACTCCAGACCTTATCCCGGTGATCGTACACGTTGCAAAATCTTACAAAACACTTGTAATACTCAAGAGGATTCTACCACGAGCCTTACCCGCTGCGCTCCAGCAGCCAACACGCTATTATGGTCCGAAAAAGCGAAGAAAAAAAAAACGGAACTAAAAAAAAGGAGACGAGCCTTCGAACTCACGAAGGGTGATCCAGGCAGCATCGATGTCCCCCCGTGTGCTCAGAGAGGAACACAAGACCACCAGCTTGCTCCTGTCCAAAGCCAGGTTGCTGGGGGTAGAGACGTGCCTTCAGGTCCAAGCTGCGGGGCTAGAGAAGTGCCTCGCGAACTCAACAACAAGTCGATCCCCCACACGAACTGTAGAAGGTCAGCAACAAGAACCATCAGATGATGTGGGGAGGAGGAGGAGGAGGAGGAGGAGGAGGAGGGGGCTTTATCTGGTCACACCCCTTCCTACCCACCCACAACGGCCGGTCTCCTCCTACCCCCTAGCCAGGCTAACACCACCACCACCACCACGCTACAGCCAAGGGCGAGGAGGAGGAGAGAGAGAAAAAAAAAAAATGATACAAATGAAAACCGGTTTAGAAATTACACGGAAGCGGCTGGACCGACCGGGCGATGAGGCCAGTCATCTGGTGTCACTGACTCGACGTAACGCAAGGGGGAAGAGAGAGGGGGAGGGGAGGGATGGATTGTGGGAGGGGGAGGAGTGGACGAAGGGAGAGAGGAGGAGGAGCAGGCGGAGGCAGGGGGATGGAGTTTACTAAGGGGTGGGGTGAGGGAGGACTGTGGGAGACTGAGGAGTGTACGAAGGGAGAGGAGGAGGAGGAGGAGGAGGAGGGGGCAGGGGGTGGGCTTTACTAAGGGGAGAGAAGGGGGAGGATTGTGGGAGGGAGAGGAGTTTGCGGACGGGGAGGAGGGTACGGAGGGGTGGAGTGTACGAATGGAAAGGGAGGGAGGGGGAGGGTTGCGGTAAGAGGACAGTAATAGGGGGAGGACAGAAAGGGGGTGAAGAGGTGTTCTGAGAGAGAGAGAGAGAGAGAGAGAGAGAGAGAGAGAGAGAGAGAGAGAGAGAGAGAGAGATGGGGGGGGGGGGGGAGCAGGGAAAAGGCATTAGTAAAAGCAGGACAGGAGATGCAGCCACAAGGGAGGAAAAATTGACAAAAGATAACAATTTTAAACAGACACGGAAAAAAACCAAGAGGGGAGGAATAAAGTAGATATACTACTGCTAGGAAAGAAAATGGAGAGATGGGAGAACGTAAGGCAGGGAAAGAAAAGAGCAGCTATACATAGGAAATAAAACAGTGAGAAATGAAATCGTTACTGGAAGAGCAAACAAGAAAGGTCAACAAACAGCGTGTGAGGAGGAGGAGGAAAAGAAAAGAAAGAAACAGTGAGGGAGGAGGAGGAGGAGGAGGAGGAGGAGGAAAAGGAACCGGGGGAGGGAGGTTGAGTTACGTCAGGTGGGGGACATGACCTAACCCAAGCCTTCCCTGCTCCGCCTAGACTCTCTGCAAACCAACACTGGCCAGCCCTGCCTAGACCCACAGTAACCGACTCTGCCCTGTCCACAGCAGCCAACCCTGTACATCCTTCCCTGTCCACAGCAGCCAACCCAGCCCTGCCGGATCCACAGCAGAACACCGGCCCTACAAGACCCATATATGCCCCACCCAAACCCACGGTAGCCAACCGTACCCTCTCCTGCAAGACATTCCCCCCCAATCAACTCGCACCTACACCAACTTGTAGGGGGTATAGACGTGCCTCCTAACCCTGGTGGACGACGCGACAACTACGCCCCAAGTTGCAGGGGTAGGTAGAGACGTACCTCCTGAACTAATTGCGAGTGAAACCCTACAAGACCTTAAGGTTGACAACACCAATAAGGTAAAAGTTCCAGCACCTCCAGCAACAAGACAACACGTCCAGAGCGACAGCGAGGAAGAGGAGGAGGAGGAGATGAATGGTGTGGCAGTGGAGAAAACGAAAAAAAAAAAAAGAGACGGTTAGAAAAAACGAAGAGAAATGGAATGAAAGGATAACAGGATAAGGGGAAAAAAGATACAGGAAGGGGCCGAGACAGCATCCGTTTGTGGCATCCCCACCTGTACGTAGTCTTATGACAATTACGGCTCAGGTACGTTAAGTCATATACATACACAACACTAGGGATGATGGATAAGGTTACGGTAAGCCACATACACAACACCAGGGACAAGTAAAACATATAAAAACTATATGGGGTGAAGAATGAAGACAAACAACAAAAGTGACCAAAGAGAAGGGATAAAAAGATCTCAAACTAATGAAGAAGTAAAGAGGGTGACTGTGACAGATAAAGGTTCAGCAATGGTATCGATCAAGAAGGAAACCTGCTACGATAGACACAGAAGAATCACTGCTACCTTACACAAACACGTTGG
Organism: Panulirus ornatus; assembly: GCF_036320965.1. Classification (NCBI taxonomy): domain Eukaryota; kingdom Metazoa; phylum Arthropoda; class Malacostraca; order Decapoda; family Palinuridae; genus Panulirus; species Panulirus ornatus. The sequence continues at coordinate 32,292,687 of NC_092269.1, forward strand.
CTACAGAAATGCAAATGGTATACTCAAAACAGGCAATATTCAGCCTGTCAATATCCTCATACATTATATATATATATATATATATATATATATATATATATATATATATATATATATATATATATATATATATATATATATATATCCCCCCACATATCACGTAGCTATAATAACAAAAGCCCCACCTGTTCCACCACACACCTATAATTTTTTTCAACTAATTACATAATACCAAATCAACCCCTCCCATCATATTCATATAGTTATATATAACAAAACAACACCAACATGGCTATGGTTAATAGCATCGAAATGCATTAAAAAGGTATAATTAATAGATGAACAAACATGCATTTAGAGGCAAGGGGTAAATGCAGTGTATACCATCATATTTTTTTTTTCTGCCACTTTTAATGTAAATGACTAATTACATGTAACCCATCATCAAGCTGTTTGAACAGTGCCGTTAACTACCCATCCCTCCCTCTAGCATAAGAGTTTTTCCCCTTTTGACCAACACCAGTTCAAACTACCTTTTTCCTAAAGTTTTAGCTTAACCCTCGGGTCTAGTGCCTGTCAGGTGGCCAGCTGAGTTGCAATTTTCCTTTCCTGTAATCCTGTCAAAATAATTACTGTGCAATTACTCGATAATTAAAACCTTTTAAGCCCAGTTTACTCCGGCTCTTCAGGTAGCAAAACGCCAGAAAAGAAAGTTCTATATTTTAGATTTTGTTTCTTCTTTTATATATATATATATCATTTTCTCGCCTTTATCAAAAACGTGGAAGGCTAGACACCGACAGATGTGCCAATGTCTCCGAAAAACCGAGACAGTATAATCAAATACTAGACTAGGATATATTACGTACGGAGAAACACAACGGTGCGAGACGTACCACCGTAAACCACGAATTACCGGGGATACAGCCACGCTATTCCAGCGACGAGGTTAAAGGTAATAGTTCTTAACGTCTTCCCATTCTCTACGACAACTTACTGCGACGAAGCCTATACTTTTTGTTACGCGTTGGCCACGTCAACGTGTGTATGACATGTTCTTCCCAGCGCTAACGAATTCCCAACACAAGCTGGCTTCAAGTAAATATAAATACCTACTCTTCAAGAACCATCGAATATTTGAATTCTTGTATCGGCGACAAGCTGGGTCTCCTGTCGCTCTTATTCCTAATTTTCTTTCAAAAACTTTTACGTAACGGGACGTTCATGCTGTTGGCCTTGTAGTGTGTGGACTTCCTCTATATCCTCCTGTATGCAGAAGAGCGTCCACCATTTTCTAAACACTCGATGGAAACGTCAGTGGCAAAAGTGCTCCCAAAGCCTTCCACATCCATGTTATTATTACTTTTATTATCATCATCATCACTACACTAAACTACTACTACTATTACTAGTACCCTTACACTCATTATAGTGACAATCATTACTATTATTATTATAATTATAATTATTATTATTATTATCATTATTATTATTATTATTATTATCATTATTATTATTATTATTATTATCATCATCGTCATTATCATTATTATCATCATAGAGTTCAAAGGGTGTGTGTTCTTGGGCATAATGCAAGAAAACACCAATGGCTGTGCCTCAACAAACCATGACTTCTGGTATGTCCGTCACAGATGGCGAAATGCTTTACATGAAGGAGTTTCCTGGGTTGTCAGTCCTGAGTATTAGCGGCTCACTAAGCAATGGTTCATATTGTCTTCTCATAACGTCGTATATACACTACTATTACACTGGCGGGAACCTCCCTCAGTATATGCACGGAGCCAAAACAGAGGCAGTTTTGGACTTGCATGTTGAAAGAGTAAATATGCATCCAGTCATCATTTCTTTTTCCCTTTTTTCCTTTGACCCCGTACAACCTTTGGTTCCTCCGGTTCGAGAAAGAGCCGAGGGGAATGAGGAAGACTTACAACTAGTTTCCTACGCTTACGCAAACCTTCTCTGGGGAGACAGCCGAGGCAAAAGAGGACTGGAACCCATTTCCTTCGTCTCTATAAACCTCCTTCTCGGGGTCAGCTGGGGCAAGTGTGGAAGACTGCAACTCGTTTCCTACGTCCATATCGGTCTCCTCTAGGGAGAGCTCCGGCGACCCAGGAACTACATATAATTTCCTTCGTCTCAACTTGGCTCCTCGCTCTCGTTCCTGAGTCCTTCTGCTATCTTTCTTTCTTTCTTTTTTTTTCTTCCTCTTGGAGGCACGCTTAGTGCACTTGGAGAGCGTTCCCGAATTCAATCTCCACGCGCGCTGGTCTATCTGGTGCACGCGTTTTTCACGACGTTCTCGCCCCGTGATGAGATCGATCGTCGCTTGTCAATCTCGACCCAGTTGATGCATCTGTCGCTGAAGTCGAGTCTGCGGTACAAGCCCTTCCAGTTGTCAGCGGCACGACATACACGTTGACTGTCCCGCACGGCTTAAGCCGCAGGGCATGTTGTGGTCTGAGTATATTTCACTACATTCGTTTCATCTTTTTTTCCTACGTTCATTTCATCTTTATTTTTTTCTACGTTTAGTTCATCATATTTCTTTTCTTTTTCGTCATCAACCTGTCAGGATAGCCTCTGCCTCTCCTCTCTCAACATTGGTTCTGTTATTTCTTCTTTTTCCATACCTGTCTTTTCCCGATTTGATGAAGTAGCGTCAGCAACAAGAGAACAATGGCCTCATAAGCACACACATATCCACCAATCTAACTGTCTTGTGTAATGTACGAAAATCATCAAAATATAACCCTGAGACAGATAATTCAATAACTGTCACCAAGACGGATCTGGACTCTCATAAGGACAATAACAAGAAAACATGCATACACTCAGGCTCAATCATTCTCCCCACTTATCATCTCTCCACTAACTAATGGCTTCCAGATGGCCTGATATCATTTACCGGTCAACACTGGCTAATAAGCTGACGCAAACAGTGGAAGATGACCGGACTGAATGAAGATCGTGAGCATACCATTTCAGCCCAGGGATGTGCCACCCTCCTGACATGGAAGGTAAATGGTCACCTAAGTAAGATCTTGGCAACCCTTCCGTGAAGGCTTGGCAACCCTTCTGTGGAAGCCTGGCAACCCTTCCATGAAAGCTTGGGACCCCTTCTGTGGAAGCCTGGCACCCCTTCCATGAAGGCTTGGGACCCCTTCTGTGGAAGCCTGGCACCCCTTCCATGAAGGCTTGGCACCCCTTCTGTGGAAGTCTGGCACCCCTTCCATGAAGACTTGGCACCCCTTCCATGAAAGCTTGGCACCCATTCCATGAAAGCTTGGCACCCCTTCCATGAAAGCAAGGTCCCCCCCTTCCGCCCTCTCCCATGGACGATTGGCACCCTTCCCAGTAGAAAGTTTGGCACCCCTTCCGTGGGAGGTTCAGCATCCCTACCTCCCCCTAAAAGAAGTCTGGCACCATACCGTTTCAACCTTGGCGTCCCTTCCATGGAACGTGAAGTTGAAAGAAAGATCAAAAGAAAGAAATAATTGTTGTACTCCCGATGATACAATCTCACCGAGGAGGTGAGAATCCGGTAACGCCACACGATCTTCACACACACACACACACATATATATATATATATATATATATATATATATATATATATATATATATATATATATATATATATTCCTTGCGCTACCTCGCAAACGCGGGAGACAGCGACAAAGTATAAAAAAAATACATATATATATATATATATATATATATATATATATATATATATATATATATATATATATATATTCGTTGGAAAGGCTTGAGGGAGAGCCCGATGACAAGGTGAGTGGACGGTAACAGAATCCTGGCTAAACGCATTACGGCGCTCCCCGTGGGGACAGACGGTGGCCGTCTGGTCCGTGAGAGAGGCCCAGACACAGACTCGCCTGACACTAACCGGGATTCGAGTATGACGCAAATTAACAATACAGCAATTTCAACCGACTGTGGGGGGGTTAAAACAGGATAAAACACGATGGCACTGAAGAGACTGCGGGAAGACCTTATTAATCACTGCCTCTCTTCGAATAGACTAACAGAACCCTTTCACTCGGGGGGAGGCCTTCAAATCCAGACCCCCTCCAGGGTAACCCTATACTCCGCCACACAGGCAGGGTTTCCCCTCAGACGGCGGCTGGTAAATAAGCCATTCGACATCTAAACTTTTTTCCGCTTATGCTAAAGATACCATGTGATTAAAGTCTTTAACACAACACTGATGAAACTTAACGGGCCATAACTCTCTGTTCTCTCATCAACCTGCTCCTCTACCCTGCTAATGGCAACGGCATTATTACTTCCACGAAAAACAGTCATGAAGATGATGATCATGATAATGGTACTTGTAAATTGGAGACGGTGGCAATGACGAGTTAATGCGGACTGACCCCAACCATCTAACTACCTCTCTCTCTCTCTCTCTCTCTCTCTCTCTCTCTCTCTCTCTCTCTCTCTCTCTCTCTCTCTCTCTGATCTTCATTAAAGCCCCCCCCCCGGCTAAGATTTATAGCATCATTCAGCCGTACGTGTCCTTTCCCGGCATAGACTATGGGAGAATATAAACACATCTACATAATGAAGGAAGGTGCCACGTGTTAGGCAGACACGTTCCACAATACGACAAATGGTGAGAAACTGGACACAAGTGCAGAGAAAGACGGCATAAACATAGAGAAGGAGAGAGAGAGAGAGAGAGAGAGAGAGAGAGAGAGAGAGAGAGAGAGAGAGAGAGAGAGAGAGAGAGAGACAGAGACAGAGAGAGAGAGAGAGAGGTGGGGTGGGGAGGGGAACCTTCGAATTCAGGAAACATAAATATCAGAGTTTGATACAGCAAACATAACGTCTGTGGCAGGAAAATGTACATCACACGTCTTCAGGCATCACTTCATTAATCAATTAATTGAGATACTCAAGTGCAAAGGCGGGGAGAGAAAACGGTAGAAAAATAAATAAAATAAATGGTGATAAAGGAGAGGAGTGACGGGAACACTGGCGGGTGGAGTGGGCGGGTCGTGTGGATGATGATGCCACCCGCCACTGTGCAGGGTTTCAGAGCAGTTGGCTGGTGGGAGTCGTCCTTGACTCCCTGTTATGACCACATCGCCGACGTGATCACCATCAAACATAATCTGCCACGGACCATTGGCAGCACAAGGATAAGATAAGAAAAAAAAAAAGAAGAAAAAAAAAACGTCTGAAATATGGCATTGCGTGAGTTATTAAACCAAGAAAAAAAAAAAGAGGTATATATGATTTATATATATAAAAGTGTACGTTAACCGAGTGTATAACTATATACATATACGACAAACGAAGCAAAGTGCACATAATACATTCCTGCCCCCAACGGGGGTGGTGCCTACAACCCGTCCACCCACCCACCACTGGCGGAGCACCGCCTCCAGGATAAATGAATCCATCCCCCCCCCCCCCAAGCCTCCCCTAAGCCTCTCCCCTCCGGGGGTGGTGGTATGGTGGAGAGAGAGAGAGAGAGAGAGAGAGAGAGAGAGAGAGAGAGAGAGAGAGAGAGAGAGAGAGAGAGAGAGAGGAGGGGGAGATAGTGTTCAAGGTAAACACGGCCCTACCCACCAGTCACGTCGGGCACACCCCCATCCACCCACCACCACCATCACGCCACGCACACACCACACACGCCTATTTTTCAAACGACGGCAGTCAAAAATCACCCCCTTCGTCCGGTACCCACTCAAAATCAAAGAGTAAAAACGCCCATTTCAGGGACATCCACTGAAACAAAAATCAACGCCGATACACACTCAAAATCAACGCATGGGTAAAAACGCCCAATTCAAGAATAACCCCTGAAAATCAACGCCGGCACCCACTCAAAATCAACGCATGTGTAGCAAAAACGTCCATTTCAGGAAAAACCCCTGAAAATCAACGCATGAATTAAAAAAAAAAAAAAGGGGGGGGGGGGTGTCTGTCTGTTTCAGGGGATGATGGCAATCAATTACAACCATCAGCATACCAGAGTTCGACTCTTCAATGACTCGAGGATATGATTCTTCCTCATGACGCCAGCCAGTGTGATGATGTGGTGTGGCCTCGCTTCCTCCTCTGCGTGCCTGATCCGCCCTGTGCAGGTTAATCTTCGCGACCCGTAAGCCAGCGTGTCTGCAACAGCCTGGCTCCTCCGGTACACGTGGATGGAATGGACCATGTCGAGGTTCCTCTTGAAAACGGGTGATCATCCAGTTTTCTTTTCCGAGCCCTTCTGGTATTCAGTTGTATATTTCATCTTGCATAATCCAGTTCCTCTCTTCATTCTCAAACTACATCTGAGTCTTTCTTTCTTACAAATATACTTCCCATTCTGGCATCACTTACTCTCCAGGAATAAATGGATCTTTCCTAGACACTCGTAAATTAATCCGACTGCTAGATATTCGTAAATCAATCCGACTGCTGGGTATTCGTAAATCAATCCGACTGCTAGATATTCGTAAATTAATCCGACTGCTAGATATTCGTAAATCATTCCGACTGCTAGATATTCGTAAATCAATCCGACTGCTAGATATTCGTAAATTAATCCGACTAATATTATCCATAACAATGTGCCTTGAATGTCTTCGCCTCAGCTCGTACAACCTAATTTGCCTCAGACATTCCTCACGCGCCTCCTGACTGAGGCAATGACATGCCAAGAAAGACCTTTGTGTTTATTTTTCGTTCTACGACTGAGCCAGCTCTAATTGGAGAAGTGAGGACACAACAATTTGAGAGCAAGAGGAAGGACAATCGCTGGCTTTTTCTCTCTCGTTTTCCGAGTTGGCTGGTGTCGTCCTGAATGAGGCAGGGGGAGTCTTGCATGTTTAAAGACGTCTTGTTCTTCAATGTCTGCAAGAGTTACACTGAATAATTTTACCTTCGGAATATCTTAAAAACGCCCAGGTCTTTCGCGTTCTCCTCTGGTTCTCCGGTCTTGTGGGACGCTTGGTGTCTTCGGCCAGTCACTCTTTCTGTTGCGCAGCTGAAATATCTATTTGTTGAACATATCGCCGTCGTCAGTCGCTAAAGGAGACTGGTATACCACCAGTGCATAAAGCTGTGTAGCATCATCGACAGCAGACAAAGGGGAAAAAGGAAATGAATAACACCAGCGTCGTCTCGGTGTGGGGCTGCGAGGTTCCGTGGATGAGAAATGGTGCAGTACATCCCGGGGAACTCAAGACAACAACAGACGACGTCTCAACATCTCACATCTGAGGCTCAAAATTTGGAGCGGTTGACAATTACGTTTTGTCGTCTGGCTTCTCCAAACGGGAAAATAACTCCAGCGTCCTACTCTTGTCGATTCAGCTTTGTGCTTTACTTGAAGCACTCGCGAAAGGTGTTTTTTTTTCCCCCCAGCGTGTTTGTGTATATATATATATCACAAGCATCTTGCTTTTCTCGACTGTTTCTGTCGTCTTGTCATTCTGATTCTGAAAGCCATGAGGGACACGTACGCTCCCACGGCGCCTTGCGTTTCGAACGTTATTTTTTGGGACAAAACTTTATAGACTGTGAGGATGGAGCGCGTTGTCCATGGCGCCGTACTCTCGCATTTAACGTCTACAGTCATAAAATCAATATATCGAATAAAGACCTGTTTCTCTACACTTATACCCAACACTTTTATCGGTGATGTTAGAGCCATCTACGTGCATATTTTTTCTTTTTCAATGTCCCGGATCTTGGTTCCTCTTTGCAGGACCTGTATCGCCGATCTTCACCAATCTACGGGACAATTCCCAAGCCTACCACCGCCACGCCCTTATCAGGCGTTTACTTCACTAATAACTTTTTTGTGTGTGTTACCTTAGCGTTGCGTTCCGTGTAGGGGGTGGGGGAGGGGCACTGCTCTACCCCCGCGGCCCTGTCTCTGACCAGACCGTTTTCGCCATCTCATCATCGCAAGATCGTCCAAGGCTGCAGCTCACATGCCAGCATGATCATCACTAGCTGGTCTCCTCAGGCACGAGCGGTAACCACGAGGAGGTGAGGGACGGGGTGAGGGACGCGGGGAGTGGGGAGTTGTAAAGCCTTTGACGTTGAACCAGATTTATCCAACATTTGTAAGGGTTTCTCCCCCCATCACACACCCACCTTCACTGTAAGGTACGGAGGATCGACCTTGCACAAGTCTGCCATGCTTACATTATCAATAGAATTATCCCCATAGACAAAATCTAGGACTAAACCTTCTACGAAATTTTCCAAGTAAATATCGTGATGTATCTCCCGCATCTGAGCTCGAAGGAAACAAAGTATACCAAACGTCTACAAATTTCGACATCATACGAGTTGATTTAAATCGTACAGACGAAGATTGGACTTTTTCTTCTTTTTTTCAGGGCGAATTGTTCATTTCGACTGCGTCTAGCATTGTGCGGCGACGTTAGCAAGCCAAAAAAAAAAAGATATATATATATATATATATATATATCACTCTGGGGTAGGGTACCAGAAGCGCCTTCTTCAGAAGCCCCCAACACTGACTTTTACGCCTCTCGTCTAAAAGGTTCAATATCCAAACCGCCACTATCGTTCTCGCTAACGTTATGTGACTGACTCGTTGTGGGTGAGGTCATCCGACGTGATCACTCAATGATCTTTCACGCTCTTCTCCTCTTGTAGTGGGCAGGGCTGTCTCGGGTTTTCCATGAGGCGGTTCACCCATGTTCTTCAAGTCTGTCTGTAGCATGCATGTGTGAAATTCTCCTCCTCAAACATCACATCCATTTCATCGCTCCACAGCATCATCGTCAAATAAAAAGATGTGCAGTTGATAATAATTTACTGTTATGTATAATTATGAAAAGTACAGAAAGGTACCTCACTTTCCACCAATGTCGTACATCTGGTGTGATGAAAGCTACAGTTTTGGGGACCTGTTCGTTACGATATTCATCACCTCATGAATTCCGTTGTTCCTAACTTTCGTCCTCACTTTTGTGGCCAACGACAACCGTGGTCGCACTTTGTCTGAGTTGTTCGTAACAATGCGCGTGAATCACAGACACACACACACACACCCTAGCATCTTGGCTGTCTTCAGAGTGCCCTCAGGATCCTGTCATAGTGATGAAGCTCTTGTGAAGGCCATGATGGTTCCCGGGTCTGAATCCGCGTTGTCTAGGAATATACAGATTTCTTTACCCCTCTCGCCATTTACGTGGATTGAATTTCTCATCGCTCTTTCAAGTGCGTACTTTTGTGTGTGATGTCAGTGTCGAACCCTATAATCTTACTGGACTGTTCTATTAACTCCTTTGCGGAGAGGGGCAATGCCGATGGTTTACAGACTATCTGGGACGTTACCAGCGTCCAAACGTGTTCCCACAAAGGGTCAGTCATGAAGGCTCTTGTTGTGGAGACCGAGCTCCTGGGAGTATGCAAGCCCCCATGCGGGGTGTAGAGGCAAGTTACCAACTGCCTCTCCAAGATGCGATGGTATGACGGCCTCGTATGATGATGATGATGATGATGGTGATGATGATGATGTGTGTGTGTGTGTGTGTGTGTGTGTGTGTGTGTGTGTGTGTGTGTGTGTGTGTGTGCGCCGTCCATACAGGGTTCGTCTGGGTCATCACTCCTGATGTCTCTGATTGGCTGAATGAAGACAGATTCGTGCTGGTTCCTCGGATTTCACTCACGTCTTGTCCCGCTGGCTCACGGAGACGGGGACCATCGGCCCGATGAGAGGCGTGTGGCCTTGAGCGTTCCTTTGCTAGTGCTGTGCCACACACACACACACGATCTTTTACTACAGTAACTGCATTCAGTTCACCATTTACAACTTTCCTGTAAATACGTTTACTACTGACCTTTGATCACTTTAATTCACCCCATCGGTGGAGCTTAATAGGGTCAACTCGATATAATCTTTACCATTAAGTACAATTAGTCCGAGACGAGGGCGTTGGGTATGAAGGTCTACATAATTTTTTGGAAAATCAGGCCTAAAATATCATCGTCTGAGGGTTGGTTCGTCTGCTCAACTATACGTCTACTATAAACAATCTCGAGACGTTCTCAAATAAAACGTTTCTTTTTTTTCCCTAATACGTTTCCATCTTTTGTCTTTGGTTGACTGAACTCGACAATTACTTTTGGAACTGGATTTTCTAAGTTTACCAAAAGACAAAGATACTCTGATAATTAAACCCTACATACCTGTGGTTTCATATCTGACGCTTACAGAACGGTATAATAACTAAAGTTCCAGATCATTCTGAAAAGTTAGTAGCCCAGCTGCTGTATGTGCGTCTTTAAAACACACACACACACACACACACACACACACACACACACCAACTGTCCTACAAGGTCCTTTCTCTTCTGTCGATCGTGTATAGTCCTCCGTCCGGGATCCAAGACACCCATTTCACTGCGCTAGACTCCAGTGGCTGCTCCCGTAGAGGTTGAGATGAGGGCGGGGTCAGTGTGTCACCGGCTGCTTTATATATACCTACGGGTATGAAGTCCAGGGTGTCACAGGAGGGGTGGGGAGAGGCCTGGCACACTTAGAATCCAGGGGCTTCACCACGCACACAACCCCCTACCATCGGCAGGAGGAATGATGTTAGACGCAGCTGGTACTTCGCCTCAATAGAAATCCTCTTTAGTAGTAGTAGTTGTAGTAGTAGTAGTAGTAGTAGTAGTAGTAGTAGTAGTAGTAGTAGTAGTAGTAGTAATAGTAATAGTAATAGTAATAGTAACAGTAACAGTAATAGTAATAGCAATAGCAATACTACTAGTAGTAGTAGTAGTAGTAGTAGTAGTAGTAGTAGTAGTAGTAGTAGTAGTAGTAGTAGTAATAGTAATAGTAATAGTAATAGCAATAGCAATACTAGTAGTAGTAGTAGTAGTAGTAGTAGTAGTAGTAGTAGCAGTAAGAGTAGTAGCACCACTTGTGGAGGTTGTAGCTGTGGCGGCAGTAGCAAGCAGCAGCACCACAACTGGTAGTAGTAGTAGTAGTAGTAGTAGTAGTAGTAGTGGTAGTAGTAGTGGCGGCTGGTAATAACGGTAATATACCATAATTCCACGGATTTATCAACAGTGTTCCATCAGGTTCACGGTCACGTGGGCCTCGTAACGCCGGTTACAGGCAATAAACAAGATTCTCCAACCCTGATGATCCCCGAAGCGCGTGCTTGCATAAGCAACCATCAACGATCGAAGGAACCCGGTACAACCACCAGATCTTATGGATAACCTCCGTCTAGGCATGAGGCAACTTACGGAACGCGGCCCAAATCATAGCACGGTGAGGGCGAGGGAAGTACGGAAATATATGAGAAATGATGAGAGAACTTCCCTTCGAGGGGCCTCGGCCATGCTCAACTGTCCTCCTAACACACCTCTTTCCCCTCCTCCTCCTCCTCGTTTATCTTACCTCTCCCCCTCCCCTTCTGCAGGGAGTGTGAGTGAGAGCGTTTCAGGACGACGGGCGCCGGGGAGCTGGTGCCGCTGCTGCTGGCTGCTGGCGGCGGCGGCGACAAGGGAAAGGGATGAGTCACCCGCCACAGTCCCCACGACCCTAGCTGGCTCTCCACAACCCTGTCCGCCCTACAACCCTTACAGGAATTTCTCGACCTCTCGAGGCTTCTCGTTCCGTCGTGGGGGTGGGATGCCCGAGGAAAACCACAGCTCTGCCCACTGGGGCCCGTGTCTAACCTCTTGAGCAAGACTTTACCACCCTTGAGCACGAAGGTTTGCATGGCCCTTGAGCACGATGTTACGGCCCTTGAGCATATAGGTATGACCCCTGAACACGACGTTATGACCCTTGACCACGACGTCATGACCTTTGAACATAAAGGTATGACCCTTGAACATAAAGGTTTGACCCTTGAGCACGACGTTGTGACCCTTCATCACGACGTTATGACCCTTTGAGCACGACGTCATGACCCCTTGAGCATCATGAACCCCCCCAGGGGTCGGGTTAAAGGCCAGGTCACCATGTTCAAGGTGGCAGCCACGTGTTCACAGGATGAAAGGAATCATTTCCTGATAACATCAACAGCAGCACCAGGTGGTGGTGGAGGTGTGTGCGTGTGTGTGTGTGTGTGTATGGAGGTGTGTGTGTGTGTGTGTGTGTGTGTGTGTGTGTGTGTGTGTGTGTGTGTCGCGGCGGCCGGCACGTATATACGACGTATCACAGCAAATAATCCTGGGAAACTACCAAGTGTGTACATATATATACGTGTAGGTATTCACAGCCACACACGGTCACACTGGCGAACATTATCGCTCGAACACATCAAACAAACATCCACTTACACACACACACACACACACACACACACACACACACACACACACACAGGCACCAGTTTCATAAAACAAAATCACATCAATAGTCTGTATAAAAATAAAAATTACCTATTTTCAAAGTTAATTTACATAGATAAATCTAAAAGACACTATCAGAGGCTCCACGGAAAAGGACAGTGTGTTCACAGGTACAAACAAAAAAAAATATATATACATATATATATCAGATAATTGTTTTACGAATATTCAAATTAGGCTCGACCCAAAATTTATGGAATGCGAAGAGGAGACCATGCAAGATACAGCTGCGGCAACTGCCCGACGATATCACATTACTTCCTGTGGTTCATTCGTGCTGAGGATAATGACTACAACACAATACCGATCACTTGCGTTTCTACAGGCTGAAACAAACTGTACGGATCAGCGACAGACGAGAGAGAGAGAGAGAGAGAGAGAGAGAGAGAGAGAGAGAGAGAGAGAGAGAGAGAGAGAGAGAGAGAGAGAGGGAGAGAGAGAGAGACTGAGACTGAGAGACTTGAAGGGATCATCTGCATGTGTTCTTTAATCGGTTTACATAGACTTCCTTCTAATCTCCCTCAGGGTATACCACTAAGATGTACATAGTCACCCCATAATCTCTTTCCGAGAATGAGTCCTGGCGTTAACCCAGGGTCTATTTTCCAGAAGCTCCTGCAGCCTCAGTGAGGCTACGCTACTTCCAGTAGCAGGGAAATGTGAGCTCCTTTGGAGTGGGAAAAACTCAGACGAAACTGTTCAGCAACGACACAGCAAAGCCTTATACTTCGTCAGTAGAAACGAAACGAAGAAGCTTACACTTTAAACTCTGGTGATATGCATGACGTAAACGAGGAAGAGTACTGAAGCATAATAATAATAATAATTTCCGATGACCCAAAACCATGTAAGCAATGCACGGACACAGCAAACTAGGCGAGCAAAATCTTCAAGGCTTCATTCACAGGCTGGGCATATCGGAATTCAAGACGCTAATCCTACCTCTTTCCAAATCACTGGTGTGTTCCCACCTCAAACATGAACGTCGCGTTCAGTTCTGGTCATCCCACTTGGAAAAATAGGATGTCGACGGAATTGGAGCGAGTCAATGACGCCATCTACCAATACAAATCCAATGAATCCCGTCTGCCAAGACGACGTGAAGTTATTAAGCATAGAAAAAAAAGAGAGAGAGAGAGAGAAGTTTAAGAGGTGATCCAAATCACAAACCTAAAAATGATGAAAGGCTTTGACGATCTTGATCTAAGCGCAGGTACTTAAGGCTGGATCAATCTGATACACAAATAATGAGCGAATATTTTACGTCGTACAAGGCAAAGTAGTTTTTCTTTTTTTTCCTTCCTTTCAAATGAAGGTTGACAAATGGAATAATTTACCAATAAGAGCAGTTAAAAGAAGCCCCGTTTGATACGTTTCAAAGAGACTCGACAAATACTTGGCTTCAAGGCCCAAGACTGATATTATCTATCCACCCCCCCACCCCCACCCCGTTTTCGTTTGTCAAAAGAGTTGACATGTATACTTACTTAAGTCGTTTGTTTGCTTTTCTACAACCAAGTCTACAAGGGACCCAACGATCTTTTGTTGTTTGCCATCCTTTGTATCCTGGCCAATGGAGCAGACACTGTATTATTCTATCAAGGGGAGTAGATGTATATGGCATACTCTATGCCCCACGAGAGACGTACAGGATGGTTCACGTATCTTATGATGATGTGTGAGGATCAACACACTTGTGAGGGGATACCTGGTGTCGGAAGTATTCCTTGGCGTATTTCTTGACAAGGCTTTGTGTTGCCTTCAATGCTATACTCTTCTTTATGGTCGTCCTGTTACAATTGGCTCTCCCCGCCCCTGACCTGTCTTGCCCAGCCCCGCCCCGCCCCATGTCCTGCCCCTATCACACCCCTGCCCTGCCTCACACATCCCCTCACCCGCTTCACTGTCAACAATCTACCTTGAAAATCCGCTAGTGTCCTGCTCCTCCATGCCCCACCCCGTCCCTCGGGTCCTCGGCCAGCAAGGCACCGCCGACCAATCCACCCACCCACCCTTCCCTAAGTGCCCCGCCCCGATGGAAGTCACCATCACTTCGTGTTACTTATACCTGAGAGAGTATGACTGACATGAATGAAACACTTAGAACTTTCCCTATAAGAAGATTCAGATAAGACGACCCGATGAACAAGCGGCGTTGTGTAAATCCTCTTGCTTCTCAAACTTGAAAACGACTGGACGAAGTTCGTGCCAGTGTCTTTAGGTTATCCACAACATCTTTCGCGTCCCAAGTCCAACCAACACAGGAGCCACATGCTATATGATATTCATTACGGGAATAAAACGCTGATTATATAATGAGGCAGATTACGCGCCTAATACATGCACGTAACGATGAATACGCATTCACAACGCTCACGACACTCTCATAACAACTTTAGCATCCTTCGCAATGCCACCTCTGTGCCCAAAATGCTGTCTATACGATCACAATGCCTTATAACCGGGACAATAAGGACTACACACACACACACACACACACACACACACACACACACACACACACACAGATCTTCCATTCGCTGCCAAATACACGGCCAAAACATCGACAGTATTACCATTCCCACGCCCACAACACCGTCCACCACGCCCACATCACCGTCCCCACGCTGACAACACCGATCACCCCCCCCCCCCACCATGCCCATAACACCGTTCCCACGCCCAACACGCCGTCAGGGGACTCCAGAAAGGCAAGAGTCTGTCCGGAACACGTTCCCGACCCCGCCTACAAGCCTGCAGCGCAGCCACTACACCCACGGGGCCAGCCACGCGTCCGGAAAGCTAGTCACACGCCCACTAAGCCGGCCACACGCTCATTAGGTCTGTCCCACACACCCGCCAAGCCGGCCACACGACCAGTATGACGGCCACAAGCCCATACAGTCGTCCGCGCAGACGCCCTTCAAGCCGGCGACACCAACACCCACACGTCCTTACACACATACGCACTGCACGGGGGGCTGCGGAACCTAGCATCCACCGTCACCAGCCCTGCAGCAGGGGAAGCCGAGCGCACACACACACACACACACACACACACACACACACACCGAGGAAGCAGTGGAGAGCCCCAGACACCAGCGATGAGGTGTCCACAAGGTAAGGTTGAGGCCCAAAATTAGCCCTGGGAGGAAAATGTAGGACAGAGGACTTATGGCTCCTCTCGTGTGTGAGTGTGTGTTCTTGCCATTCTCATCCCACTGCGTCAGCAATGCCACCCCCCCCCCCTCCAAACACTTAGATTCTCTGATGCACGGTCAACAGCTAGACATCGCCCTGGTACCGGTATTAGGGCCTCCCGGTACAGCAGTACTAATGAGAAGACCGTGTCGTGCAGCCGCATTACCACCCTTCACACCTAACCCCTCTTCTCTCACTGTCACCTTCATGTAGTGCTATGATTTTACCATCATCTTATACTTGGATCCTTGTAATCTGTGGCCTAAATAATCCACGATCCTTATACCTACTGTACTACCTGTATTATCAGCCTGTAACGTACTGCAGTACCCTCACAGTCGACAGGTGCGCTACCATCCCGCTCCATGGTAGTATTCTACGAGACAGATACAGTTTGACGCCGCTCTCCCAGTTTCAAGAGCTGGTGGGCCACGCAACGCAATTCTCAGGTATGAGAATTACGTTACATTCATCATTTTTTCCGCAAACTTCAAAGTACTACTGAAAACATCTCTGGTGGGTGTAACTTCCATGCCTATTTACCATCCCCCATCACCACACGAACCCCTAACACCAGTGACCCCCTCCTCCCACCACTATCACAGCAACACTTGCAACACACCCCATCATCTCCCACAAGAAAACACAAACCCCTGATTCGCGGACCAACACTAAAGACCCCCATACCAACATTCACTCACCCTTACCTCCAAGACCACTATCCTCCTCTCTCCTCACACATGCAAACACACCACCACCACCTCCCTCCCGCACCAACAACCCTCCCTTGAGGTCACTGGGAACCACCATGGTACTGGGTCGCATCGGGGTCCAGGGGCAGGGCGCCTCCCAGAAAAACTTCCCCGGTCCGCTGGTTTCTGAACGTCCGGGCGGGCCCGAAGTCTCCACGGCCCAGCTGGCTATAACAGCTGCTCTCGCCATCCAACATGAGTAATGACGTAATGGTTCTAATTTAAATGAAATACTGAGATACATCTGCCCGGGCATGCAGCAGCGCTGGGAACGATGAACGTAGATTGCCAGGGTGATGGCAAGAGACCCAGTACTAATATTCCACACGGGCCCACAATTCCTGCAGGGAAATGAATTGCTGGGAATAGAAATAGAGGATCGCACAGCAGGCGGGAGCAGAGATAGAGACGATGTGGGACGCGCACACACACACACACACTACCCGATTTGGCAGATGATTTCCTGTTTCCGGTAACGGGGTTTAACATACGTTCACACACTAACACATTTTCCCGTCCAGTTACGTAATCCCTTTTACCCTGAGAACCCTCTACCCCTTCCCCACTTAACTCCACACTTACACATGACCTTTCAACATTCCCACCCACACACACACACACACACACACACACACACACACACACACTCCCACACACACACACACATGCACACGCACCAGTTACTCTAACACCTTCACATCTGAGCGCTCTGCTCACCAGCACAACTGGCTGCACCCCTGGATCCAGGAGGTTATGAGACTACATTGTCGCGCTCGACCGGAACGGATGACGCTACTCCGCTACAATCAAAACATCACAACTCCAGCGGCCTGACTGCAATGTTCCTACCTCATTTGTATGACGGCGGCTTCTGCCTGGCATGAAGAGTCTCGATCTGCCTCTGTTTGGACAGTATTACTGAAAGCTGCCATGAACGCAAACACGGATATAAGTTATGCATCATTGGCTTAATGAAATTATATATTCATATGATCTTTTTAAAATAAACTGGAGAGGCGTTCCCGGAACCCGCGAGCCCTATGTGACGTCACCCTCGACAAAGGCTGTAGTATCGTTCGTGAGTGGAGGGAAAGGGCTACAGCACTGTCGAGGGCCATCTCGCCCCCTCAAAAAGGAGCGCAACTTACCCTGCTCCCGCATGTATAGCGGCCTTACAGCTGCAGGGACCCCACGTAAAGGGGCTGGCGGTGGTTACATAACCAACAAACCAAATAAACCAAACTTCAGGCCTACGTTCCTAATACCTTCAGTATGGCATGATGTCTACCTGATGGATAAACTAAATTCATCTACTTGCCCATTCAAATTTCATCAACATTCGTCCCTGTATCCATCACAATACGTATATGTATCATGTCCATATATCGTTATGCATTTAGTGGCTACTCTCCCAGACTGGGGGAAAGGTGAGGGGTGGGGGTGGGACACGAACATGTCAGTATGGAACTAACTTCCATGAAAAGGGCAGGCCACAGCTGACTGGCGGCACACCTGTGCTATTGGTCGGGTCTGGGGTCACAGGTGTACACACACACACACACATACACACACACAAAGGCACATATATCAAAATGAGTAGGGCACACATATACTGTGTACTAGAGATACAGACAAATAACAAACATATCTTTGTACTACGATATGTACCAGATACAGACATAACACACGTATATCAGAGGATACACATAACACGCATACACCAGGAGATACAGCGGCAACAGCGATATAACACAAACACCAAGGAATAAACATAACAGGCATATACAAGGGAATACAGAGAGACAATGCAAAAACCAGCGGATACAGAAACACAACACAACCAAAGCAACAACAGATACAGACATAATACATATTCACCAGGGAATACAGAGACATAACATGCATACACCAGGGTACACACGGACAAGTAACATGTAAACATCGTATGTACAAAGAGATACAATGCAAGCCCAAGTATACGAATAATAAAAACAATAAAAAATATGAAAACAGGAAAACTTCATGATTACTAAAGGTAGCTGAAAAAGTACTCTGAATCGGCTTACGGAAATAAACACACACACACACACACACACACACACACACACACACGCACACACACGGACACACACACACACACACACACACACACACAGCCAGGCCTTCCCTTTCCCGAATGTTAGTTTACAAGTACCAGGGATGTGACCCATTACACTGCTAATGGATTCTAGGTTTATGCTCTTAAGCTGTTGAGAACTGAACACACACACCCCTTTTCGGACCCCTGAAGTTGGTATATCTTACCTTACGTGGCCTTCCAGAGTCTGACTTTAGTGAAGGTGGGAGTGGGGGACGGCGGGGGGATGATGTGGGAGAGGTAACTGATGCTGGAGTTAAAATATTTGGTGTTGAACCGCGCAAGGCAGCTGCGTTTACGTCTATCATGTGTGAGAACTATCTCTGTTAGCTGGAGTTTCAAGGGTCGTTCTCAAAGTCAGGTGTAAATTGGTAGTGCAAGGATAGGTCATTTAACTGAGGTGCTAAGTATCCACAGTAGCGAAATACAAAGAAGAAACAGTATGAATCATGGGTCAAATCAAAATCACCTAAAAATGACCCCCAGTCGTCTGCCCTATAACAGAAACACCCAAAGGTTACACACACACACACACACACACACACACACACACACACACACACACACACATCTGACTGATCTCGTCACCACGTACTGGCCTATATTCTGCCCAAGGACCGGAATCTTAGAACCTCATTATTTCAAAGTAACTCGAAACAACATTAGCACGTGAACTACCTATCCTCTGTAAAGTGCATCAGGACCATGGTAAGATCCTGCACAGTTTGAAACTGGCTCACACACAGCTCGACTCCAGCTACAGAGGAGGAGGAGGAGGAGGAGGAGGAGGTAGAAGAGTTGCAAAACAAAACCTGATAACATACATCAATAGAAGGTTCAAGTCTATATATGTAAGTAGTCTGAATGATAGCATAAATCTGTTTAACCCAGAGGAACAAGGGTTCATGGTGGGAGACACCTGACTTTCTGAAATGCTTAATCACACCGACAAAACTGTAGATGATCTGAGGAAGGAACCAAACAATAATGTGATACACAGAGAATCTGGAAACGTCTTGTACAATAATGGTCATGTCATCACAGCGCACAAAATACGCAAATATTGAGAAATGATGAATTACTGGAAAATTTGATGTAAAAACCTCTTAAGTTAACACGCGAGATGGTTATATATCACGTACTTTCCCATACCCCAACGGAAAGAAACTGTCTGATAGGAATTGTAACATACCCGCTCCTCATTCTCACATCTCACAAAGACAATACACAAGTCTATATATCTTGATACGATACCACATCAGGTACATGATGACGCTGAGAACCTACAAGCCTTCTGGTGAAGCACTCATGGCCACGAGTTCCCTGAGAAGCCTCATTATCATTACTATCATTGCTTATTATTTACTCAGGAGGTTTCCTTATTCTGATACTCCAAGATATGATGGTAATTGCGTTCGGAACACTGGACAATGTTATCCCAGAGGATGTCATCTATGATTTACGTGCTCGTACTGGTAGCGTGGAGACAGAGGCAGCCAGCTGGTTTGACGGTTCATGGCAACGTCCCTCGGAGATGCGGGGCCTGCTTACCTCAAACTCCCTGTCGGAGATGGAGGGCAGGGAGGGGTGGGTCTTTGGTGTAACTGACAGAGTCCCAAACTGTTTATATCCCACGTTACTCCTCCATCCACTCGACAGCTTTGGTAGGAAGCCCTCGTCTGCCGGGGCTCCAGGGATGTGGTGTTCCATGAGAGGCAGGTGTGGTGTTCTTTGAGAGGCAGTCTCATGCACCATATTCCTCAGCCATGTATCTTCACACGGGTTTCATGAAACACCAGGCTCAAATATGCCCGGTGTGCCTACATCTGTCGCATTTATCTGGGCTGGAACAACGGACAGTGAACCTCCGTAGGTGAGTGGCGGGATGAGGGAGTGCAAGGCTTCGATGATGCTTCTCGCTGGAATGGCCACCTTTCTTAACTGGCCGCGGCTTCTTTTTTCTATTATGACACCTGCCATCTGTCGTGCGACGTCCACGGGGATTTCTTCAAAGGGTAGCGGGTAGCAAGATACTTCGACATCCGTATGGCGCGTTGAAATACGCATCTTGTTCTTCATTTTCTAGTCCGCGGACCCTTCGATTCCGCATGGCTGCATCATCCTTCATCCGTCCACGATGACGGACGAAGGTTCTACAGGTCTGCTTCTTGCAACGTCATCCTTTGCCCTTCCCCTTCCACCTCTGCTCCTCTACCCCTCCCCAGACAATCACCCCTTCCCCCCCCCCCACACACACACACACAACTCCCACTCCCTAACAACCCGCCCGTCTTAAAACTATGAGACAATTTATAACATTCAACTGATGCCTTTCTGAAACAAAAATGTATCTCACACGGAGGCGAGAGACTGATGCCCGCTTAAAGTCGTCCCTGTAGAGAAGAGATCTTGCTACATCGGGAAATACACTTCACGAGCCCTCCTTCGGCCGCATCTTCCTCACCAAAGGACATTACTGAACACGACTCTAACTCCCCGTCGCAAAAGATACTCTTCCTTCCCCAAGACTAATAGTGGCATCTGGCCTCGTCCTCCCCACCACCCTAACCCTTCCACCTGCTGCTGCTCCCCTCTTCCACACACACACACACACACACACACACACACACACACACACACACACACACACCTGCAGAGCATCTCCCCCCACTCCCTCCCGACCCCTCTCACCCAACACCTGCAGTAAAACCCGCCCTCCACCGAAGGACCGGCAGACCACCTCACCTCCCCACACCCCTACCAATGAGCCCCTCCGGGTCAGGCCATCCCATCCCTGACTAACCCTACCCCCCCCCCCCCCCCCCTCACCCCCGGCAATGCCCGTAGCCCCGACTCACTACCACCACCACCACTGTTTACAACCCGCCCCACCACCAACCAGGGACTCGCCCTGCCAGAGGATAGCGGGACCAAGACCACGGCGAAGTGAGGGAGGAGTGTGGGAGACTACCACGGGAGGAAGACAGGCGGAGCGGGAGCAACGTTAACAACACTTCCTCCGGACTTCGATAAGGCGCTGAGAGAGAGAGAGAGAGAGAGAGAGAGAGAGAGAGAGAGAGAGAGAGAGAGAGAGAGAGAGAGAGAGAGAGAGAGAGACCCATTCTCTTCTCAGCCGGTATGACAGGAGAAGTGGGGAGACAGAGCAGCCGGCATCGTGTGTGCATGGCACGGGACACCTCCCTACAATTACAGTCAGGGTAAGTGACTCAGTATACTATGGAGGCATTAGGCCATAACACTGTCGGAGATCGAGGATAAACCGTCCTCACCGAGTCTAATATTAGAATTAAGGTCTCCATTACCGTAGTTCTCCCGGTTATTGGGGTCAGGCGCCAATTAGTCCTAATTCCCGGGGGATATATCACGCAACTCTCGTCCAGGAAACCTGTGGAGCCAGTTTTTTTTTATCTTTTTTTTTTTATTTTCATTTCTTGGCACACACTACTGTTCTTGCGGTCTGAGCCATCTAGCGTTTTCCTCTCTCCTACACTCACGAGCGGTGAGCGCTACGGGCTCTTTTAACGGTCTTACCCGGTTGAGATCTCGCATGTGTTGTAGCGGTTTTAAGCGGTTTAACCATCGTATTAAATCAGCACTCGCTGGTGATCAGCGCATAGAGCTGTTCAGCGAGCATTTCTGTTTAAGCGTTCTATGGTCAACAACGGTTTGAACATTCTCTAATTGCTAATGGTTTGAGCGTTCAAAGGTTCACAATGGTTTAAGTATTCTCTAATTCATAATGGGTTAAGCGCTCAAAGGTTCACAATGGTTTAAATATTCTCTAATTCATAATGGTTTGAGCGTTCAAAGGTTCAAAGTGGTTTGAGTATTCTCTAATTCATAATGGGTTAAGCGTTCAAAGGTTCAAAGTGGTTTGAATATTCTCTAATTCATAATGGGCTAAGCGTTCAAAGTGGTTTAAATATTCTCTAATTCCTAATGGTTTGAGCGTTCAAAGGTTCATAATGGTTTAAATATTCTCTAATTCATAATGGTTTGAGCGTTCAAAGGTTCAAAATGGTTTAAGAATTCTCTGGTTTACAATCACTTAAGCGTTCTCTCCTCCACCATAGTTTAAACGTTCTCTGTATTACAATGGTTTACGTTTTCTCTGTTTTACAACGGTTTCGCCGATCTCGGTTTTACAATGGTTCAAACGTTCTCCGAGTTACCATGTTCTGAACGTTCTTTTGTTTACAGTGGTTAAAGGGTTCCCTTGTTTACAATTGTTTTAAGCGCACTCTGGTTTACTAGGGCTCAAGCCTTCCCTGGTTTACAATTAGCATCCTCCGGTTTACAATTATCTAAGCGTACTCTGGTTTACAATGATTCAAATGTTCTCTGGTTTACTATGATTCGAACGTTAAACTTTCTCTGGTTTACAATGATTCAAACGTTCTCTGGTTTACTATGATTCGAACGTTAAACTTTCTCTGGTTTACGATGATTCAAACGTTCTCTGGTTTACTATGATTCGAACGTTAAACGTTCTCTGGTTTACAATGATTCAAACGTTCTCTGGTTTACTATGATTCGAACGTTAAACGTTCTCTGGTTTACAATGATTCAAACGTTCTGTGGTTTACAACGTTCGTTCTTGTTTATCGCTGTACCGCGCGAATTTCTTCTGCCATATAACCAGAACTAAAACTTTAAGATGCATTTTTTCCCGGTTTTTTGTTTCAAGTTACCGGCTTCCGGCGTTGTTTGGTTTTCAACCACTGTTTTTACGTGAAGACTTTTTTCGCGTTTTTTTCCCTGGGATTTACTGTCATTCAGGCCTTTTTTTTTTTTCCTAACCCCCTCTGTACTAGGTCCTGAACTTTAACATTTATGGTTTTATTCCGCTCTTCTCTCTTTCACGCTATCCTCTAAGACTCATTAAAGATATCCATGTTCATCCGCTATCTTTATGAAGCTCCGTCCGATATCACCGAGCACTCTTTGCTACTATCGAGTTCCCTCTGCTTTCACCTAGCACTCTTTGCTACTATCTAGTTCCCTCGGCTTTCACCTAGCACCCTTTGCTACTATCGAGTTCCCTCGTCTTTCACCTAGCACTCTTCGCTACGATCTAGTTCTCTCTGCTTTCACCTAGCGCTCTTCGCTACTATCTAGTTCCCTCTGCTTTCATCTAGCACTCTTCGCTAGTCAACAGATTACATCGTTACCATCTAGCACTCATATCTACTATCTAGATAACTATGCCATCATTTAGCATCTCTATGCTACCATCCAGACCCCCTCGCTGCCATCTAGCACACACACCTCTGCTCCCTAGATCTCATATCTATTGTCTAGCACTCTTGGCTACTGCCTAGCCCCTTTCGGTATCATCTAGCACTCATATCTACTACCCAGCTCCCTTCGCTATCATCCATCACTCACCGATACTATCCTTCGGTGACACTGACCTCCCCTTACCATCATCCACGACCCTTCCTCAGCAAGTAGCTTGAATCGTTATCCTACACCCCTTTTCTCGCAGCCGCCTACATCGTTTTGCCATCGCCTGCCACAGTCTTGGGTGATATCCGACTCTCTTCCCTATCATCATCTCTCTCGAATGTCACCCACCTGCACACTGCTCGTCATTGCACTAGTTCCCTTCAGTATCACTTAACTCTTCCCTCTTGTTAATTTACTTTCGGTCTTTATCATTACCTTTCATTTGCCATCGTCTGCCATCCTCCTCCGCCGCTATCCAGTCGTCTAGCCTTTAAAATCCAGGGTTTTCACCCCATTTTTTTTTATGTCGTCTGCCCGACTTCCAATCACAACTCACCGACTTCCTATCGTATACCATCACGTAGCTAAATACGCCATTAAATTTCTTATTCTTCTCGGCAACTTTCAAGCTGTAAAGATTTGTGGGTAGCTTAGTGACTCCGGGGTAAAACCATTTGTACGTAATTAGACTACTAAAGCGTTTCGCCCCCTCCAGGCCCTGTCTTCCGGTCCGACCCACCAGCTCAAGATCAGGATTCTAAAGCAACAGATTAATTGAGGAGATCCGTACGACACTCTCGGGTCCGGCAGCCTCTTGCTTGCAAGACCACCACGAGACCGAAGGCATATGTAAAGTCAGTGAAGTGGGTAAAGCAGGGTAACAGATGGCCTTATTATGGCCTACCTATCGCTCATTCGAGATTATCTACTGGAAGACAGTCACAAACAGGTGTACGTGGGAAAGATAACAATGACCTGATGGTCCACGATGTGGTTATCTGCTGAAGGAGAGTACCACAATAGAGTACATGGGGAAGATAACAAAGATCTGATGGTACACTGTAGTACAGGGGAAAGATAACAAAGACCTGTTAGTCTATGACGAAGTTTTCTCCTGGAGGACTTATGATACAGGACAGCAAAGCAGATGGATCTTCCTGTCGAATTTCCTTCAACCTTGTTCTTCACGATTACTTCAAAAATAATAACGAGAAAAAAATAGACATCTAAAAGAACAAAGACAGGTGATCGTAATTATCGGGTCCAAATTTTTTTTATATAGCGTAAAGTATATATCATAAATATTACAGAAACCACTTTAGCTTATGTGATTCAGTGTCAATTCAAAACAGAGCATAGTGTTTCGGGTCTTAATATAACAAACACACACCACAGCAAAGTCGACCGCTTCCTAATATCAACAACTAACATTACAGAAAACTCTTATTACACTCTAATGCTCTTAGGTAAAAACACAGCTGAGTTTACCAAACTGTGGTACAGTCAGCTAATATCTTAACATAGCACACGGCTTTCCAATGCTCTCAGCTTACTGCAAGTTAAAAGACTATTATGTTCTCAGACTCTCGGCTTCCAACACGGCGAAAATTCTACCGTGTTCTTAAGTCTCTTAGCTGAAAACATTTCCAGTAAAATCCCGCCTTTCTACTGGTGTCACCTTCCAACACAGCAAGGTCCTGATTCATTCTACCGCTGTCGGCTTAAACCAAAGAGCAGCACACTCTCGTGTAATCTTAAAAAGAGCAAAGCCTGTCTTGTTCTACGTACTGCCGCTTGCCTTACAACACGGCAGCCTAGCAGGCGCTGTAGTGGCATTAACTTACACACAACCAAGTCTACCACGCTCCTACTGTTGTCAGGGTTCTCTACCCCCGAGTCGTATAGGCCTAAACAACAATAACGAGACACTTGTGCTGTGAGGTAAGGTGACACCACGCGAGGGGCGGGAGGTGTGTGAGTGGGGGGCCTCAAGACCTGACTGTGCAGCCGGGGACCGCAGACAAGAGAGGAGGTGCCCCGGCGGCACTAGCACCACCACCACCCACCACCAGACCCAGCCCTACCACCATCCACGGAAGTCATTAACAGTCAATAACGTATACTTTCCACTACTCCTCCTCCTCCTCCTCCTCCTCCCATCTCCTCGCAGCTGACGAGTTGGCCAATCGAGATGTGTCGCGATACGCAGGGTCTTTAAGGGTACGTGGAAGACCTCCATACCGACGCCGCCAGCCAGGACGCAAACCACCCCACCAGGCCGATCGGACCCATCCACCCACATCGACTTGCAAAACCCCATCGAAACTCCAAAACCAAAAGCCGTGCGTGAATCATGGGATCGTACGCTTGTGGGTTCGACTGTGTACTGATAACGGAGCAGGCCCATATCTTGAGGGGGGGAATCGATAGTGTACGCCAGCCTGGGCCGGCCCTGCTGCAGAGGGTAGCATGGAAGGAGGTCACCTCAGACCGTGCTCCTGTCACGCCCATGAATAATAAAGGTTTTCGCCAGGCTGCGGCCAGGTTGGGGTCGTCAGACACAGTGGCTTTATGAGAGGCACCAATGCGATCACCGTCTGATGCAGCGCCAACTTAGTGCTCATTCACCGCAAGCTGGGCGTCCGTTAATACTCACGTTACCCTCCCTATACCCATACACTCTACGTGTTATCTTTCCTCAAAACGAATGCTCTGCATGTTATCTCCCCTCTAACCATATGTTCTGCATGTTATCTTCCCTCTGGCGATATTTTCAAGTCATCCTCTACCTATGAATATGTCCTACGTGTTATATTCTAAGATGTTATCTTCTAATCAACAAAATGCTCTGATAATGACTGAATATTCTCTGTACGCACTTGGATATATACTGTGTTCCCTTTTCGTATCTATACATCAAGTCATTCTCCTTCATATTCACTACTCCATGTCTAAGTCTCTTCTAAATTTCACTTTCGTAAGTATGCGAGACTTTATTATCTACCTTCCTTCCTTCCAATATCCTTAAAACAGAAGCACCCTTCACGTTTGGCAACGGAGGTGCAGCGGTTCGAGTCCCACCATGGAACATACATTTCACATAACGTGTAAGAAGAGACACATTTCTAGATTTATGTCTTCCTTTACAGCATTCGCAAGAATCATCTCGTCCTTAAAAAGTTACTTTTTTTCCACCACCTAAAAGTTCTCAATATCTTTTTATCTCTCTTCCTCACTTCTGGTGTCATCGTTACCCATGTTCTAGTCTGGTACTCATCTTCATTCACTGCCTTGACCACACTTACCCACACCTGTCCTTTATCCGCTATCTTCTGCACACTCCATCTCTACCATTAGTTTCACCCGCCTCGCATTATAATTTCAAATTTCTCGTCTCTCTTAAAGTCATCAACATCCCAACTGCTTTATCCTACGAGTGTGTAACACCATATCCACCTTACACACTACTACCCTCATCGAGTTACTGAGCCAAGCAATTGGATAATCTACCGGGACGCAATGGATAGCTAAGGCGTGACATACAGTTAATGCGTCACTCTCCTTCTGGTCATCTAAGTAATAAATTCAACTGTACCTTTTCTTCCCCGGCAGAATTCCTGACTTTGGACTGAATGGAATTTGGAATATGGTATTAATTCCTGCCTATGGCGTAGCCCATTTATGCATTCAAGAGAAAAGAAGATGCGAGGCAGCCTCTCCCGGCCAGAGCCTGATGACCGACACCGTCTGTCATCACACAGAGCAGCCTGGGAGCTGCGGTAATGGAGAACAGCGTCGGGAGAACCATCCCGGGGTGGGGACGGATAGAGACAAGCCCACCCCAACCCAAAGGCAGGTAAAAGCCAGGTAAATTTTTGGCAACTCTCATCATGTTAGGACAAGGGAGACACGGCATGTCCTACATGCCATGAACATACCGCCCCCCCCCCCCATCCGCCTCCATGCCTTGAGGGGAGGGAGGTGGGATACTCCCACGCCCACAACAACCTCTCCCCGCTTTCCACGCCCATGGTAACTTCCCCCAGCCTCTCACGCCCACAACAACCTCTCCCGCCTCCCACATCCACAGGTAATCCCTCTCCCCGCTTACCTCCTCCCTCTCCCCGCCTCTTATGGTTAGAGCAACGCTCCCCACATCCACAGAACCCCTTCCACGCCGCCCCCACGCCCACGTACTATAACCACACACCCACGCCCGTCCCCTAGAGCCAGGTGCACCAAAACTCATGCACCATACGGTCGACAAGCACAGATCAAAAGACTCTCATCAACACAAATGGAAAGCCTCAACTACCAGTCCACACAAACATACCAGAACAAAACTCACAACTCAAGAACACAACATCCACCACCGAGGCGAATGAGGGACAACAACGCACGAAGACACAAGACCAAC
>NC_092269.1:32325842-32603342 GCF_036320965.1 Panulirus ornatus
ACGCAAACACAAAACTTCTCTGTATAAAACAGACGCAAAACCTCAGCACAGACACGCAAAACATTTGCACAGAGAAGCAGAAAACCTCAAGGACTGAATGACGCAAAACCTCAACACAAACACAGGTAAAAACTCTCAATAAAGAGGCATAAACGAGGGGAATATCTCCACATAACCAGCTGTAGCAAACACCCGCTACTCTGCCCACAAGTTCGCCTGGCCAGCTGGCTTCCACGACGGTCAAGTTAATGCCTAACTGCTACCCACCACAGTTTCTTAATTCAGATTGTGTTGTTCGTCCCTACGAACGCCCTCGAGACTTAGTTGTACCCTCGTCTACAACAACCCACCAGGTTATTGCTTATGAGCCCGGTCAAGATGTGATATGCCGGGCGAAAAAAAAAAAAAAAATTAGGAGGTTGAACGAGACAGAGAAACAAACGCATTCGGAGAGAAACACAAGCATAGGAGGGTAAGAAACACGGCCTCTCTCTCTCTCTCTCTCTCTCTCTCTCTCTCTCTCTCTCTCTCTCTCTCTCTCTCTCTCTCCCAGGCAAGACCTCCTAAGCGACACTTTTGCCTAACTTTCTCAAGAGGCGTAAACATCAAAATTCCCCACTTGGTGGAATGTCAGCGTCCAAGAATGTCCCCACAGAGCAGCAGGCATCCGGCAATGCGCTCCTGACTTTCCCTGTCCTGGCTCATGTTCATATTAGGGGAATGAATGAACTACACGACAAAACAACAACGACAAAAAAGAAACAAAAAAAATGCGTAAAAGTCGGTTGCTGAGCTCAATAATACGACCCCTGGGCACGACGATGCGACCCTTGGGGTACGACGGCGTTCCCTCTGACCTGACCCTTAGGGATCAGGGTCAAAGTTCAGGCTCTCTTACCCAAGGGTCGTACCGTCGCGTCCCTAGGTATCACGGTCTGTGGTAATGGCATGTACCGTCGTGTTGGCACCGTCGAAATCAAAGGGTCGTGCCGTCGTGCTGAAGGGTGGCACTGTCGTATTGATGTACCGTCGTGCTTCTTAAGGGCTGTACCGTCGAGCTCAAAGGGTCAACAACGTAAACGTGTGTGTGTGTGTGTGTGTGTGTGTGTGTGTGTGTGTGTGAGGAGAGCGACACCTAAACCCAAGCCCAGGAAAAGGATCCTTCTGACGTATACACCAGAACACCCACCGCCAGAGGACCGAGCGAAGGATACGTAACCACAGCGCATTTCACAAGTATCCTGTATCCTGTAGCCCTCAACAGCTAGCCCGGCATTACGAGTACCCGGGATACGATCCCCCCCCCCTCCTCACCCCCGGGCAGAGCTGTATAAACAAACCCAACAAGTCCCCAACAACACATTACGGAGCAATGCCTTCTGGGTTCGAGATCTCCTCAAGAATATAATCTGAAACCTCATTATTTTCAGTATCAATTTTATGTTACCGACACATCTATAAAGAAGAATATAAATCGGTGTATACGAAGTTTGCGTAATCCATATATATATATATATATATATATATATATATATATATATATATATATATATATATATATATATATATATATAATTCCTACAAGACCACCTTTAAACCACTCGGACCAACGGAACATCCTCAACTCACAACACTCGAGGGTTCCAGACTTTCGCTTCCCCTTTCCTCGGAATCGCTCATTCCAGGTCCCCAGTCGCTGGCAGTGTGTGTGTGTGGGGGGGTCGGTCTGTCTCATCCCCTCCCCACCCCTGTCCCCAACGCCCCCCTGAGGGCTGGCCGAGGGGTCATAAGGCGGCTGTGAAGGACGCCATTCAAGCGTGCTCCTTCAGATAGAGCCGGAGGGGGTTGCGGACGGGTGGGGGTGGGAGATAAAATTAAAAAGCGTCGGTACAATAAATATATCGGACGGGTCCTGGTGGAGGAGGCCAGCATAGGTAAGGAGGGGGGTGACGACCCCCCCCCCTCCTGCCTGGCAACACCAATGATCATACGAACTCATTACATAAATGAAAACACAGCGGCAATAACAATTACCATTACCGATTATCAAAACTACAAAAAATATATATAAATATATAAATAAAAAACATAAATTACTGTCTCTGCAAATAATAAAAATTAATATTGAGGCAATTACTAACGTTCGCAAGAATATGCTAATATTAGGTCGTCAAACAAATAAACAATCACAGTGTTGCTAATACTTAAAAGGATGATGACGTAGAATCGATACGAAATAAAAATGAATTGGCCACAAAAGAAAAACGATAAATGCGAGTAAAGTAACATGATGAACCGTCTTTATTATCATGTGAGGAAATATTACTTCACTAAAAAAGGGGGCCCACCAATGAAAATTAAACATTGTAAATATGGCTTTAAATCGGTGTGAATATATTAGTGTCATACGGAGAACAAGCACAGTTAATATTCAATGGTGCTGGCTAACGAGGGGCAGTGTCAGGTCGCATTAAAATATATATATAACACACTCAACACTAAATACAAATCGAGAGTCAAGTGTGCCGTGAGTCCATCCAAGGCAACGGGGAGGCCAATAGACCTGAGTGTGAGTATATACACTGACTCACCGGTAATGTGATACTCATACATGTGAGTTTACATTTACACTGACTCACCCGTACTATCAGACACTCACATGGGTGTACATGGAGACACAATAGTGCTAGATGCCTCATACAAAAGAAGGGGGCCATGTGACGATAATCCCTCTAGGGCCCACTCCTCTGTTCTTAACGCTGCCTCGCTAACGCGGGAAATAGCGCATATATATATACATATATATATATATATATATATATATATATATATATATATATATATATATATATATATATATAGTACGAGTACAGTACACCTGAGTATACACTAACTCAAGATTACCTTAAAAAAACGATAATGGATAAGAAAAATTTCATGCATACATTATACCCTGGCTCATTTAATTCCTCCCCTCCTCCCTCACCCCCTCAGTAAGTCACGGATATCACCAGTTAATCTTTGTGAGGTAAGCACAGGCGGACGACCACAACGCTCCTAGGATCCGGAACGGTGTAATTATTCTCATTACGTGTGTTCTATACGATAATGGACCATACGACCCATTGCCACGACAATGTCAACGCTAGTGTGGCTTTTTTTTTTTTCCCACGGTTGTTCATTACCAAGTTGATCAGCAGACGATGTTCAACAAGTTCCTACTGCAGATGAAATTTCAGAACAAAACTGTTTTGTTTTACACATAAATCAAAGTAACGAGAAAGAATGAAAATAAAAATAAACACTTCTGTCTGAGTAGAGACGTTAACTGAATTAATAATATATATATATATATATATATATATATATATATATATATATATATATATATATATATATATATATATATTTTTTTTTTTTTTTTTTTTTTATACTTTGTCGCTGTCTCCCGCGTTTGCGAGGTAGCGCAAGGAAACAGACGAAAGAAATGGCCCAACCCCCCCCCATACACATGTACATACACATGTCCACACACGCAAATATACATACCTACACAGCTTTCCATGGTCCACCCCAGACGCCTCACATGCCTTGATTCACTCCACTGACAGCACGTCAACCCCTGTATACCACATCGCTCCAATTCACTCTATTCCTTGCCCTCCTTACACCCTCCTGCATGTTCAGGCCCCGATCACACAAAATCTTTTTCACTCCATCTTTCCACCTCCAATTTGGTCTCCCTCTTCTCCTCGTTCCCTCCACCTCCGACACATATATCCTCTTGGTCAATCTTTCCTCACTCATTCTCTCCATGTGCCCAAACCATTTCAAAACACCCTCTTCTGCTCTCTCAACCACGCTCTTTTTATTTCCACACATCTCTCTTACCCTTACGTTACTTACTCGATCAAACCACCTCACACCACACATTGTCCTCAAACATCTCATTTCCAGCACATCCATCCTCCTGCGCACAACTCTATCCATAGCCCACGCCTCGCAACCATACAACATTGTTGGAACCACTATTCCTTCAAACATACCCATTTTTGCTTTCCGAGATAATGTTCTCGACTTCCACACATT
Source organism: Panulirus ornatus (assembly GCF_036320965.1). Taxonomy (NCBI): domain Eukaryota; kingdom Metazoa; phylum Arthropoda; class Malacostraca; order Decapoda; family Palinuridae; genus Panulirus; species Panulirus ornatus. The sequence continues at coordinate 32,329,932 of NC_092269.1, forward strand.
TTTCAAGGCTCCCAAAATTTTCGCCCCCTCCCCCACCCTATGATCCACTTCCGCTTCCATGGTTCCATCCGCTGCCAGATCCACTCCCAGATATCTAAAACACTTCACTTCCTCCAGTTTTTCTCCATTCAAACTCACCTCCCAATTGACTTGACCCTCAACCCTACTGTACCTAATAACCTTGCTCTTATTCACATTTACTCTTAACTTTCTTCTTCCACATACTTTACCAAACTCAGTCACCAGCTTCTGCAGTTTCTCACATGAATCAGCCACCAGCGCTGTATCATATATATATATACATATATATATTCCTAGAAGTCCACGGGGAAAATGAAACACGATAAGTTCCCAAGAAGCACTTTCATGTAATAATCACATTACACACACACACACACACACATATATATATATATATATATATATATATATATATATATATATATATATATATATATATATATATATATATACGAAACGATGAATCTATATTTCACTGTCATCATTATCCCGGGATCCCTTTCAGATGGGATCGTGGTGTTATCAACGAATCAAAAATAAAAATGATGCATTACTTAAAATAATGACTTCATCCCAAAAGCGGATTCTTAAATATACAACGCATGATACCAAACGCCTATAATTCAATCATGTTATCTTCCCTTTCCTTCCCTTCTTACCTCATCTTACCCTAGCCATCACAGAGAAGTTGCAGGCAACAGTATATTCAAACCAGTTACCTTAACGGGGGAAAAAAATCATGAAACAAACAGAGACTTATGAGAAAGAGAGCTAACATCACCGTGAAAAGCGGTCCATCACACTGCTCCATAGGCTCAATCATCATCACAAGAAACCAAAGGAAGCAACACTTATCAAACGCTATCACACTCAGAGAACGAAAGAAGAAGCCAGAGTGATCACCACCATATAATAAACACACGACAACGAAGGATATCGAAAGGATTCCCGACAATGCAAATGGGCACGTAAAGTATCTCAGCTGAGGAAATCCGGAAGGACGTGGGAAGTGACAGCGATGCCATCCCTCTACATGTAGTTGTAAAAGCAGCGCCGATACATACATGTAAAGCATTGACTTGAAAATCTTTCTCTTCAAATCCACAACAGACGTTACTGGCACCACTTTTCACAATGTGACAAGTCTACAAGTCTTTCCTCTTTGAAGAATCTGTATGTCTTTCTAACTCCTAATACACTAATCCACGAGTTCCCTTTCTCTTCCATCACAAACAGCCTCGTTGGGACCCTATGGCCTGGTGCTGTTTGAATCCGTGCAAAATCCTCTGCCCAGCATTGAAATACAAAAAAAAAAAAAAAAGAAGAAATTATTCCAGGAAAATGCAGCACCGTTGGTATACAGGTGTTCCTCTCATCTCATCAAAACTGCTTCCCACGCTAGTTTGTCTGCCAAGAAGATTCTACTGCCCTCTATATAGCAACACTTCTCATCAACCCTGATAAGCTATTGTCCACTCTTTTAACAAGGTGGCCCCTGTGCTAGTGTACAGAAGTAGCTGTAATCAGTTCCGCCAAAATGCTTCCTGTTCCCGTATCCTGAAGCTCTTGTTATTTCATCCAAGCTCTTGCACCACCACCGGGACCCTTCTCATCACTACCACTAGCAGCCTACCTATCTCCCACGCTGGTTACTTCCAGCAATAAGTTGGTCTCCAGTAATACCGAACTTGTACGCACATCACTAACCTCACTGTGGTGTTCTAGGCAACACTCGCAACGTCTGTATAAGTCTTACAAAAGACATTCCTTCCGAAGCAGCCACTCCACGCTATGGATCTCCCGTCGGTTATACAACCAGAAATACAGGTGATACATTGATCAGGATACAGTAGAAATTAATAATTTCGCTGTTTGCGAAACAGTTTAATGACGAACGACTGGCATTACTTAATGACCTGATCCATAAAACAACTGGTCTCGAATGGCTGGTATTTGAGCTCTAGAAATATCAACCCGCAAGGGTCATTAGCAACCTCCAAGGGTCATTAAGAGCGTAAACGTCATGTTATAACCACTTGTCGAGAAATCTTGAGCACATTCTTCAGGTGTTCGAGATAATTCCAAGACCATACAGGCTCTCACTGCATATATGGAGCCCTTGCCAAAATCGTGAAACCAACAGATGACCACAGGAGATAACACCATGATGTATGTGTGTGTGTGTGTGTGTGTGTGTGTGTGTGTGTGTGTGTGTGTGTAAATACCAGTTTGTGCTGTACAGGGAGGGAGTCTCACACTAGTGGGGTCCTATCTCTTGAACATTCACTACTGTCATATAACCTCTTAAATTTATTATGTATACTGTCTGCATTAACCATGTTCTAAGTCATTCTGCTCCATTCATCCACCACTCTAATACTCTAAAAGTATTATATATATATATATATATATATATATATATATATATATATATATATATATATATATATATATATATATATATGCACAAAACGCGTTGCTACGCCCACTGGGTTCCTGTTCTTGAATTTACCGTTTCTAAGCAGGCTCTCTGGCTCGGATGACCCCAGCAGAGTCAGGTATTTACAGTATAAAGTTCGATGATCGTCAGGAGTGAGTAAGTAACCGACCACCCCCAACAGGAACACGTTCCTAAACACAACCCCTTTGGACAAGCTCCAACGCCGGGCCAAGTTCCTGACTAGTCCGTATTTAACAGCAACCTTTACATTTCTGAAAACCTCCCACTGTTGACAATAGAAGAGAAAGTTCGATGACTGTTAAACTCCGGCATTTAAGAACCTATAAGAACCCGGATTTTTATAAAACATTTGTTCAGACAAGCCCCAAGCTCAAGCTCCCTTCAAGACCATGCACAATGGTTATCTTTAAATTCGTTTAAAAATCAGGATTGGAATCAAATATCCTATTACTGAAAAAAATAAAACGGGGAAAAAAATCTGTGACATTCACGGGGCCGCCCAGAGTCGAGAAGCGTTAAGTTCGAATCCTGGTTACAGCAGTCGGTACACAGTCAACCCAGCTGTTCATTCACCCCTAGAGGCTAGTGGATATAATGGATACCTGGCTCAGGCTAGGATATATATATATATATATATATATATATATATATATATATATATATATATATATAGCGCGTTAATGGGATAGCCTTGATTAAGGCCTCAGTTGCCTACGCCGTCTCAGCTCACAAAAAAGTTCAAAAATTATCTTTTATAATAATAATAATAATAATAATAATAATAATAATAATAATCAATTATTATTATTATCATTATCAGTATTATCATTATTGCAGTGGATAACAATGATTACACTATTCATTAACACAAAAATGTACATCTCAAAAAAAATTAATTAATACCATTATCATCATCATCACACAGAACTACTATTCGTCATAAAGAGCAACGCAACAAGAACATTAAAAAGAGTCAAGAAGCGACTGCTTCTTCCTACCATCCACCAAATATAAACCATAGGGAAAATATAAGCCCATTCACTTGCAACATCGTATTCATATGTCAATATACTCGTCTTTATCAATACATACATCTTATGAAAAATGAACTTACCATCATCTAGCAATCCTTGAACAACACGCAAAACAAAATCAAAAAAAGATTAACAGATTCAACCCCCCCCCCCCCCCCCCCCACAGACGGCACCTACAGTGTATGAAGTTTCTGCCATGTACAGTTCCTACGTTATCGTGTCAATAAGAATGTTCATAGACGGACAGACAGATGAAGGAGTAACTTTATCATGCCCCTCATAAACTGTGTGGAGAGGGGATACATCTTTTGGAAAAAAAAAATGTGTGTACTAATTTGATAATATAATAATAGTAATAGTAATAATAACAACAACAATAATAATAATAATAATAATAATAATAATAATAATAATAATAATAATGATAATAATAATAATAATAATAATAATAATAATAATAATAATAATAACAAAGCTCAAACAGTATTTCGGAACCTATTAAATTTCTCATGGGAAGATAATATTGACTTTCGCCATTCAGTTTAACCCCCCACATCATCTGAGGCCAAACGTCAACACCCCTTTCAAAAAAGATATAACAAACTGGAAACGCTTGGAAGGCCCGCACTATAACATCGTTTTCAGCGTTAATACACCGCTGAGGCGGTTGTACAGGGGCCACCTGGCAATAACTATTAATAACGAAAAGGTAAATTCTGCAAAGCTTTCCTTGTATCTATTTCGGCGGAGGAAAACAGACCGACTTCTTGAATGAAAAATCGTAAGAAAAGAAACAAACATAAGTAAATTCATGTCCATGTGTAAAATAAAGCTAAACAGTTTCAAAAATTACGACGAAAAATTGAAACAATCTGTAGCAGCCCATTTTTTCCAAAATTGTCCTAATATATATATATATATATATATATATATATATATATATATATATATATATATATATATATATATATATATATATATATTAAGCACGTTCCATCAAAAACTGTAAGCACATTTCAAAGGAAACACGCAAATAAAGTTACGCACCATATATGACACCATATAACTGGTATAACACTGATATCCTATTTCAGGGTAGGCATAGCATATCATCAAATGCATCAGAATAAAACAAAAACCAATATTGGCACCTCATGTGTACACAGCGTAAAATGAAAACCAATATTAGCACCTCATACATAGTAATATGTACACTAACGCATGCATCTTAAAAATACATTAGCATATAATACAGAAGTTTATGAAGAACTCTTTCAATCAGTTAACAAAACCTGAAACGCACATAAAAAAAACTTGTTTTAATCTTCACCTCGTTTCATGGAGACAAAATATCACTGGAGACCAGAGCCATTCAGCATTCGTACCTACAATTAACCGTGAGCCATCTAGGATGGTGCCAAATGCGTACCACACTGCCAAGATAAGGAGACTATTTTCAACGTCCTAAATTAATAAAACATCAACTCCCCAAAAAAAACGTTTCCATGCATGAACTAAAAACACTCAAAACGATCGAGTCATATTGTCGAAATCTACTTTCAAGAAAGGCAATCGCGTCCTATATAAACACCAGGACAAAAGTAATACACGAATCCTATCCCATACGAGTTACGATTATTTAACAGATCTTAACCACAAAAAACGAAAAAAAAAAATTATTATAAGATACTTACCCTTAACGAAAAATGGACTTTATCAAGAACTGTGTAATAATAATAATAATAATAATAATAATAATAATAATAATAAGAAGAAGAAGAAGAAGAAGAAGAAGAAGAATATCATTAATATTATCATTCTTAAGAGCTCGTGAGGTATCATATATATAAATTAAGATCAATAACCACAACATAAACTTATGTGAAGGCATACGAGTGACAAACATAGCATTATATTTAAGGGAAACGAATCAATTCTGAAACAAAAACCCCAGTCAGCAAGCAAAAACCACAATTAGCAAGCAAGTAATTAGAAAATAATAATCATAATCTTTGAATGTGTGGAACCACATTTAACAAATGACAACGACATCACCAAATTAAGAATATTTAAAGACCAATATTCTAAAATTCACGAATTATGAATATATATCTACAAATACAATTCGCACAATGCTCTCTCAGGTTCTTTAAATGCACCAAATCCACCTGTAATATATATATATATATATATATATATATATATATATATATATATATATTTTTCATTTTTTTTATTATACTTTGTCGCTGTCTCCCGCGTTTGCGAGGTAGCGCAAGGAAACAGACGAAAGAAATGGCCCAACCCCCCCCCCCCCCCATACACATGTATATACATACGCCCACACACGAAAATATACATACCTACACAGCTTTCCATGGTTTACCCCAGACGCTTCACATGCCTTGATTCAATCCACTGACAGCACGTCAACCCCGGTATACCACATCGCTCCAATTCACTCTATTCCTTGCCCTCCTTTCACCCTCCTGCATGTTCAGGCCCCGATCACACAAAATCTTTTTCACTCCATCTTTCCACCTCCAATTTGGTCTCCCTCTTCTCCTTGTTCCCTCCACCTCCGACACATATATCCCTTGGTCAATCTTTCCTCACTCATCCTCTCCATAAGCCCAAACCACTTCAAAACACCCTCTTCTGCTCTCTCAACCACGCTCTTCTTATTTCCACACATCTCTCTTACCCTTACGTTGCTCACTCGATCAAACCACCTCACACCACACATATATATATATATATATTTTTTTTTTTCATACTATTCGCCATTTCCCGCGATAGCGAGGTAGCGTTAAGAACAGAGGACTGGGCCTTTGAGGGAATATCCTCACCTGACCCCCTTCTCTCTTCCTTCTTTTGGAAAAAAAAAAAAAAAAGAAAAACGAGAGGGGAGGATTTCCAGCCCCCCCGCTCCCTTCCCTTTTAGTCGCCTTCTACGACACGCAGGGAATACGTGGGAAGTATTCTTTCTCCCCTATCCCCAGGGATATATATATATATATATATATATATATATATATATATATATATATATATATATTATCCCTGGGGATAGGGGAGAAAGAATACTTCCCACGTATTCCCTGCGTGTCGTAGAAGGCGACTAAAAGGGGAGGGAGCGGGTGGCTGGAAATCCTCCCCTCTCGTTTTTTTTTAATTTTCCAAAAGATGGAACAGAGAAGGGGGCCAGGTGAGGATTTTCCCTCTAAGGCCCAGTCCTCTGTTCTTAATGCTACCTCGCAAATGCGGGAAATGGCGAATCGTATGAAAAAAAAAAAAAAAAATATATATATATATATATATATATATATATATATATATATATATATATATATATATATTCCTGGGTACAGCGGAGAAAGAATACTGCCTACGTATTCCCCGAGTGTCGTAAATGGCGACTAAAAGAGGTGTGAGCAGGGGGGAGGGGTAATCCTCCTCTCCTGTTTTACTTTTCCAGAAGAAAGAACAGAGAAAAGGGTCTAGTCAGGATTTTTCCCTCTGAGGCTCAGTCTTCTGTTTTTGAGGATATCTTGCTAAAGCGGGAAAAGGCGAATAGGTACAGCCATTTTTTTCCCCCGTCAGCTACAAAACAATCAACGGCAACTTTATCATATAAGCAGAAAGCCGTACAACGGTGCTAAAACCAAGACCCTCCACCATGCATGGAGAAAAACATTCAGACGTAAACCAGAAGATTCACACAGGAATCACCGCCTTAAGAATGAGTGCCGTTCCGTAATCATAAACTCTACAACACAATCGCCCAATCTGTGTCATAATTATGAAGACCCGGCCCATATCTTCCAGCGAGCTCCATAATCATATTCCATGTCCAACACACCTTTAAGAACTGCCAGTCATCATAAACCAAACACTTGGTACAAAAAAGGAAAAAAATTTATATATATATATATATATATATATATATATATATATATATATATATATATATATATATCATCCTATGAGCTACTACATCAAATATAAAAAGTAAGTCTTTACGAAGGAGGAAAAACAAAAGTTTACTTTTTTATTTAGCTCCAAGTTGAGACATTTCATCCAAACAATCGCTGAGAGTTCCAGCTAGCTGTAACTGGTTAACTTTTGTCACAACCATGGGTTCGAGATTTTATCCTAAAATATCCTGGGACCTATAACTGTCTATATATTATGAAATTTGAAACACACGGAAAAAAGTATATTTTTTTCATATTTTTCTACATCGAGGAACTGCTGTTAGCTGTGTGCTTCCAGTACCTCTATATGACTCTACAAAAACAAAGTGTGTACTTCCCATACCTCTATATGATTCTATAAAAACAAAATGTATGGAGTAAAATATATGTAAAACTGTACATCTTTGAGTCTACTCCAATAAAAATCATTTCCTTATAAAAATATAATCAATATATATATATATATATATATATATATATATATATATATATATATATATATATATATATATATATATATATATATATATATTATCGTTTCTAAACTGTAACTAAATACTTTGAATTCCTTCAACATACAATAATGTCTACAAATGATCATACTTAGAAAATCAATATAAAATTAATGAAACTGGATAATTATTTACAGAAAAGAATGCTTAAAATGAACTACAATCGCTGCTTCATTAGCCTTTAAATTATATACTGGATATGCATTCACTTATTTTTCACAGATAACTGTACGGAATGAACATAAAATCCAAAGTGCATTGTCCTTAATACATTCTGTTTTCACTTTACCAAATTAATCTTGAATTTGAAGCATATATATATATATATATATATATATATATATATATATATATATATATATATATATATATATAGTCCTCTGTTCTTAACGCTACCTTGCTAACGCGGGAAATGGCGAATAGTATGAAAGAAAAATATATATATATATATATATATATATATATATATATATATATATATATATATATATATATATATATATATCAAATTACGATTTATCCCTATATCATATTTATTGCACCAGCCGGTTAAATATGATTAACAACTACTGTGTTCTGCCTTCATTAAAATATTTCACTGAGAAGGAACACGTCTTGCTAAGGGATGGGAGAAACAAAATGATCGTACGTACGACAAACCACCTGCCGTCTAGAGAATGACGAACAAGACAGCCTTGAGCAGGTTGATATAAATACAATAATAAATGCCTTCGCCTAATGCACAACCGTTGTGAAGACCTTGCAATGATCAGGCAGGTTTACAGAAGTGACATGACCTGAACACAATGAACGGCGAGAGCCTAGCGGCTCCGCCGACGTTGAAGACGGCTAAGAATTAACGGCAAAAAGCTGCTTCGCCAACGCTACGCTTGCCCCACTCCTCCTCCGCCGACCCTCCATTCCGATATATAAATTATTATCATCGATTCCTCGGGAATATATATATTATCTGCCAAACATTTTAGTTCACTGTGTTTCCCTCTGATGTATACAATCGAGAACAGCACTTCTCGAGTACATAAATTACAGCTGGGCTGTACTTCCCCCTACGACGACCATAGGCCTAACATCGACCTCCCAACATCCACAAGTGATGCCGCCTACGAACGCACAACTTTCATTTATAAAACGGGTACAGTGATGCTGTCATCTGCAGGAATTAAGATCAGATTATCAAAGAAAAAGTTTCCTGAAACCTAGAATGCATTTCCGTCCTTATGGTCTACAAACAAGATACGAATATATATAAACATATGACATGGCTGGCACCACCCAGCGTCGTTACAAGCTCTCGCGAAAAACTGAGCGCTTCGCTGCTGCCGCCAACAAAATCTATCCCCTTATTATCCTCCCAACCCCACCCACAGGAAACACTGCTTCACAATGATCTTCCCATCCTGCTATGGTACGACAACACGGTCAATAACACAGGAAGGGACATCCAAAAAGCGACGAGCGTTATGAACCTTCTGCGGCTGGAAAATCTGGCAGCCCCGCGCCTCTCGCACTGTGACCTTGAAACACCGGCCATTTCATTTTCATTTTCGTCAATACACGTAGAATTTAGCACCATCCTGCGGCGGCCTGGACACACGGCTTTTTGAACTTACAAAATATACCGGTAATAAACATGAAACTATCACAAGCAATATAAGCAGACGGGGATTATTTCGGCTAAAAATAACATTGATTCCCGTGTCGTCAGCTGAGTTGCCCTTGACCGTGGGAAGAAGACCGCAGACTCTTAGGGGGGTGGGAAACGTGCGGCTGGCTCATGGACCAGTCTCTTGGCAAACTCCATGATTTGGCAACACGAATTCTCAGCTGTATGCTAACCCCTGTTCTCACTGACAATCAGCCCTTAGGCATATATTTAAACTAGGCTAAAAACGGATGACTAGAAATTTGGGTGAAGTCAAGCGAAAGAAAAATATCAAATCTAGGTGAAAGAAAATCGTGTTTTCGGGAAATTCAGCTGGTCCGTATGTTTCCACGACGCGCGGCGTCAAAACTCCGCTTGTCCTTGACATTGTCGAAAAGTCGGGGGAATTCAGCGTAGCACATTTCTTTTTCCAGCGATATCTCGCATAGGGACTTGAGGGGCCGTCAGCCCGCCTACTTTACGAGCGGGACAGGTCTTAAGGCCAGGGGAGGGTGGTGGTGGTGGTGTATGGAGCAGCAGCGGCGGGAGTGGCAATGGCGACGGTACGGTCTCTCTCCGTTACCCTACCCTACGACGACGGTTGTTGGGGGCAGCCAGCAACAGCCTGCCGCCAGCAACTGATGTAATCGTGAGACAAACATAATATCCTCGGCGAGTGACGCCTGAGCGGGTGTAATGCACTATTACACAAGGCGAGTCTCTCTTGTTGGTCGGAGCAAGACGGGCGGTCGGGCCGCTCTCATGTCTTAAAGCTGACCTCCCCACACAAGATTCGCCAAGATTTCCATTATTGCGACTGAAACACTGCACAAGCATCCTTCACTTTGTGCTACACACATACATACATCATAATATATATATATATATATATATATATATATATATATATATATATATATATATATATATATATACGATTACCTCAGACCCAATTTCTGAGGATTTCTGGGGTTGTCAAGATTATTTCCAGAGGCTCCTGCACCTCAAGGCTTGCTACTCCACCAGTAGGGAAACGAGAACTCCTTTGGAGCGAGTTCTTTGACGAGACTGAACGCCTAGTGATACAGCTTCGCCAATGGTGACTTTTCACTTGCGAAGACGAAGCCCGGTAATGTTTGTTCGTCGTTTCCGGCGTTAGCAAGATAGCGACAGAAACATGACTAACTGGGCCATGGTGGAAATATCCTCAATTGGCCACTTCCTAAGTTCCTTCTTTTAGAATGTAATAATACGGTAGGAGAGGAGTGTCTGAATCTCGCTCCCGCCCCTCTTAATTACCTTACAAGACACGCTGGAGATACGTGGGTAGTATTCTTTCTCCTTTTTCCCCAAGGATATTTTCTGTTGGTGTTGATGTTTATCATCAAATAAATATTACTACTGTTATTATTATTATAATAATTGTTTTTACTATTATTATTATTATTATTATTATTATTATTATTATTATTACTACTACTACTACGACTACTATAATTACTACCATCAATAACATAATTACTATTCGTGTTAAGAGCAATATCATACTATCATAATCACAATCATTATTATCATTATTGGTTGTAGTATCAATACCATATAACCCAAGAACCCCATTTACAGGGCTCCTGCAGTTTCAAGGCTGAAATCCAAGAAGCGAGGAAATGATGAGCTCTTCTGGAGCGAAAAGTTCTTCGAAGTGACTGTGTACTTCTTTCCGTTCACTGGCAATGATAAAGCCTCGCCGACAGTGACTTCCGGTTCGCGGTATAACTACTTGCAAGCGAAGGCCGGTAATCTCTCTCTCTATGTGTGTGTGTGTATGTATGTATGTATGTATATATATATATATATATATATATATATATATATATATATATATATATATATATATATATATATATATATATATGGGGTGCTATCCGTTTCCCTTGACCCAGACCCAACCACCTGACCACCCATGAACCACAGAGTTCGAAATTACTTAAGTCCTCCGAACAAGCAACGGCTTTAAGAACATTGTCCACAAAACGATGCTCACTCTGGCTACTGCTATTCTATTCCCAGTAATCCGCCGCTGTACAATGCCCGAAACCGATAAGGACTCGGTAAAAGTGATCGTTGGACGCGGGTACAACAAACACAGTGTGATCATATAGCATACAAAATCGTTAGCTGTTATTACCTTAGGTACTGACCTCGTCATCTGTGGTCGAATGTGGTCAATATTTTTCCCGCTTGTGCACAATTTGAAATTCGGAGGAACAGGATATACACACAACAAACACAAAAGTAACTATGAATACACACACATACACACACGCATACATACATTCACCTAAGCTGGGGTGTGTATGTATAAGTATACACATGATTAACACATAGAGCATGTACTAGGTTTAAGAGACGTGGGCAACATGAGTACAAAAAATCTCTCCCCGTAAACACAGAAATATCAAATAGTAATCTGACACATAACATACATGTATGAATACAAAGCGAAACAAGAACGTCCGCTGAAGTTACACCGTCTGAGTCACTGAATATTAACCACACTGAGAATAACACTGACAAGAAGGCCTGGCTGACTTGCCTCCGTGAGTGAGTCAAGTTCTAGAAACTCCTACTAAACTGCCAAACTTCGTCTCACACGACTGGTGATACCGACACGTTACTGGTGATAACGGTGCGTTACTGGTGATAACGGCACGTTACTGGTGATAACGGTGCGTTACTGGTGATAACGGCACGTTACTGGTGATAACGGCACGTTACTGGTGATAACGGCACGTTACTGGTGATAGCGGTTCGTTACTGGTGATAACGGTTCGTTACTGGTGATAGCGGTTCGTTACTGGTGATAACGGTTCGTTACTGGTGATAGCGGTTCGTTACTGGTGATAACGGTTCGTTACAGGTGATAACGGTGCGTTACTGGTGATAACAGTTCGCTACTGGTGATAACGGTTCGTTACTGGTGATAACGGTTCGCTACTGGTGATAACGGTACGTTACTGGTGATAACGGTTCGCTACTGGTGATAACGGTACGTTACTGGTGATAACGGTTCGCTACTGGTGATAACGGTACGTTACTGGTGATAACGGTTCGCTACTGGTGATAACGGTACGTTACTGGTGATAACGGTACGTTACTGGTGATAACGGTTCGTTACTGGTGATAACGGTTCGCTACTGGTGATAACGGTACGTTACTGGTGATAACGGTTCGCTACTGGTGATAACGGTACGTTACTGGTGATAACGGTACGTTACTGGTGATAACGGTTCGTTACTGGTGATAACGGTTCGCTACTGGTGATAACGGTACGTTACTGGTGATAACGGTTCGCTACTGGTGATAACGGTACGTTACTGGTGATAACGCTGTTACTAACGTCACCATTACCACTTGTATCAACAATTGTCATCAACATTATAATGTTAACCACCAACAACATTACAGATAATTACATTTAATTAGTTATCACTGTAATCGTCAGGTGTACTCTCTCCGTTCCTAACGATCCAAGTTATGCGAAACATTTACGAAAGTATCAGAATTTCAAATGTAAAAAAATCTCATCACGGAACAGATGGTAAAACAAAAAATCTGAAAAACTTGTATTGGATCACTTGTCCACTAAGGTACGATCGCTGCTAAAATACCCGCAAGTCGTACCGTCGTCCTCAGAGAGTCGTACCACCGTGCTTCAAGGGTCGTACCGTCGTCCTCAAAGAGTCGTACCACCGTGCTTCAGGGGTCGTACCGTCGTCCTCAACGAGTCGTACCACCGTGCTTCAAAGGTCGTACCGTCGTCCTCAAAGGGTCGTGCCATCGTGCTTCAAGAGTCGTACCGTCGTCCTCAAAGAGTCGTACCACCGTGCTTCAAGGGGCATACCGTCGTCCTCAAAGAGTCGTACCACCGTGCTTCAAGGGTCGTACCGTCGTCCTCAACGAGTCGTACCACCGTGCTTCAGGGGTCGTACCGTCATGTTCCACATATTCTAGACCCCACCCCTTCTATTTCTGTCCTTTTTTCGAGCAAAATGGTCCTACTCTGCGTACCTACTTGCACTTCCGTGGACAAGAGCACAATGGTTTCGATTAACAGCTTACTCCAAGTTCAGTGGTAATGTAAACAGGGCATGAGAGAGCACCGAGAGTGTGGTTTCAATTCAATGTTGTTACCCCCTCGTGTGTAGCGCTCTTGACCTTTGACCCAGAGTCCACAGTAAACAGAATTAAGATGTCAAGACCTGTTCTGCTGTGATACAGTGAGAGAGAGAGAGAGAGAGAGAGAGAGAGAGAGAGAGAGAGAGAGAGAGAGAGAGAGAGAGAGAGAGAGAGAGAGAGAGAGAGAGAGAGAGAGAGAGAGAGAGAGAGAGAGAGAGAGAGAGAGAGAGAGAGAGAGAGAGAGAGAGAGAGAGAGAGAGAGAATTACCTTCGTGCCAGCCAACGATGATATTTTGGATTTCGGTGGGGTTAACGCGTAGCGCTGAGAGAGAGAGAGAGAGAGAGAGAGAGAGAGAGAGAGAGAGAGAGAGAGAGAGAGAGAGAGAGAGAGAGAGAGAGAGAGAGAGCATATCATTCGCTAATTCACACCCACCTGTGGATCCACAACATGAACACACACACACACACACACTACCCTTGGCCGGCGAAGCAACTTGCCTGGGCAACGCAACACCGAGAGGCAAGCGGACCAACCATCATCTGCTTCGCCCGACAACCGACCAACCGCCCCGACGCACACCACCGAATTTCTTCTGACGCCCCACTCCCTCCCTCTCCACCCCCCCCCCCCCCCCCTCCACTTAAAAAAAAAAGAAGAAACTTAATTACACCGGACGCGTTCAAGTCCCATTAATATCCATCTTTACCGGTCGTGCTTGAGAAATAAGTCTCATTGGTTAATTACCGGCGATGCCTCTATACACTGTTAGCGCCGCGGCTAATTCGGGCCGATGAGCGTACACAATCGAGGTTCATAATGGGTTAACTTGATGTAGTGAGCGTATATGGCTGGCAGGCCGGGAGAGGCCCGGAATTACCCGTTATAACCAACTCATCTTTAATACCGCGGATTCAGGGGGAGAGTCCCTGGCATCATGTGTTACAGGATATAATTGCCAGCTGTGCCACAAGAACCCCGGGCATAAATTACCCCGCCGAGATCGCTTCCTCCGTGAGCGCCGCGCCTCTGGTTTATACAATGACCGCTTGCCATTGCGGAAGTCCTCAATAGTGGCAAATTACAGGTGACCGGCGATCACACAGACACTGATTCACCTTTATGGGCCCTGGCACAGATGTTGTTGCCGCAGTGGTCAGCTGTGGTGGCTCTTGTTAGCCGTGGTGGTCTGGCCGACGAGGTTCTGGCAACAATATTCTGCCCTGCTCTCTCTCTCTCTCTCGGTGGCAGCACGGAGGACCTGCTTGCTGCAGATGCCGCGGCTATCACTGCTGTTCTGGTCCGCTGCGAAGACGGTCGATGCTAAAACATCGGATTGCGATGAGCTGCCCACAAGGTAAGAGCCAGACCCAACTGTCTACAACCAAGATACCATTTTTTTTTTTTTTTTCCCCAAAAGAAGGAACAGAGGGGGCCAGTTGAGGATATTCCAAAAAAGGCCCAGTCCTCTGTTCTTAGCGCTACCTCGCTAACGCGGGAAATGGCGAATAGTTTAAAAGAAAAGAAAAGAAAATATATATATATATTTCAAACTATTCGCCATTTCCCGCGTTAGCGAGGTATCGTTAAGAACAGAGAACTGGGCCTTTGAGGGAATATCCTCACCTGGCCCCCTTCCAGCCCCCCGCTCCCTCCCCTTTTAGTCGCCTTCTACGACACGCAGGGAATAAGTGGGAGGTATTCTTTCTCCCCTATCCCCAGGGATATATATATATATATATATATATATATATATATATATATATATATATATGCACAGGGGTCCCGGGTTCGATCCTGGCTGTTGGAGGTTTGTATGTTCTTTGAAGGTGCGCGTTCATATACACTTTTTTAGTATATATATATATATATATATATATATATATATATATATATATATATATATATATACTAAAAAAGTGTATATGAACGCGCACCTATATATATATATATATATATATATATATATATATATATATATATATATATATATATATATATATATATATATATGCAGTGAGAGCACCTATATATATATATATATATATATATATATATATATATATATAACGCGCACTGCATATATATATATATATATATATATATATATATATATATATATATATATATATATGCAGTGAGAACAATTGTGGTCTTACAGAATTATCCTGAGCGCTTGAAGAATGTGTTCCAGTTGGCAGGTCCAGACGTCTAATACAGAGACAAAGGACATAGAGAGAGAGAGAGAGAGAGAGAGAGAGAGAGAGAGAGAGAGAGAGAGAGAGAGAGAGAGAGAGAGAGAGAGAGAGAGAGAGTTGACACCAAGCAAAACAACACAACGTTAGCCAGAGCAGCTACGACTACACGACAGATCCACTTAATCTTGGACAACTTGTGACCTCTACACCCCCCCCCCCCCCACACACACACCCATCCAGCACGAAGGTATACGACACCTGAGCACGACGGTGCAACCCTTGGTAAGCAACATGCCCTGGCCCTAAGGGTCACACCATTACACCTCGTGTCTATGGGGTTGAAACTGGATGCCATATACTGGTAAATCCCCACAAACGACAAACATAAACAACATGCTATGCCACATACACACACACACACACACACACACACACACACACACACACACACACACACACACACGCGGACACATACACAAGTAGCGTCTACATCAATCTTCATTATTCTTCAGGAAATAATCACAGTCAATGCCAGCTCCAAACCCTCCTCCCTTCCTACACCACACGAGCCAACCATGTCATGGTGGATGATGTGGTTGACGTCAGCACCATCACACTGCTCCAGCTCCTGCTGCCGTAACCTGTTATCATAAACAGCATCCAACAGGCGATGCACGCTAAGAACTTACCTGATTTTTTCTTTCATAATAACTGCTACAACCAGTCTATGTTTTTCAATGCTTTTACCAGATTATTTCACGATATATATATATATATATATATATATATATATATATATATATATATATATATATATATATATATATATATATATATATATATATATTCTTTACTAAGAACTGTTCAATAACGGCTGTAACCGCCTGCCTTGGGTGTGATGACCTACTTATGACCTGACCTTTAGGTCAGGTTAGAGGTCACGAACGAATGAAAAAAAAAAGTCGAGGGTTTAAAATCAGGAGTAATCTGCTGCCTATAACGTTTCTATTTTTTCTTTCCCTTTTTTTTCAGCTGATGGCTGCCGCTGACGTTTGACTATAAAACCTTATAATGAGTTACTACTGCCACCAAAGCCCCCCATTTCGTGTGATCTTAATTCATCTTTTCATTACCAGGAGGCGTGTTTTACACACAGTTAACACCATACGCTAACTTTTTCCTATCTCTTTCGTGCGTTCCAGCCACTATAATGGAGGCCACTATAACCCACGAAGCGTATGAATTACTTAATGGCATTCTTAATGACGGAAGCAGTCGAATGAAATTTTCAATACGTCTTTGTTGTCCTTTGTTTGAAAATGTTTACCTTTCCTCGTAACTGATTTCTTTCGGTACAGAACCCCTGCGATGGTTTTGATAATCTGTACCCTAAGGCCTGTGACTTACCCTACGCATGTATACCACCTCAAGATGGTTTCGGAGGTCTTCTACCCCCACAGTTGGGTCTGAGACCTTACTTTACCTTAACTTATACATTAGGATGGTTTCAGAGGCCTTCTACCCCAACACCTGTGTCTGAGACCTTGCCTTACCTTACGTATACGTTATGATGGATACATTAGGATGGTTTCAGAGGCCTTCTACCCCAACAGCTGTGTCTGAGACCTTACCTTACCTTACGTATACGTTACGATGGTTTCAAAGGTTTTCTATCCCCACATCTGGGTCTGGGACCTTACCTTACCTTACCTTCCGCATTCTTTACCGTGGTTTCTGAGACTTGCCACCAAAGCTCGGTCTGGGATCAATCTATCGTATGTTATTGCTAATAACTATCATATGTGATCTTGCTAGTAACCATCACATGTAACACTGTTGATAAATAGCTATTAATGTGATCTCATGCATGGTTATCATCTGTGATCTTGCTAATAAATAGCTGTTATCTGTAATCTTGCTAATAAACAGCTGTTATCTGTGATATTGCTAATGAAAAGCTATCATCAGTGATCTTGCTGATAATAGCTATCGTTTGTGATCTTGCTGATAATAGCCTTCGTCTGTGATCTTGTTATTAGTTATCATTTGTGATTCTACTGATAAATAGCAATTATCTGTAATCCAGCTAACAGCTATTATCAGTGATCTTGCTGGTAATAGCTTTTCAGCACAGCAGCTACCTGTACTGATGCCTGAAATGAATGTGGCTTTCATGATGGCAAGATGGAGTTTTTTTTTTTTTTTCTTTTCAACGTTAGCTATCGTTACCTTTTGATGTTTCCAACTCTCTTATTAACAAACTTCGTTAATGAAGGCCATTGTTACCAGAGATATCTTACCCTAACTTTTTTCTTTTTTTGGGGGGAGGGGGAAAGTTGCTTCCTTTTTAATGATACCAATGTTGCCAGTGATTTCAGGTTTTACTGTACTGCACGTTTTTTTTTTTTTCACTAACTTCACTTTGCTGATAATGTTTTACAGGTGGGGTTTTTTTTTTCTCGATACATTCACGGATGGCTATGTTGCTCAAGATGGTTTTAATACCTTTCTTCATGCGATGGCATCACCGCCTGCAGTATCTCACGGGTTTTCCACTGACACTCAAGAGTTGCTTGCGACGTCTCAGGCCTTCTAATGATGCTCTTCCTAGCACCTGACCTGCTTGCTTCTCAGTGGTGCTACCTTGGTTGGCAGCGAGTGAGGGAGAAAGTAAGACCAGTAGTCCTGACTGAAGAGAAATGATGATGGGTTCTGAGCACCATTATAACTGGCATGGAGGGGGGGGTGTTGCAAGATGGTTCTGGGAATCATTATCTCGACACGGAGGTTGTGTGATGGGTTTAATTGGTACAAGGGGGGTGGGGTGTTGTGAGAAAGGACCAAGCACCATTCAATCGACACGGCGGGCGTAGGATGGTTCGGGCACCATTTCATCACCTTCAGGTCAGGGGTGTCGTACTTCCGTGGGCGGCTGCTGCTCACAATCTACGAACACGGAGGGTGTGAGGTGGGTCCGGCCATCACTTCAACGATCCTAAATCACAAGGGGGTATTACTCGAGGCGGCCGCTAACTTCAGCCTACTAACACTGGGGGTTGTTGCACGGCCTCACAGGAGTAAAACTCCTTCCTCATACAAGTAAAACACTTACATAACAACTCAGACAAATACACACATACGCCCACGCGAATCGACCGACACAAAATGAGAACTGCAGATTCGCTGTTCCTGTACCTTCATTCTGTTTACTTTCAACAAAAACCATTCCTTATTTTCACTGGACCTCGCCCTAAAACAAAGAATGCGAACAGAAACAGATCACTAGGCCCTTTCGTGTCTTTTTGCGATAGCGAAAGAGATTAGGATGACGGAGCTGAGTGGAGAGAGGGTAAAAATACAAACTCATAGCAATGGGGCAAATTCTTGAACACCATTTCTTTGTAACTAGGGAGGCGTAAACAAGAGGAGTAAACAGAGTACAACAGTGGGCATGAAGCGAGGTAGTCGTCGTCTCACATACTTCTAAGTCTATTTTCGTTATGTTTTCCTACTCTTGTTAATATATTCTTCCATAAGTTAAAAATCACACTGGAGGAAAACCTCTGCTGCACTCAAGATTAAAACGCTTGCCTATGAGTGTGTGTGTGTGTGTGTGTGTGTGTGTGTGTGTGTGTGTGTGTTCATGATCTCCCCGGGCGAAATCAAACTGAATCTAAACAGTTTCTTCGATCAAGGTTGTTAACAGTTCTGATAATGTAGTCTCAAATCATCTCCTAACCTTACGTCTGCTAAGCCAAATATGGCCGGGAATCATCATGGTAGCTCGCTGCTGTTCCCTTTTTTTCTTTCAAGTTGGATGAACCCAAATGAAGTCAACAATAATCAAGGTGTGGCAAGTGAATTGTGAAGGGTGGATTAGCGCCTTAAATGTGAACGCCAATGTCCTGCCTATAAATCCCATAATACTGTATCTCTATTTTTTTTTTCCACACAGCTTTCACGAACTTCTTACCTGGCTTTAGCCCATCGCAAATTATCGTACCTGCTCTTACACTATTATCGTATGGAGCTCAATAATGTTCATACTATAATTTGTCCTTTCGTTTTGACTAGCGATATATATAAAACCCTTACACTAAGCGATCGATATATATATATATATATATATATATATATATATATATATATATATATATATATATATATATATATATCTTCTTTTTCTTTCGTACTATTCGTCATTTCCCGCGTTAGCGAGGTAGCGTTAAGAACAGAGGACTGGGCCTTTGAGGGAATATCCTCACCTGGCCCCCTTCTCAGTTCCTTCTTTTGGAAAATTGAAAAAAACGAGAGGGGAGGATTTCCAGCCACCCGCTCCCTCCCCTTTTAGTCACCTTCTACGCAGGGAATACGTGGGAAGTATTCTTTCTCCCCTATCCCCAGGGATATATATATATATATATATATATATATATATATATATATATATATATATATATATATATAGAGAGAGAGAGAGAGAGAGAGAGAGAGAGAGAGAGAGAGAGAGAGAGAGAGAGAGAGAGAGAGAGAGCCCTTGTACTAATCAAATTAAAATATATACATATTTTTCCGACATTAATCTACTAGCGCGACTGATGGACACCTTAACTGCATTCTCTTT
This sequence comes from Panulirus ornatus, assembly GCF_036320965.1. NCBI lineage: Eukaryota > Metazoa > Arthropoda > Malacostraca > Decapoda > Palinuridae > Panulirus > Panulirus ornatus. The sequence continues at coordinate 32,350,596 of NC_092269.1, forward strand.
TATTTCTCTTCTTGGCTATGTTTCCCACCCCCGGTGACGCCTGACCATTCACCCATGAACCCCTCTTTACGGGTCAGTCAACCCACTCCCAAGTCACGTTGGAGCACCGCCACCTGTACCATGTGACTTAACCTCTCGCTAATGACCCTTCATGAGGGAACTCTACTATCGGGTACCTCACGAGCATCTCATCGAGTGACCTCAGCCTCATCACTGTCATCGTACATGTTTGATTACATCATATTGAGGAATCAAGCAGACCTGTCAGCCACGAGCGAATGCGTCAAAAACCCACCGCCGCAAAGCGTTAATCAAACGGCGATTCTCCGTCAAATGATTTACAGGTCTCGTCACCAATGATGGTTTCCATTAGCCTCTCAACTACGGACGTCAGACTAATTGGGTAATAAATTCAAGGCAGGGACTTCTGACACAGTGAAACTTCCAATCCTCAGGAATTTTCTCTGGCGAATACCAGGTGAAGTCTCTTTTTTTGTGTGTGTGTGTGTGGTGCATCCTTCTACCCACCTGTACAGAGAGTGGCTTCTTGCCTTTCAACTCATCCTGGATAAAACTTTTATCATCAGGAGGACCAGCCATTTAATCTGCTTGATGTTAAAGACACGTCACTTACTCTTCAACATGTACGTCCGGCGGCAATGGGGACTTGAACGCTGGAATATGAATCGTCTCTCTGCCATGCCAAAGTGGGTGGACAAAACAGATAACTTAACCATCTTGTCCACACCGTCATGGTCGTGAACAAATCGCACATCTACGCCGGCAATGGACCAAGTGACAGGATAATGTCTCTATCGCTTCTTAAATTCCATGTGTATGGTTTCAGAACCTTGCGGCTCATCAAGACGTTTACACTGACGATTAAATTCTCTTAAGTCTTCTTTGTAAACATGTCATTATAACACGTTGGTCACTGGCCTCTTTTCTTTTTTGGGGGAGGGGGGTCACCACCCCACCCCCCTTTTTTGGGGGGTCTCAATGTGCTAATTTCCTAGACAACAAAACGTTCTTTATGTCAGTGATCCACCAGCACTCATAAGTCTGGAATACGACTGTGTGTCACTCGCTGGTACAACGCATCACTGCATCTGCTTATATGAATGCCTTCCTGAAACTTAACCAAGCTACGGCCGTTTTGTTTCCAGTAATGAAGCTATCCCAGCTTATCCCGTCAAAAGCAATTTGAAAAATCACAAGATTTTCCTGTCTATGATCTGTTATTTTTCTTCTTCCCACGAATGTCCTGCTGACCAACATCATAAGTAACATTAAAAGCGGATTCAAGTGTAAATTCTCATTAACCACTTGTACCAAACCTTTCTCGTGTCTAGGATTAAATCCCGCTTCAAGCTAGGATTATTCCTGTTTGTAGCTACGATTAAATCTCATTTGTAGCTAGAATTAAATGCCTTTTGTGACTTGAATTAAGTTCCTTGTGCAGCTAGGACAGTCTCGTTTGCAGCTAGGATTAAGTCTCATCTGCAGCTAGGACCGTCTCGTTTGTAGCTAGGATTAAGTCTCGTCTGCAGCTAGGACCGTCTCGTTTGTAGCTAGGATTAAGTCTCGTCTGCAGCTAAGACCGTCTCGTTCACACCCGCCATGGAAGCCTCGTTCTCACTGGACTCCACCATACATTTGAGAGAGTTTTAGTATAATGCCATGTTTTTGATTCGCCACCATGTTTCAATCAACATTCCTTGGATTCATTTCTCTCTTTTTTCCCCTCTTATCTGATTACAAACACGCAGTGCGTGATATAATCTCACGTCCCGTGTTGTAGTGTCTTTTCAAAACAAACTGCTGCAGTTTTTGTCTTTTCTTCTTCCCCACACCTGCCTTTTTCTTTCAATCAGTTTACAATCCAGTATACACTGAGGTTCGTTCTCAACCACTGCATTCAACACAACCCATTCCTACGTTAAAACCAATTTCCCTGCATTAATGTTTCGCAAGTGTGTTGCAACATGACTTTTTGGCACCTCGAGACCGAACACCTCTCGCCTGTGACCTAAGGCGAAGCAGCTTGCCTGGCGAACACCCCACACTCACGCGATGGCCAGACCCGACCTGATATCACCATCTTCTTTCATCCCCACCACAGCATTGCAGCAACACTCCCGGGTTTTAAATCTTCGCTTTAATCAAGCGGTAAATACAACTAGACCTTAAGATTCATCCGCCCCCCAGCATTCAATCCAACCACAAATCAACACGCGTATGTTTACTCCCACCCACTCCTCCCTTACTCGACCTTAAACCAACACACGAGAGTACTCAGCCTTGTTTCGTCTGACCGCGCACTCTCTTGACGCCGCTGTCTTCCCCCGGACCCGTCAACACGTTCTGCTGAGTCGTACCTGAAAGAAAACGGCCGACTGGTTACTTTACTGGCACAAAACGTGATAGAAATGAAAGGCAACAAAGACCCCCAACAGACCCACCACCCACTAGAAGGTGAAGACGTAGCACCAGAAGACCAGTGGTCCCTGCAAGCAAGTGTGACTGTTACAAAAGGCAAATGACCTCTACAGAGAGACAGCCTGTTGGACATAAGTAGCTTCCAGGGGTTGGTAAGCACTATGAAACACTGGTCGTTAGAGTCGTCACGGCAAAGATGTGGTCGTCTGAAAGTGAAAGGGGATCTAAAGAGTGCGATGGGATAGGTTGGAGGAGCGAGATGCTACTTCGCTGGGTTCTTGGGACATCAAAGGATCGACCTTCTGGGATACTGCCTTTGGATAGGTGTTGGAGGGCTGATGAACTTCATCGTCAGATAGGTACATGGGGGAAGAAACACTCACTGCAAGACATTACAGGATGGGTGCATGGGGAAGATATGGTCACAAGAAGACATTACAGGATAGGTACATGGGGCAGAGGGCTGGACACTACTACATCACCAGACATTACAGGAAAGGTACAGGAAATATGCTTGATCAATACAAGAAGACATTACAGGATAGGTACATGGGACAGAGGGCTGGACACTACATTATCAGACATTACAGGATAGGTACAGGAAAGATGCTTGATCAATACATCACTAAATATCACAGGACTGGTGCAGGTGGCAGATGACTTGTCACTACATCATCAGACATGATAAACATCAAAAACAAGTACATAAATTATCATTCAATACGTATACTGTGTGCATACATTTAATTCTATTTACCCCTACAAACAGTTCACAATAATGGTACCGACTTTTTCCATTAGTTTACTCTTGTAAATCACGCACACACTTTAACGTTCATATGTATAACTTTGTAAATTACGTACACATTTCAATTTTTCATACGTATACCCTTGTAAATGATGTACTCACTTTATTCTCAACCTCTGTACACATTAATATTCAGGCATGAAACCTTGTAAATTACGTAAACACTTCTGTTTTCATCAGCATAGTATGTAAATTCCACCAGACCTTCAATTTTCATATACATACCCTTGTTAATTGTGTGCACACTGGAATTTCCGTTCATTCGCTTCTACACCCTATGCACATTTTTTTTTTCCATTCGTACATTTTACACACTAATCTCTTTTTAACTGTTATATCAATACCGATATAAAAAGAATACACACTGTTCTTTTATCACAAGTTCAGTAAGGTCAACATATATTTTTGCTTTAGTCAGGTATTTGAGTGTGATATACAGGATTCAAGCAAAGTTACTGAAAGTCATCAGTATTTAATCATAATAATAATAATAATAATAATAATAATAATAATAATAATAATAATGATAATAATAATATTAATAATAATAATAATAATAATAATAATAATAATAATAACAATAATAATAATGATAAAATACTAATAATAATGAGAAGAAGAAGAAGAGAAGAAGATAAGGAAGAAGAAGAAGAAGAAGGAGAGGAACTAAGAGCATTATTAGCTACGTAGGTCACATGTATACTGACTGTGTACATGGTCTTGCGCTACGTGGGTCACATGTATACTGACTGTGTGTATGGTCTTGCGCTACGTGGGTCACATGTATACTGACTGTGTGTATGGTCTTGCGCTACGTAGGTCACATGTATACTGACTGTGTGTATGGTCTTGCGCTACGTAGGTCACATGTATACTGACTGTGTGTATGGTCTTGCGCTACGTAGGTCACATGTATACTGACTGTGTGTATGGTCTTGCGCTACGTAGGTCACATGTATACTGACTGTGTGTATGGTCTTGCAATTATCACCAACACCTGGAGGAAAGGGTGAAAGAAAGATCTTTCGGTTGGTGGAAGCAGCTTGTAACTGACGGCCTTAATGACACCCCCCCTCCCCCCCAAGCAGTTGACGGGGCCTAAAGACCAGACGACCATCTAACCACCCCTGATAAGCTAACGAAGAAGAAAGCATACACTTGCGCTCCAATATAACCTAACCACATTCGCGATGTAATATCATCACTTACACTATCGCTGTAATATAATGACCGACGTTAGCTGAGCATCATAATTACTGACACTCGCGCTGAAATATAACTATCGTACTCATTTGCAGTACAATGTAATTACTGAAGCATGCGCAGCCGTGTAATTGCTGACATTCCAAAAGAAATATAATTTCTTCCGCTGCAATATCATTACTAACAATCCCGCTCAAATGTAATTCCTTCCGCTGCAATCTTGTACGTGACACTCGCAAAACAATGTAATTACACTTTGCGATGTAATGTAATCAATAACATTCGCGATGCAATATAATAACAAACACTAAGGTTGATACATAATTTATGAAATTCGCGCTGCAATGTAATCACTGGCGCTCTCTACATGTTACAATATAATGAATAATTTCGCGCTGCAATATAATACATAATTACCAATACTTACAATGCAGTATAAATAATAACACCCACGCTGCAATGTAATCAAACGTAAATAATAACACCCACGCTGCAATGTAATCAAAGGCATTCATGAACTAAGTACAATGTAGAGAAAAAATAACAGAGGAACACTGAGACTTTAGCATATCCTTGGTATAAAGACACACGCACACACGCCGGGGTCGGCCTGCATGCGGTTCGAATCCTGGGCGAGTCAGTCGGCCCACAGCCAACCCCGGTGTTCATCCTCCCTTCCAGGCTGGTCCATATATTACCTGGCTTCAACAGGGATATATATATATATATATTTTTTCTTTTCTTTCATACTATTCGCCATTTCCCGCATTAGCGAGGTAGCGTTAAGAACAGAGGACTGGGCCTTAGAGGGTATATATATATATATATATATATATATATATATATATATATATATATATATATATATATATATAGCATCATTATCATTATTATACTTTGTTGCTGTCTCCCTCATTAACGAGGGAAACAGACGAAAGAACGGCCCAACCCAACCACATACACATGTATATATATAAACGCCTACAAATGAACACATCCATACCCATACATTTCAACGTATACATACATATACACACACAGACATATACACATATGTATACACATGTACATATTCATACAGGCTGCCTTCAACCATTCCCGCCGCCTCCCCGCCACACATGAAATGGCACCACTGTGCAATGCCTAGCTACATCATCAAACACTGTGCACAACCCCTGTATTTATCCAATTCCTTTACAGCTAAATCCCATGTATCATTCCGATGATTTCACTGAATCCCATGTCTCTCTCCAATAATTTCCTACAGACACACAATAAATTTATCCACTACAGCCATAAACACTGCCAATGTATTTTGTTAATTAATTTTCTCATCTAATGTATATGATTAAATTCTAAACAGCTACAATCATCGTAATGAGGGAGGTTCTGCTCGTTAGCCACAGGTACGCGTATGTAAACTAAACAATTATCTATATCTTTATTGATCAGGTTTCCACAGTGTTGAAGTACAGAAAGAAAAAAAAAACACGTAAAATATTTCTGCAAAGAACAAACCAAACAATTTCATCAGTGATACAAAGCAAAAGACACACAAACAACAAACCAAGTCTTCCACAACCCTTGCATATCTTGATACAACCTTTCCAAGACTCTTCCAACCGCAAAACCAACACTTCTACAACAGTACAAATCGCAACCCAAGCTTCCCACATGCCTACAAACCACACACCGTCTTGGCCAATCTTAAAAACAAAAATCCAAGCACTGCACAACCCTGCAAAGAACAAACCAAGCCTTGTACAAATCCTAACAAACCACGCCTTGGACAACCCTCCGAACCAAACCCAGAGTTTGCGCTCCCAAGCCAACACAGGAGAAAACATCTTCCCCATAAGGACGTTCATTTCCTTGCCCAGTTAGCCCTACCGACCAAATACACACTGGCGCGTATACCCTCCAGACCATATATACCCAAACGGATATACTCTCCCGACCAAATACACTCAGGCAAGTATACCTACCCGACCAAATATACCCTGGCGCGTATACCCACCCGACCAAAAAATACATCCAAGCCAGTATACCCTCCCCACCCAAAATATACCTAGGCACGTGTACCCTCCTCCCGATCAAATATACCCTCTCGACCAAATGCACCCATCAGCGTCACGTCCAGGACGGGAAAGAGATTCTACGCGGCGGTACTCCAGGATCAACCAAACTGTTGCAGAGAACGGTGACGGTACAAACCTACACGAAGGTCAATAACAGGAAGGAAGAGATGGTCCACAAGCCATGACGGGAGACAAAACACATATATATTCATATTTTCTTTCCCTCAGAATTCTACGAAACATTACGGGTGTCACGTACAGCAGATAACACAAAGGCTCATCGAACATGTTTGCCTCGCGAGACATCTGCGCGGCACAAAGGCCGTCTTGTCCTACATATCACCTGTCGACAACAGCGCAAGCAAACATCGAAGGTGTTTTCGGTCAACTGATAAAGCGACTCCACCCAGCCATTCCTCCTCCTCCTCCTCCTCCCCCCAACCCGTGGCTCTTTGAACTTCTTTGACCTCTCACCATTTGGGCCAGACGGCTGCCTTTACTGGAAAGTGTGTGTAACCCCCACTCATGCCCTCAATTGCATGGTATTTATTTTCACCGTAGTTACATAAACACTGGCGTTTACTTACACATACAGAGAGAGAGAGAGAGAGAGAGAGAGAGAGAGAGAGAGAGAGAGAGAGAGAGAGAGAGAGAGAGAGAGAGAGAGAGAGAGAGAGAGTACAAGACTACAAACATCGAAGCTGGAGCGCCATAAAAGGGGTCCACGAGTTGTATACTTCTGTACATCATATATATATATATATATATATATATATATATATATATATATATATATATATATATATATATATACCTGAAGAATACCTGGTGGAGTTTGTTCCGTGGCTGAAGCACGCAGCATTCACAGGCATATACCTTCATACACATGAGGACAGAACACAAGGTGAGGGCGGAGACACCAAACACCTGTGAGAGGGATGACCGAACATACCCAGCACCGCCGACCGGACGCGGCCCGGCAGGCAAACCACAGAATACACTTAACACCACAGCTTTATGACACCCTCCCACCACACACAATCCTACCCTGTGTCGTCATAATAATAATAATAATAATAATAATAATAATAATAATAATAATAATAATAACAAATGAGGTAGTTATGTCCAAAAAAAAAAATATCACGATCATAAAAAGTATCTGTAATATACTATATACTAAGCTTCCTAAACGCAAATTCTCACGGAGGAAAAATATATATTGCGAAAACAATTACACAATATTACAAGAAAACCAAGGCATGATATGAATGCACGAAGATACAGTCCTTAATATATATATATATATATATATATATATATATATATATATATATATATATATATATATATATATATATATATATATATATCCTGTCGTAAAAACTCGGAAGTTCAACATTTGGCAAGAGCAGGACAGGTGGGAGCTAGGAGTGGTGGTAACTGGTGATGGAGGAAGGGGGGGCTGGTGATGGTTATTGGAGCGTGGAGGAGGGATGGAGGGATGGAGGGAGGGAGGGGGCGGAGTAAAAATGGGGAAGATGGGGGGGTGGGGAGGTGTTGTTGGGTGGGGATGGTTGGAGGGGAGGGACGAGGCTGGTGATGAAGGAGCGGAGACCCCCGCCGGGACAAGTGAAACCACTCCGGCGTGACGTGCAAAATGGTTCGTGATAGGACAAAACTGTCGGACGAGTCCTGCAGTCTACCAATTACGAGGAGGGTGTGTGTGTGTGGGGGGGAGGGGGTAAGTGGCGCAGGGAGGAGGGGAGGGTAAGTGGCGCAGGGAGGGTGAGGAGAGAGGATGGGCGGGTGTCAGGGAGGGAAGGGAGATCATGGTATTGGTCGTAGCGCTCCCACTCCCCTTTTCCTGACCCACCTCCCAAACCGCTCCTAACCATCCCCGCCCCGTCTGTTTACGAGAGGAGGAGGAGGACTGGCGAAGGTACGGCGGGGGAGGATGTGCGCCGAGCGGCGGAGCACCACCCACACTCGTGGTGAGGAGGAGGGAGGAGGAGGGACCTACCAAGACCTACAGCTGGGAAAGGGCTAACGAGGAGCCCACATTGCATGAGAGAGAGAGAGAGAGAGAGAGAGAGAGAGAGAGAGAGAGAGAGAGAGAGAGAGAGAGAGAGAGAGAGAGTCTGTCTCCTTACTGTACCCTACTGATCTATCCAGCGTCTTCTCATTGTACCGTACTGATCTATCCAATCAAAAACTTCTGTGTACAAAGAAAAATAATACACTCGAATGAGGTTCTGAAAAAGGCATTAACTGTATGGTAAGTGTCTACAAAATGTATTACCTGGCATCCTGCCATTACTACTAGACCCACATATAACATTGTACCAATCACTACACAACATTCTAACAATGAGCGTACTTGAACCACCCACAACATTATGCTAATCATCAACAACATATTACTGAAACATACATAACATTCTACCAATCACCTGACACATATTACTGAAACATACATAACATTCTACCAATCACCTGACACATATTACTGAAACATACATAACATTCTACCAATCACCTGACACATATTACTGAAACATACATAACATTCTACCAATCACCTGACACATATTACTGAAACATACATAACATTCTACCAATCACCTGACACATATTACTGAAACATACATAACATTCTCATAAATACTGACGATAATGATAATGGCCTTTACTCTAAGTTCGCGTATGATATTAAGGTTGGAAATAAATCTAAAAACAGAAAACGAACGTCCGCAGCTTCAAACTGAAACAGAAAAACTCTGATGGACCGGGCTAACAGGTAGCAAATGAATTTTAATACTGATACATGCAAAGTTTTACACATCGGTAGTAAAAATGAAAAGGCAAGCCACAACATGAATTCTGCTGAAGAACAAAAGGTCAAGAGGGAAAGGACTTGGGTGGAATAATCTTGGGGGACCTAAAGCCAAGTAAGCAGTACACAGTAGTAAAAAGAAGGCGAACAAAAATTCTTGGATCCCACAGGCAAGAACTTCCGCAGGCAAGAACTTCCGCATACATGTCTCGGGAAATTATGCTCACCCTTTACAACTCACTAGTGCGTCCCCATTTTGAACACGGTGTTCAGTTTTGATCACCTTACTGGAGGAAAGACACAAACAGAACGGAGAGAGTGCAGAGGCGAGCTTCCAAGATGATGATCCCCGGCCTGAGAAACAAGACCTATGAGAGCCGAGTAAAGGAATCAAATCTATCTAGCTCAGAAAAGAGAGGGATGAGAGGTGATCTAATATAGGCATTCAAAATCAAAGGCCTCGATAATCTCGATCTAACGATGCTACTTAAGTCTGATAACACTCTTGGTAATGGATATAAACTCGAGGGCAAACGCTTCATCTCGAATGAGGCGAAGCACTTTTCCTTCATCGGGATTGTTAACATGTGCAATAATTTACCGGTTAGAGTTGTTGACGTACAGATACGCTTAAACAAAGAATAGATTTATATTTCGTTTAAGATCTACGACTGACATTATTTGCATCTTCCTAAGTACGCGATAAGTTAAAGGTCTTCCTCCTTTATAAAAACAACCTGTATGTAATTTTGCTCTTAACACATTAACCTTTAAGTTTCTCTTGTGTCCCAAAACCATAAACAGTCTCGTTAGGACCCACTGGTCTATAGCTGTTTGAATTCAGTTGTAGACTGCCAATTAGTTCAAACACATTACTGAAACATGTACCAATCACCTTATACATATTACAGAAGCATACATAACATTCTACCATTCATCTTAAACGTATTACTGAACCATACACCAACACTGCAAATCATCTAGAACATAGTAGTGAACCATACATCAACATTCTACCAATCATCTGTAACATAGTAGTGAACCATACACCAACATTCTACCAGTTATCTAGAACATGGTAGTGAACTATACACCAACATTCTACCAGTTATCTAGAACATGGTAGTGAACTATACACCAACATTCTACCAGTTATCTAGAACATGGTAGTGAACCATACACCAACATTCTACCAGTTATCTAGAACATGGTAGTGAATCATCCACCAACATTCTACCAGTTATCTAGAACATGGTAGTGAACCATACACCAACATTCTACCAATCATCTAGAACATGGTAGTGAACCATACACCAACATTCTAACAGTTATCTAGAACATGGTAGTGAACCATACACCAACATTCTACCAGTTATCTAGAACATGGTAGTGAACCATACGATGCAGCACGATTGACAACTTGTAAATTCAGTCTGAACACATCATCCACTCGGTCCCACGGCGAAAGAAACCACACATCGGTATCATGAATTAGTTTTCTGAAAATACCCTGTCCTTCCTCAGTATTTAGCTCGGCTCTTGGCCCTTATATATATCAGAGAAACGCCCAAACTATATATTAGGATGAGAAAAAAATATGAAATGAAATAAAGCATCCGACCTGTTTGCACGGGAACGAAATACAACTGAACGAAGGGCACGGGAATTTGTCGGTGTAATCCATGGAGTAGTCTGTGGGGCTCGGCTGTGGATGGTAGGCTCTGGTTTCGGTGCATTATACATGACAGCCAGGGGAGTGGATGTGTGCAAATGAGGCCGTTGTTCAGGAGAAGTAATCAATAATATATATATATATATATATATATATATATATATATATATATATATATATATATATATATATATATATACGTTTCAGTTGGCCTTCAGCCACTTGTAGTGAAAAAAAAACGCGCTCACTGGTCCCCAAATCCGAGTCCCAGTCACCGAATCGCGAAGCACAAAGGCTTGCAATCCACGCGAGCATTACAGCCCGCGTCACCAACAAGCCTTCACTTTGACTCCTTCATCTTAAAAAATGAACTTTATTGCCAAGTGAATTGAACATCTTTGGAGGGGTCAGCGGGGCAGAACAGCATTCCCCTCCATCCCACCTCTAATACGGCAAGATCTGAAATCACCATCAGCCATAATCCAGGTTCCTAACTGGCATTTCCATGCGGATTTACGCAAGCCATCACGAGCGTCCCTTGTCTGCCTCCCGAACTACAGCCCACCACAAGTGCCCCCCCAAGGTACCTCCCTATCAAACACCTAACCAAGGGGGCACCGACCCGCCTCCCGATCGAAACCCGACCACCACCAGCGCACCGATGCGCCTCCAAATCAACACCCCGACCACCACCAGCGCAATGATGCGCCTTCCGATCAGCATCCGACCACACCACGAACACCCCCCCCCCCCCCCCCCCCACCTAACCTCCCGATCAACACCCGCCCGCGCTCACGACCTGACTGATAGCGACCGTTTGGGCAAAACGGGCAAGAGGCGCCATGAAATCCCCCCCCCCCCCACCCCCGCCTCAAAAATCATGGCGCGGGTGATGGGGGCGTCCATCAGACGTGGCATTTCCCCCCGCGGAGATTCTCACACACAGGGACAGACGACGCAGATTATGAGATTACCGCACCTGGAGGGGATTAGACTAGAGGGAAAATTGTAGTTAACTACCATCATTACCAGGGAAATTAAATTCATGAAAACTGTGACCGCCTGAAACAACGTGAAATGCGAAAAAAAAAAAAAACTAGAACGTAAAAAACAAACAAAAAACACGACAGACCAGGAAAAGCAGAAAACACAATAAAAAACATAGAAATAAAAAAGAGAAACACAGAAGACATTGAGGAGCAAGAAAAATATGACCGTAACGACGTAAGCAAAGGAGAACGACGGACCAGGACCGAGAAAAGAGGGGAATGCCACGCAGCGACAACACACACACGCACACACGGACGGGAAACAAAACATGGGAAATCATGAGGCAATAAAAAAAAGAACGACAGGGTCAACATCACAAACTGGGAGTAATCGCATTACATCTTTGACCTCTGACAGTACGCTGACGGGTGGGAGAACCACATTACACTGGAAACGGAAGGGGGGCAAATAAACAGGGAGATAAATAAGAGGACAACAGGGAAGGGCACTGTGAAAAACGGGGTGAGGAGGAGGAGGGGGTGGTTAAATAAGATACACACGGGGTGAAGGAGGTGGGAAGGGTGAATAACGAGATACGGGGCGAACAGGGGGGGAGAGGCTTAAGCAACATACACACAAAGCGTGGAATTCAAATGTATAAACTGCAAACAGACTCAACTGGCGACGAAAAACGGGGAATAAATTGGGTGGGAGAAGAAAAATATAAAAGGCAGACGAGAAATGTGAAAAGAAAACGCCTTTTAAGATTATAAAGAGACCAGTGTGTGTGTGTGTGTGTGTGTGTGTGTGTGTGTGTGTGTGTGTGTGTGTGTGTGTGTGTGCGTGTGTGTGTGTGTGGGCGAAATCAGCGGCTTATCTTAGTCAAGCAAGAGGGTTAAAAGAAAATGGGAAGGGAGGAGACGGAAGGCTATACAAGAAAGTATCCAAAGAAGAGGGTTCATTAAAGAGGTGGTGATCGAAAAAGGCATAATCTACATCACACGAAAATATATGACGCAAGGCCAACCAAACCAAACGAAAAAAACAAAATGTCTTCACGAACACGAATAACTCAGGAAACCTTTCATACAACGAAGCAAGACTCAGAAATAACCACGAATAAACGTCTCCTGACGAAGAGAGAGAAAGAGAAAAAAAGGAAATGGTCTTGCAATCTGAGACGTCATATTCTCGGGATGGTGTGTGTGTGTGTGTGTGTGTGTGTGTGTGTGTGTGTGTGTGTGTGTGTGTGTGTGGTGTGGGTTGGTGAGCGTTGCTAGGAAGTAACGAGTAATAAACATCGGGGCGGTCGCCAAGCCTCACCCCTGCCTGCCACGAGTATGTCTGGCATACTCCGGCAGCATACCCTTTTCTGAGAGAGTATGACGCAGATTATCAAGTGAGGTACAGGAACGAAATGTATTCTTACTAATGACAGTGCTCATGTGCTGTATACGGTGATCATACACGATGTATAGAGAGACGTCTGTACAGACGTATATAGAGAATACGTTATACACGAGGGAGAATCTTAGGAATAAGCGCATGTCCCTCAACGAGACAGAAACGGTGTTAAACAAAAATTGGGGAAAGAAATCATGTTAATAGGACATGTAAGGTAGGAGTTTTGAGATGGTATGGGTACTCCAGCGCAACTTTACAACATGACACTGTCGTGCACTGCCTGTAGCTGGATGTGTGTGTGTGTGTGTGTGTGTGTGTGTGTGTGTGTGTGTGAAGGTGGAGGTGTTGAAAGGAGCCCGTGGTCTCACATCATGAGCCTATCTCACGTGTCGGGCAAATGACCCACTCCCATGAGAACGACGGTGCGACCCCATGAACAAGGCGGTACGCAACCAGCCCCCCCCACCGAGCAATCCTCACCCTTGGGTAAGACCTGCCTGGCCTGGGGCGAGAGGCTCCTGCATTGCTAATCTGATCCATGCGAATGGAGACAACGAGTTCAGGATGCGTCACATTCCTTTGGATGTCTTCATACGGCATTTCCTCGAGGGAAATGTACATTTATGAACAACGGTCCCTGTGTTTATATCAGTTCGCTTAAGCAAACACAAAACAAATATTCGTGTAGACGAAATGATACTAAACCCACACATCACGTTAGGTCAACTTAACACTGGGAGTTTGATAACTCATCTGTTTCTGGCTCGGTAATTTCTTAAACTTAACGCGGACTCGTCTTGCGTTTCATCCTTTATTAAGGCCGCTCTCTACAACACTTACTTGCTTGGATGACCACCGCTCTGCCACCTCGAACACGTGGGGGGTTCGCTGGGGTGTGTGATGAGAGCCAGAGGGGTTGCAGGGGTAGAAGGGATGTAAGAAGGTTAGGTCAAGAATACCTCGCCACTTCACACTAACGGAGGCAGGCTGCACGTGTGGCAGCGACACTCATGACGAGGCCTTTGTCTTACGAAGAGGAGAAGACAACGAAGTGGAGAAGAAAAAGAAGAAGAGGCTGGTGAAGGAGGAGGAATAGGAGTAGGAGAACAGGAGAGGAGAGGAGGAGAAATACAACGATATTCACACTAACCCCACTCCTGATAAACAGTGCCGTAAAGCCCAGCTCCGCAGCTCACCTACAACTCACCAGAGGGATGAAAACGTGTCCCCTAAATGCGAACAAAAGGGGCACACGATATCCGGGCTCTAAGTGTCGAAAAACGGACGAAGGGGGCCGCTAGTTCAACCCGTCTCTAACGCTGATAACGAGTGTCCAAGAGCGAGCGAAGGAGCACCAGTCAACCTGACTCCGCCGCTGATAACGAGTGTCGCGGGAAACGAGCACTGCGTCGCTCCGGTACGGAGCTACGCAGCTTCAGAACCAGCCGGGGACAGGCCGGCTGTAGGGCCGTAATCTCCACCTTATCATCATAACGTCAGCTGCGAACCGGAACATCCACCTTGACTGAGGCCTGGGTAACGTGAGGGTGACTAACGTCCCAGGTATCATGGACCAAACAGAGGCCTCCTAGGAAAAGTATGGGGGATTATAAGCTTCCTGGGTTGGCTTCGACGCGTCCTAGGCAACGTGAAGGAGGTATAGAAACGTCCTGGAACGCTTAGAAGCGTCCTACTTAAAGAATGGCAAGCTTAAGAAGCGTCCTAGGTAAAGCGGGGCTTTGAAGCGTCCTGGGGTAAAGTGTGGGGGCTTATAAGCGTCCTGGGTAAAGTGGGGGGAGGGGGACTGAGAAGGTTCTTCGGTAACGTGAGGGTGGGTGGGTGGGTGGAGGGAGAGGGTCTTAGAAGCGACCTAGGTAAAGTGGGGACCTTCAAAGTGTCCTGGCTATAGTGGGGGGGGGGGGGGCTCCTTCCCTGCCCCTGGTAACCTGACTCTTATATCACTCTGCCGTCCATATATGTGGGTACTGACCCAACCAGTAATTTGTGTGTGTCTATGTACTGAACACACACGGCTCCCCAGCCCACCCTTGTAGCCTAACTCATATATTACTCCGCTGTCCATATACATGGGCGCTGACCCATTCTGTACTGTGCTTGTATCTATGTACGGAATACATAAATCACTCAGGCCCATCTCTGTAACTTGCCCGATATTCAGCTGTCATGTGTATAACTCTACACACACACACACACACACACACACACACACGTTTGTCCAGTGCCTGTAATGTCTCGCCCATGCTACACCATGTGGACTGGGCTGCTAAATACACTGATCAAACTAACAAGCTAAACTTCGAGGTGGCACCGGGGCTGAAGCTCAGACCGGGTGGCGTGTGGGCAAACGCAGCGTCGGGAATGTGGGTGGTGGCGTGTTGGGGATTAAGGCAGCGGCGGGGCCTCCTGCATAACGTTAACTACACTGCGCCTGGGGAGCGCCCTGGGGACTTGGCTGCGCTGCTCCAGAGATAGGGAGAAGGACTGCCTAGCCTCCCTGGGTGACACGAGGGATTGGCGGCTCCTGGAGTAGCGCCGGGACTGTGCAGTATCTTGAGTAACGCGAAATGCTGCGCAGCCGGACACCAACCGCCGATAGCCTGCCCCACGTCCTCCTTAGCCTCGTTATCTCCCCCCTGACGCACCAAGACATCACCATTATTACCAAAGTAGTACATGATACTCTAACTGCAGTTTATTACAACTACAAGCATCACTATTACCATCTCGCTAACGCCACTTGAGCTTAAGACACTGATTCAAACAATAAAAACACTTCAATGTCTTCTATAAGTCAGTATGCTTAGTTCCAAGCAGCTGAGTATGTGTGGTAATGCTCAGCAACAGTAGCGAGTCTCAGCTATGGTGATCAGCGGGGAAAGTCCGCTGAAATACACACAGTAAAATCTTTGGAGAACTTTAAGTTTAGCTGATATACGAATATTACTTAAGCTTTATTCCCCTCAGCACTCAAGCTTTATTCTCTTGATCTATAGTCCCTAGAACACTCAAGCTATACTCTTTTGAGCACTCAAGCTTTATTCTCTAGAACACTCCAGCTTTATTCTTTTGAGCACTCAAGCTTTATTCCCTAGAACACTTCAGCTATTTTCTTTTTAGCACTCAAGCTACATTTTCTGAAGCACTCAAGCTTTATTCTTATGACCACTCAAGCTACATTCTCTGAAGCACTCAAGCTTTATTCTTATGACCATTCAAGCTACATTCTCTAGAACACTCAAGCTTTATTCTTATGACCACTCAAGCTACATTCTCTGAAGCACTCAAGCTTTATTCTTATGACCATTCAAGCTACATTCTCTAGAACACTCAAGCTTTATTCTTATGACCACTCAAGCTACATTATCTGAAGCACTCAAGCTTTATTCTTATGACCACTCAAGCTAATTCTCTGAAGCACTCAAGCTTTATTCTTATGACCACTCAAGCTAATTCTCTTAAGCACTCAAGCTTTATTCTTATGACCACTCAAGCTACATTCTCTAGAACACTCAAGCTTTATTCTTATGACCACTCAAGCTACATTCTCTGAAGCACTCAAGCTTTATTCTTATGACCATTCAAGCTACATTCTCTAGAACACTCAAGCTTTATTCTTATGACCACTCAAGCTACATTATCTGAAGCACTCAAGCTTTATTCTTATGACCACTCAAGCTAATTCTCTGAAGCACTCAAGCTTTATTCTTATGACCACTCAAGCTAATTCTCTTAAGCACTCAAGCTTTATTCTTATGACCACTCAAGCTACATTCTCTAGAACACTCAAGCTTTATTCTTATGACCACTCAAGCTACATTCTCTGAAGCACTCAAGCTTTATTCTTATGACCACTCAAGCTACATTCTCTGAAGCACTCAAGCTTTATTCTTATGACCACTCAAGCTACATTCTCTGAAGCACTCAAGCTTTATTCTTATGACCACTCAAGCTACATTCTCTGGAGCACTCAAGCTTTATTCCCAAGAGCACGACGGAGCGACCCTTCAGTATGACGACCAGACGTACGTCATGACGCTTTCGGATAAGGTCTCGCACGCCAGGTCCTCATGCCCAAGGCTCGAACCCTCGTTTTCACGGGTCTTACCGTCACACAAACAACCCATAAAGAAAAAGGAAATAATAATCTGCCACCGCCTTTCCCTTCATCATATCAGTGTTAACACTTTTAATCAAGCAGAGTGATAAGAAGTGAGAATGACAGTGGTAATCCTAACACCAGAGAGAGAGAGAGAGAGACACACACACACACACAGAGACACACACACATGGATGATGTTCAGCGTCACACGTCACATGTGGCGTTACGTAACAGTGACGGTGTGGAATGTGATGCCGCACCGATCACATACACCAAAGGATGACCATTCCTACAGGGGCCGTAAATATATATATATATATATATGGCTTCGGCAACGATATATAAACTGGGCCTTCAGCTACACGTGCCATATATATGAAATAAATACATATCTATTCCGTATATCTGAAAAGCTTTTCAAAAAAAAAAAAGTTCTCGTTACTTTAAAATTACAGTTTCAAAGAGAAGAGAGTAAAAAAAAAATGGTGCCTCACCGCAAGGCTATTTCTCAGTGCCACGCTGGAGCCAGCCTTCGGTGGCCAATTTCCTATGAAATTCTAATGATTCGGGTTATTAACGCGCATCAACGAGCGGGGGGCAGATTTCACAGGAAGATCTCAAAGAAGTCACGGAAAATATTCATTAAAAACTCTGAAGATTAAAGGACACTGAACCAAGCTGAGGTATGACTTGGCATACATTGTGGCCAAGGTTTTCTCCCCACCCACGCTTACGGCGACCGAGCAGGGAGGGTTGCAAGTCTTTCGGATCAAGTGAAGCAAAAAAAATCAGGTTCGTACAGTTTGGTAAATCAACAACAACAACAACAACAACAACAACAACAACAACAGGACAGCTTGACAATCGAGACGTTTTCCCGCAGCAACAACAAGGACAAGAAATAATCTTGGTATGGATAAATCATACAAGCTTACCCAGCCAGGCAAACTATCAACCTTGCCTGTAAAAATATTAACAAACCAGTCGCTGACTCTCGCACACTGTTTTACCCTTGGTCGCCACATATTTGTCAAGCTAACATAATATATATATATATATATATATATATATATATATATATATATATATATATATATATATATATATACTGAGCACGTTTGGATTCATACAACACCGTCTCCTCCCTCCCACAAAAGCACCGACACACACGCACACGCACACACACACACACCTGTCCCCAACTCCCATGAACAAATAATGACATTTCCCGTTCACACCTGTCCCTTGACAAATGGTCCTCAAACACCTGTTGCCCGGACATTTGTCCTCTGCTATCTTAGGATATCAAACGTGCGTCTGTCCTTTGCAGATCTGTCCGAAGACATACTTCCACCTGCCAACACCAGCCCCCAACACTGAATACCTGATCACCAACAACTCAAATAGCAAAGCAGTCGCCTACCCTTTAATGTTATGCCTCCAATACATCTGACCATCCTGAACCCCCCGCCCTGGCCTTCAACACACCTGTCTTCACTACATCTGTCTCCAGACTCACCAACAACCCAACGTGTTGCCCCTCACACCAGCCTGGCGACCAGAGCAAGAGCAGGCCTCGTTTCCTACACTTTAACTCGGGCTCAATCTACCTTGTTCCCCTGAGATGATCAGCAGCTGAAACGCACACCGATGATAAAGATGCCGCCAGAGGAGAGAGAGAGAGAGAGAGAGAGAGAGAGAGAGAGAGAGAGAGAGAGAGAGAGAGAGAGAGAGAGAGAGAGAGAGAGAGAGAGTCTTCCTCCTCAACCCCTTGAGCACGACGACAAACGACCTGGACTTTCTGACCAGTCCCGTCGTACCCAAGTGTCGCATGGGTCGTGCTCGAGGCTCGTACCGACGACGTCCCCCAATTCAGCGTGTTAGGGAAACGAACGCCGGAGTGTCGCTACTGATGCGACATGCCACCCGGCGAGCGGCCAGGCGTGTCAACGTTATGATATAATATTGAGGATGCAGAGCGCCAGGGGCCCTCGCTTGTCCTGAACACGGTCACACGATGCCCCTAACAAAATGTCACGGGAGACGTTTACACAACACTCCTTGAGTGAACGCTACGCAACACCTCAAGCTCCACGCTGCAAACGGACAGTTGAACGCAGACGCTTCAGGGCTTGCAAATCGCAACACTCTTGATTCCACAGGCAACGGTACGACGCATTTACTGCACGTGTTGCAGGGCACTGCAAGCGTTGATCATAAACTCCAACGACAGCGCTACACGCAATGAAACACGCTAATGATCATAATAGACCACCTTAAAAATAAACGACCAACACCAAACATGAAAACACTCCTTACACACACACACACACACACACACACACACACACACACACATATATATATATATATATATATATATATATATATATATATATATATATACATATACATATATATATATATATATATATATATATATATATATATATATATATATATAATGTGTGTGTGTGTAAGTAGTGGGAACCGCGATTCAGTGTACAAGAATAACTGACAAGGCTGCTGTCATACGCCCTAGTCGTATGTGTATCTGACAGGAAATCTATGTCGACCAGGAAGCAACGTTATCTGTGTCTAGTACCACAAGACGAGGCAGGATGTCCTCCACGGGGGACAATGGACTGTTTGTCCCGGGCAGGTCCCCTGCACGGCAAGATATGAGGGAGGGGGGATGGGGTATCTTCACGATAACGTAAATAAACAGGACACATGCCTTAAATCAGGAAGCCTTGATATCACAGCATCTTGACGGCTGTTATCGTATACGACAATTAAAAAAAAATAAATGGCAGCACAGATAACGTGCAACGTGCTGCAAGGGTTGGCCGATAATTTGTCGTACATCGCGATGTAGAAGTATCGTACATTAGTTATCTCTGAGGTTCAGAGGTTCAGTAGTGATATCTCAGGGTAGGTGGGTGTGGGGGTGTTAGGGGGCTGGGATGACGGAGGGGCTGGAGACACCAAGCGAGGACTGAGGGCAAACAAATGGGACGTGCGACCCTCCCATGGGTACGACGCCGGCTTGGCGTCCGACCTTCCCCATAAGGGCCAGGGTCAAAGGCCAAGCCATCTTACCCAAGGGGCAGTAACGTCGTGCTCAATGGGTTAACCAGACTACGTCGGCCTGTAGCCGAGAAAATCCCCATGAAATCCCCCCTAAGGCTTGGACGATCACCATCGACCCGGCAGACACGCAGTTCCTGTTCGTCGCTGAAGACCTCAGCTGGTCGGCGGCCCACGTTGGTGTTAATTTGCAGACAGAAAATCTAAAGGACTTTAAAGCCCGGATCTTTACATGGTTTAACTGGGATTGTGTTTACCGCACTGCAACCTTTCACAGTGTCCAGTTTACACAGCCTTCCACGCCTGTCACTCCACTATCGGATTATTTTCGTGTGCAGGCTTGGAACGAGACCCTACAGTATTTTTTTCCCCAAATGCCTATCTCCCAGAACCACCCTGCAGACAGAATGAAATGAAAAAAATATATATGTTCAACCGTATCCAGTGATTCGCCTACTTCAACTGAGCCCTGAAGAGTCGCGAATGCTAACTGGATGTTCTCTAGTTTACCTGGTATACAGCAACATTACAGAGGGCGAGGACGATGCTGGATGCGGACACCTTAATTGACAAAGTACCTGCAAGCCGGGAAACTTCCATCAATGGTTTTCCCCCCTCCCTCGTGGCAAAACGTCAACAAACAATATCCATCCCAACCTCTCTCTCTCTTGCTGTCGTATTTTGTTGTGTTCGCTGCACGGGAGATCATGGGATATGATTGCTGGTAGATCTTTTATCGTCGTATGGAAGCCTGCAACACACACACACACACACACACACACACACACACACACACACACAAGCGACTGCTGTTGGTCTGGGTAGCAGACAGGGCAAGTGGAGGCTAGCTCGTCAGAGGATGGCAAAAGAGGGACTGTTTTGTAACTTGGAGGCCGACAAAAGAAAGTCTGGAGGGGAATGCACTGGAGACTGGCGAGAGAAAAGTGTAGGCAGGTTCGGGCCAGGAGGCCAGTTAGAGAGGACAAAGATGGCAGATCTTGGTTAGGCGGCCAGTTAGAGAGGACAAAGAAACCAAGCCGTGGTTAGAAGACCAGTTAGAAGGGACAAAGAAGCCAGGCCTTCGTTAGGAGGCCAATTAGAAAGGACAAAGAAGGCAGAGGCTTTGGTCAGGAGGCCAGTTTAAAAGGGGCGAAAAAAAGCAGGTTTTGGTTCGGAGGCCGGCCGAAAAGAAAAAAAAAAAAAAACTGATGTCAGAGGCTAACCAGTGGTTCTCCTGCCAGCATCTCATGAGAGAGAGGAGAACAAGATGACAACAGGGAGTATGTGATGTGCGGAGGACAACATGAGAGTCTAGGAGGGCAGGATATGGCCATGTGGAGACCACCGCTGGGACGGGTTGCCCGGAGACCCACTCAGGGTAAGGAGGAGCCGGGTGTCGTGGCTGGGGGGGAGGAGGAGGAGGGACAGGGCCTGAGGGCTGCGGGTGGTGATGGGGGCGCGGAGGAGGGGGAGGAGAAGGAGGAGGAGGAGGAGGAGGAGGCGGGTAAGAGGGGAGGCGAGGGGGGAGGGGAATGATGCAATGCGCCGCCCTCCACCGACTCTCCCAGCAGACTTCCGCAAGCCACGGAGAGGGAGGCAGGGAGAGAAAGAAGAGAGGAGATTCCAATATCGACGTACGGGAAGAGGAAAACGTAATTTAAAAAAAAAAAAAGATTGACATCGTTAATAATAAGAAAACATAGAAGAGGAGAAACAGGACGAAATGGATAATAAATAAACATACAAGACGGTGAAGAATATGAAATTAAGAAAGCGAAGGATTGGAAGATGAGTCAAAGGGAAGTGAAAAAAAGTGGAATGAAGAGAAACAAAAAATATCGCCAACGGAGTCTTCTTCCTCAGCACCTGGGACAGCCAAAGTAAACCCAGCTTTAGCCACATAAAACTCCAATGCCCGTAACTTTCTGACACAGTTTCAAAACCAGCCTCTATTCAGACCTACGGCACGCGAAAAAACATTAAAATCCATTAACGAAATCTAATTCTGCTCTCTCTCTCTCTCTCTCTCTCTCTCTCTCTCTCTCTCTCTCTCTCTCTCTCTCTCTCTCTCTCTCTCTCTCTCTCTCCTCTCGCGTAATCTTCCTAATGAAATTTCTCTATCGTTTATAATTATCTTTCATTGTAATAAGGCATTCATATTCTTTTTTTTTTTTCTTCTTCTCATTTTCTTTTTCAATGTTTGGGAGATGAATACCGGGAAGAAAATTAATCCCGACAGCCATAATGAAGCGGCTCGCACAGGGCGCCACT
Source organism: Panulirus ornatus (assembly GCF_036320965.1). Lineage (NCBI taxonomy): Eukaryota > Metazoa > Arthropoda > Malacostraca > Decapoda > Palinuridae > Panulirus > Panulirus ornatus. Next base: position 32,373,507 of record NC_092269.1, read on the forward strand.
GATGACCGCCACGGCAAGACGTGATGACTGAGCGGGTAAACATGTTGGTCCTCAAAAGACGGTACGACTAACTCTTGGCCTCTTGAGAGTCATGCAGATCTAGCCAATACGTTGAGTTTCCCCACACTGGTCCAGAATGTACACAGGCCCTCCGTGCGCGTGGGCGAAGAACGTGTGCCTCTGGTTAAGACAATATTACGGCGTAAAAGCGCACACGTGCACGCCGTAAGCCTGCGCGCGTACACACGTGGGGTTGCGTGTGTGTGTGTGTGTGTGTGTGTGTGTGTGTGTGTGTGTGTGTCACAACACGTGTGGTTCACATGAGCACGTAGCCAGATATACATAGATGGAGAGATACACATGAGGATATTCTATTACCCCTTTGGTCATGACAGTACAGGGCTGGCGTGTGGGCGGACGGGCTGTACCTGAGGTAGTGGTGTGAGTGTGTGTGTGTGTGTGTGTGTGTGTGTGTGTGTGTGTGTGTGTGTGTGTGTGGTGTGTGTGTGTGTGTGTGTGTGTGTGTGGTGTGTGCGTCGCAACAGCCGTGGATGGCGCTTGTTATTCCTTTCCTCGTCCCTCCCCCACCCGCCAAAACCCCTCCTCACCCTTACCGCTCCCCCATTCCCTCCCATCTCCCCGGGCCGCTCCCTCTCCCCCACCTGCAGCATCACTACACACACACACACACACACCTGCCCTCTCCCGCCTACCTACCTACCCAGCTCCCTCCGCCACGACCTAACCCACCAACAACACCTTCATTCACCCCCACAGCTCAGCCGCCTCCCTCCCCACACACCGTCACCACCAGGACCTCCCTTCCGTGCCCGCCATTATGAGCTCCACCCTTCCTTCAGCCATCGCCCTCCTCCCTCTACTTCACCCCTTTTCACAAACACCTTACACTTCCATCTAATCCCATCCCTCTTCCTCCTCACCCCAACCTTACTACCCCAGCCCCCCAGTCTCACTACCCCAGCCCCTCAGTCTCACTACCCTAGTACCCCAAGTCTCGCTACCCCAGCCCCCAATTTCCCTATCTCACGCCCAACCTCGTTTAACCAGCTACCAACCTCACTACCCAAGCCTCCTACCGTCCACCAACCCTGAACCATACACCCCACTAATCACCCCTCCGCTCCCCGAGCGTCCGTAATACACATACCACACGGTAATCTTATCTAATCATTACACCTGGACACCACCATCTCTCACACTTTCACGGAGCCAGACCCTCTCCGCTGATATGTAACATAGGTCAAGTCTGTCCTGTACTGCAACAGAGAAACAGGCCCACTCCAATTTAGTAAAGCGAAAATGATGCCGCAAGGGTGCTCCTACAAAACAAATCTCTTAAACTGTAAAAAATAAGACTGCACAAAAGATACACCACAATCCCCGTCGTAATATATATATATATATATATATATATATATATATATATATATATATATATATATATATATATATATATATATATATATATTCCTATGAGTCCACTGGGAAAATGAAACAAGATAAGTTCCCAAGTGCACTTTCGTGTAATAATCACATCATCAGGGGAGACACAAGAGAAAATTATGTCAGTTGATATATATCGAAGAGACGAAGCTAGGACGCCATTTGGTAAACCTGTGATTGAATCACAGGTTTACCAAATATATATATATATATATATATATATATATATATATATATATATTCACACTATTCGCCATTTCCCTTGTTAGCAAGGTAGCTTTAAGAACAGAGGACTGGACCTTTGAGGGAATATCCTCACCTGGCCTCCTTCTCTGTTCTTTCTTTTGGAAAAAAATTTGCAAATTTCTTCAAAACTTCAAAGGAAATTTTCCATGACTTCGTTAACTTGAACAGGCTCTTTCAGACATGGATAAGACGAACACGATCCCTTAAACTTCAGCAATACCTTGTATATATCTACCATAACACATTCTTAAAAACTCTAGAAGAAAACGGCAAAGGTCACTGAAGCATTTATAAAACGTCGGTACTATATAAACTCAAACAAAACGCCGGCATTATCATCATCTCTGATAAAACGTACCAAACCCTAAACTTCGATAAAACACCCCACATCATAAACTAACGATGAACCATCAACATTATAACCATCGATATATATAAAAAAAAGGGGGGGACCCATTCCTATAAAGTCAATAGGGGTCCGCATCATCCTAGGAAAAAAAAAAAAAATAAACTTGGCGGAAACATTACCGACAAACTCCAGTCACTGGAACATATACTCTTATTTCCAGAAGAACGGCAGAGCACAGCGGTATGACTAATGGGAGGGAGAACAGAGGATGGAACACCCCGCAACCACCATGACATTCATCCATTTTCGCCAGGGACGGACGACAAGGACTTCTCAACATCAGAAAAAAAATAAGGTAAAACTTCCATAAGACTTCCAGAGAGACGAAATATCCCTAAGAGTCTCATAAATAATGGAGCAAAAAACAATATACATCTTCCTCAAGCTATCGACAAAACACAAAATTTCCTTTAAAAAAATCAGTAAGAGAGACAGCACTCCTTTGCCATTTCCAGCAGCATTCAACACTCCTTTGCCATTTCCAGCAGCATCCAACACTCCTTTGCCGATTCCAGCAGCATTCAACACTCCTTTGCCAATTCCAGCAGCATCCAACACCTCCTTATGACTTCAATTAAAAAAAGGTAACTCTCCCTCAAACGCCTCGGCTTCAAAAAAAAAAAAAAAATAGACTGCTGGAACACAGACCATGGTCACCAGCGTTCCCACACAACAACTTCGCCTCAGACGCCTTCACCCAGAACGAACTCTTTGACTAACTACCGCGCCACTCACCGCAGGGGGGGTGGGGGGTGTGATGTATCCCCACCCTTATTCCAACGATCCAACCCGCTACACTATCAGCTCGATGGGGCTTTGAGCTTAATCACATCATCGCCTTTGTGAACTGGGGCACAAACCTGCAGATCTGGGTTTGGGTATTGTCGGGGTGGTGTGTGTGTGTGTGTGTGTGTGTGTGTGTGTGTGTGTGTGTGTGTGTTTACTGCGGTCTGCCCAGAAGGTCACTACAATCTTGGGAATAAGGTCAGAGCGCCTTCATGGCACTCATCCCTCATTTGTCTTCGCCGTAACATTAGGGAATTAGCCCCTCGCGTGGTTAATGTGAAGGAATTAGAATAAAAAAGAGACACTGAGATGAATATATATATATATATATATATATATATATATATATATATATATATATATATATATATATATATATTCTTTCTTTCATTCAAACTATTCGCCATTTCCCGCGTTAGCGAGGTAGCGTTAAGAACAGAGAACTGGGCCTTTAAGAGAATATCCTCACCTGGCCCCCTTCTGTATTCCTTCTTTTGGAAAATAAAAAAAAAAAAAAATGAGAGGGGAGGATTTCCAGCCCCCCGCTCCCTCCTCTTTTAGTCGCCTTCTACGACACGCAGGGAATACGTGGGAAGTATTCTTTCTCCCCTATCCCCAGGGATAATATATAAAAAGTCTTTGAGACAAATAATGAACGAGTCGCGAAAGTTAAGTGTTATGCGTGAGACGGAGATACTTTATGTTTGAGGACTGAAAGCCCAAAGACCACGTGTGAGGAAGACAGCAAGGAGAAAAGACAGCAACCTAGGTGAAGAGTGAAACCTGGCAGCTTAGGAGAAAGAGACATTGCTACTTGTGCGTTACGGGTTCTCTCTCTCTCTCTCTCTCTCTCTCTCTCTCTCTCTCTCTCTCTCTCTCTCTCTCTCTCTCTCTCTCACACACACACACACACACACACACACACTAGCTGTGACTAGGAATCCGAACCCGGGGCGGAGCCGTACGACGCAAACCATTACAACCCGCAAGCCTGTGTGTGTGTGTGTGTGTGTGTGTGTGTGTGTGTGTGTGTGTGTGTGTGTGCCATTTCTCAGCAGTGTCCAGCCTTTCACGTTACGCCGCGCCGTCTCGATATCTGCAGCTCGTTTTGAGGTTATTCCTTCTTGACCCGGGCAGACCGGCCTTGTACTCTACATGTTGGTGACACCTGGTGAACCACACTGCTCGTAGGGGCAACCCACAATGGCCCTCTTCACCCACTACATCCAGGATAATCAGCCACACTGTGTTGGAGGAACTTGCAAGTTCATTTTCCTGCGCTTCGATCAGCCGGTTTGTGATGTTTGGCACTGCTGGTTGCTAAAGGTCAGTGTCGAGTTTGTTTCGTCTTCCCACAACTGAAGGATTACCTCCACTTTTCCACCGTCTGTGTAATCTGTTATGATTTTCCATCCGGTCTGGAATCAACATTCGAGCGCAGGTCAGACCACAGAACCTTCAGAAATGTTCTCCATGCGTCCTTGGGCGACGCATTTCTTGCGCCTGGGCTCCAATGTGCGTTGGTACCTTGGGTGAATCAATGAGAGCTGGGCAGATGATCGCCACAGCTTTAATCCACGTCGCTACAAACGTCCCATACAGGGATCCCGGAGCTACAACAACAAGAACAACAACAACAATAACAACTAGCATCATAACCCTGGAATGCATTGTTTGACGATGAAGGCGGCGATGGTGGTGGTGGTGGTGCGTGGTGGGTGGACGGCAGCTCCACCGTCGGTAGTGTGGTGCGTCTCTGGTGGCCTGTTCGTCGGATCAGTCTGACCCCTTGTCCCCCTAACACTCATCTCACGCGTACACCTTACTCCCTCAAGCAACAAATTAAAGGCCTTAAGTCTTCTAAATACGTAAACCTCCCGGCAGCTCTCGTTAGCCTCCTAAGACTGGTGAATAAGGAACTAAATACGGGCTAGGGCCACGCAATGGACAGACACCTCCAGGCGGGATCCACAAGTGGAACTCCGGGGAGTGAGGGAAGGAGCAGCAGACACGGAACAAACATAACCTGAGGCCACGACCGAAGGGAAGGAATCATATGGGAAACAGACGAAACAGAACCTGAGAAGCACACACACACACACACACACACACACACACACACGCACCAGCCAAGTCCAGAAGGAGGACTACGAGCGGGGTTGTGAGCTGGGGAGGGACTTGGGTGTCTCTCGTGCTCACAGTCGGCGGGGCGTAAGACGCACTAGGTTACCAAGAGCCCCAACAAGGTCCGACGCGGCTGCCACTACCGACCAACGCTTCAAAAAACGCCTCACTGAAGTATATAGACCCTGACTGGTACTAAGTGGGCGTGTAATCAGCGCGGCTTGTGCATATCCTGCCCACCTCTCCGGATACCACTCACCCGTCCGGATTATGCTCCCCAGCTCTCCAGATACCGTCCATCCGTCCGGATTATGGTCCCCAGCTCTCCGGATACCGCTCAACCGGTTTGAATTAAGCCTACTCGATAATATTAGTCTTTATGGATGGAACAGTCCATCAAGGAAGGGACATGTGGGTCGGAAGATTCCACGCAGTACTGCCATCTTAGCTGCAAGATGAAAGAAAAGGCAAACAAGAAGGAAAATCCAGCAAACACCTTCAACAACCTGGTAGAACCGGTTCAACGGGTCAAGAATGAAGATGAAATCACCACGAAAAATCTTCAAAAAGCCTTTTACACTTGAAAAGGTGAAAAATCCATCTTCACCAATGATGAAACTTAGAACAATTTGGGGATTAGAAAAAAAAAAGTAAAGGCAATATTTTTTTTTAAATATGTTCTCCACTTAACATTTTTAACCCACTCCAGACGACTGTACGACCCTTGCGTATAACGATGAGACCCTGATTATGACGACCTGGCCTTTGATCTGACCTTTACACGTGTTGGGTCAAAGTTTATGCTAAAATACCCAAGAGTAATATCCACAGTGCTCAGTGATCGTACCGCCGTGTTCAAACATCGTAAAGTCGTGCTCAATGATCGTACCGCCGTGCTCAAGCATCGTAAGTCGTGCTCAATGATCGTACCGCCGTGCTCAAGCATCGTAAGTCGTGCTCAATGATCGTACCGCCGTGTTCAAGCATCGTAAGTCGTGCTCAATGATCGTACCGTCGTGCTCAAGCATCGTAAGTCGTGCTCAATGATCGTACCGTCGTGCTCAAGCATCGTAAGTCGTGCTCAATGATCGTACCGCTGTGCTCAAGCATCGTAAGTCGTGCTCAAAGATCGCACCGTCGTGCTCAAGCATCGTAAAGTCGTGCTCAATGATCGTACCGTCGTGCTCAAGCATCGTAAGTCGTGCTCAATGATCGTACCGTCGTGCTCAAGCATCGTAAGTCGTGCTCAATGATCGTACCGTCGTGCTCAAGCATCGTAAGTCGTGCTCAATGATCGTACCATCGTGCTCAAGCATCGTAAAGTCGTGCTCAATGATCGTACCGTCGTGCTCATGCATCGTACGTCGTGCTCAGTAGTCGCACCGTCGTGCTCCATGTGTTCTCGTATTACCGACTTAACATAATTCACTCCGGTACTTCCCTAAGTCGCTTGAAGAGGAACAGATCCATTCCTAACGGTTCCACAAACTGGCTTAGCCTAAGCTGTCTGAAACGCTTTCTATCTAATGGGTTTACCGTGGGTTTACCTCGGTTTATTACACGTCACTGAGTTTACAAATGATCCACCCGGTTCATCACGAGTCTACTGAGCTGCTACCATTGCTTACAGGTCATCTACGAAGTTTACCTCAGTTTACCCTTGATGTCTACTAACAACCAGGAATCGTTTCTAGATAATCCATGAGGTTTACCCCAAAAGGATTATCTATCTTACCTTACATTACCTCAACGTGACACGGGCTGAAAACCCGCTTTCCCGCGATGATGCACCACTGATTAAAAAGCCCACTTACACACTCTACTGACACAAAGGTTTCCTCCCACTGAACCTTGGCAGTTATCTTAAGCAATACCAACAATATACCTCATTACACGAGAGGAACACTGCTTCTCAGTTCCAGTGGATACTCCCAATCAATACCATGCTATTTTTTTTTTTCCGCCTGGTTTGCCTAAAGCAAACCCAACGTGTTACTCAAACGTACTGCCAAGTCAACTATAATCTGGGGTATACTTCGAGCACAGATAGCATACCTAAAGCAGATACATCCAGCCTTGGTTTGAGGAAGTCGACCTCTTATATCAATATGATGCACTCAACGCCCAGCTATATTCTGACGAACTTAGCACCAAATCATATTTCTCTATGAAACTCTAATAAGAACGACAAGAGGATATTTCGGGAAAGGTTTTAAAAAAAAAATTATACTGATCAAAGTCAAGCATGGAAGACGGCCGACTGTGATTAAGACCAATACGTACAAAAGACGCACGGAACGGAGGGATACGCATTTCCTGATGACCCAGCGTCTGATACGCAACACTACGCAATACGTGTGGTAAGCACCTGCAACCAATTATACTACGGAACAACGATTATGATGATGATGATGATGATGATAATAATAATAATAATAATAATAATAATAATAATAATAATAATAATAATAATAATAATAATAACAACAACAACAACAACAACAAACGCCATACATAAAGAAATAAAATACATAACAGTTGTGATACGAAAGTAATGAAATTCTTTCCCTCTGTAAGAAGGGTACTGAGAAACAAAATCAGTGCCATGTAGCAATTTCAGAGACGCTCTTTGAGACCCCAGTACCTGTAATGGTACACAAATATGCCAAGATATATACGCGTTACACATGGAATGCCCACTAGAATAAATATGAACATTTAATAATTACAATCCAGAATAATCATGACGGATGAGAAGTACAATAATGAATATGATGAAATAAAAATAACTTCACAGATTAATTCTGTCATAACAATCACAACTAAAAACTTAACAATACAATAACTATAACAAACAACGAATCATTACTACACTAATGGAACTTCTGTGTCACAACTACAAAAAAAAAAATCTTTGTAAAAAATAAAGCTTCATAAATGACTTACAGAATCAGTCCTTCACCATTTCATAAGTGAACCATCCAGTCATAACTACGCTCTGTACATGACTGAGGTACATGTCACGCTACATACTAGGAAGCGTCTATAACGAGGTTATACAACAGAAACCGTCTATAACGAGGTTATACAACGAAATGTATCACAATAGTATGCAGATAACGAAACTAATAGTCGTGATACACGATGTATCTCACGTATAATAAAATAACAATAATAATAATGACAATAATAATAATAATAATGACAATAATAATAATAATAATAATAATAATAATAATAATAATAATAATAATAATAACTGTTATGATTATTAACATTATCATTATTACATAATCATTTCATTATCATTACTATTCTCATCATATTATTATCATTATTATACTTCAATAAACAACTAAAAAGACGTCTTATTTCTATTCCCATTATTACTGCTGGTACTACCATGGTGGCGGCGGCCGAGCACCGCACCTTCTGAGCCGCTCCACCACGACCCATGCCTAGCGGCCGTCCGACCAACACCCACTCTCTCTCTCTCTCTCTCTCTCTCTCTCTCTCTCTCTCTCTCTCTCTCTCTCTCTCTCTCTCTCCCGACCCCACCCCGAGCTGCTACCCCCTCCCCCATCTTCTACACCGCACCCACCATGTCTTGTGAGCCCCAACATCATATTTATATGTCCGACCCACCCTCAGGCCCGTTCCCATCTACGATGACCCTCTCCCCTTCTACAATAACTCTCCATCTGCACCCCTCATCTACTACAATGTCCCCGATCTCTACAATTCCCCTAATATCGCCCCTTCCCATAATCCACCACACGGGGATGGCCTTCCACTAAACGCAGACAAAATCATAAATAAAAGAGAAAAATCATGTCAAGCTGATACTCAGCTGCCCCGACCAACTCTTTTGCTTATTCCCGAAGACGTCGCAATCAGTATTGTCCAGTCCTGGACTCCCCCACACCAGCAGTTGCTCAACACCGGGAAATTTCCCTGAACACATCACTCACAACCAGCAGTTAAGTTATCACGTCCACAGTCTCGTATCTATACGACCCAACTCTCCAGGAATAACTTCCAAACCCAGACCGTCCGACAGGAATGTCGTTAGAATCGTTTGTCTGGGTCTGGTCGTACAAAAAGAGAGGAAAAAAAAAAGGGGAGGAAGTAAACCACCATCAGGAACACCGAAGGAACTAATACTAAACCAAACGAGAGGTGTGAAGAAGACCAAAAGTCATAGCTCTCCACCTCCTCGGGCCTCAGCAACAACAAGCCAACATGTGAGACCGGGTGTCTATATATACCGAGTGTAAACACCTGCAATATAAATCCAAACTTCAAAAGTAAACATCTGTATCTATATGCCAAGGTCAGTGTAAACACCCCCACATATAAATCCCAATTTCAAAAGATAACAACCGTCATCTAAATCCTTCCTGAAAAGCAAACACTTGTACTCAAATCCCAAGCAAAAATATATAAGTAAATGAATAAATAAAACATCTATAATCTAAGCTCTGTTATTCGTTCTGTCATAAAACCAAACTCTTCTCACACCTCACATACGCGACCAACTAATCTAATATTAGTATCATCTAAGTGAGCAAAAAGCGTGTGTGTAAAAAAAAAAAATACTTGGCGATCTCCCAAATGCGTCATCCCAACTGGATGCATCGATAGCTTCCTCCGGGTTAAGAATTACGTAACTGTTATACACACACAGACACACACACACACACACACACACCCACACACACACACAGTCGCAAATACCAGTCAGGATCATACGTGTTCTTAGTCTCCGTCTCTCTGTATATTTAGTAATCACACAAATAACAACCCTTCCTTTACGTATATACGTATATATATATATATATATATATATATATATATATATATATATATATATATATATATATATAACCCTCCTTCTATCTTCTCACACAGACACAGGGATTCCTACATACACACACAGACACACACATACACAAAAATACACGCATCCCTCGACTCCTTCGCAAGACAATTATGCAAAACAAACGATCTAAACAGAAAAATCGGGAGACGGAATTCTTGCGAGTCAGCACCTCCCGTCACACGGACAGAGCCAGCCAGCCAGCCAGCCAGCCGGCCACACGGCCACGGTTGTCGTTGGAAAACCCGCAACACGACGGCAGGGCACCCAGACCGTACCGCAGTTCAACCTCTGAGCACGACGCCCCGACTCCAGAACCACGACGCTACGACCTTGCAGCACGACGCTGAGACCTTTGAGCAAGACGGTGTGTGGCCTAAGAGCACGATGGTGTGACCTTTGATCGAAGGGCGTGACCTTTGAGCACAAAAGGAACGATCCCTGAACACGAAGGGGGCGACCTAGAACCACCATTGGTTCTACCCTGATGATGGTCTGGCGTTTGATCTGACCCTCAGGGGTCATACCAATGATAACTGAAGGTATTTTTCTTATAAAGATACAGTTTTGTAAGAAATAATCAATAAACAAATCAGGATGAGTAACGTACTAAAGATATATTTTCTGAATAATGGTTACTTCCCTAAGCCAAGCTTTACTTCCCTAAGCCAAGCTTTACTTCCTTAAGTTAAGCTTTCGCGTCTTGTATCCGCAAGGAGACAATTTCAGTAAAAGGATGTAAGAGGGATTTTGCAGCGTCATACCTGAAGACAGAGTATTTTAAACTCTGGCTGTGCTGAACCTGTTCTGGTTATGAAACATTCCATCGAGTTAAAATCTTAAGTTTCTTCTCCATCAAAAAACACTTCTTCGCTCTCTTAATTAGATCTGAAGACCACATTATAAACAGTCTTAAGATGGAAGAGAAAGTATATACATCCAAAAGGGAGATCGATGCTACAACGGAGTAACATTCTCAGTGGATTTGGTGAGAAAATATCAGATACTGTCACGTATGAAAGACATTCAACACCCGATTGCTGTCCCATTTATATATTCATCGTACATGTACTGACCATGAAAATTCATACATAATTCCTTTAGACACGAACTAAAGACCCAGTTTGGGGACTCGTAGATCATAACTTTAAGCAGGTAAATATCTATAAGAGATCTACCACGGAGTACTATGTACACGGTCAAAAATTAGCTTCTACCAAGTGTGCAGGCTTAGAATTGTGTAACTCTGCCTGATCAACATTTAATCATAATCACTTTTGTTTGGTAAATACAATTCAATTCAATAAAAAAAACTTAAGCGCGACGGTACGACCCTCAAGCGCGACGGTACGACCCTTAAGCGAGACGGTACGACCCTTGAGCACGGCGGTAGGAACCCTGGGTATGACTGCGAGATATCTGACCTCACCCTGTAGGAAGGGTAGGTCAAAGGGCCTGGCCAACACACCCATTTGTCGTGCGGTCGTGCTCAAGGGTCGTACTTTCGTGCTCAGGGGAGGTTAACGGCTCTTGGCCATACGACACACGAAACAAACCGTTGTAACGTATCCCACACACACTGTTTTAAACAGCGATGGAAACGGGGAGGAACACGGACCAACCATCTCACAGAGATACGAAGTGGGAGGAGGGGAGGACGAGCCATTCCTTACGTCGGTGGTTTCAACTCCAGAGCTCTTCTATACATCCGCCTGAGGGGGTTTTAATGAGGCCAGTCTACTTCTCTACAGCTCAGACGCGCCAGCCAACCTGTCGGTGCTCCTGTTTCCACACCAGCTGGAGACGACGGAGAGTGTATAGTAGTGTCCACGATATAATAATTCTGTTATGCCATCCCTCTTCTCATTAATATTTCACCGTCTTCAGCAACAAAAACAAAAACAAAAAAAAAGTTCTCTAAATCTCATTATCAAGTTGCTCAGTGGCCATGTCTCCACTAGCCTCCGTCTTTTTTTTTACCACCAGTATGGAACAAACACGTTGGAGGCGACGGAGAACTCCTCTCTCTCTCTCTCTCTCTCTCTCTCTCTCTCTCTCTCTCTCTCTCTCTCTCTCTCTCTCTCTCTCCCGAGCCAAGCGGAATCGCTTAATTTCTATTGCTTGAAAAGTTCCCAGTTAGTGGCTCCTTAATTCGACTTTGCTTCGTTATTCTTAAACCCGACTTCTGCAATTTTGTACCGGAGTTTGTTCGTTATGTGCCACGCAGATACACTAGTTACAGTTTGTTTTGGAAGTTTCCCAGGCAGAATACCTAACAGCCATGGGCTTACGGAGACTCTTAAGGTTCTAAATGCGTTTTTCTTTTACAAAAAAAAAAACAAAAAACAATAGACCGTGAGTCTTACAGCGATACTCATATACATATATCTAAATGCTCGACATCCTAAAACAAAACACATGTAATACATCACTGACGTCATATTTTGCACCATACATTTCTAAATTTTCGACAGAGTTTGAATGACAGTATTTTGCATAAGAAGATACTAGTCGCAAAGGACAATCATGATGTTCAAAAGCTTGACAGACCCATATGGCAACCCATGCAACATTCACCAGATACTTCTGATGAAATGGTCAGTACCTCTACTCCCGGACATCACACACAATTCGAATCACCTCCCGATGACTTACGAATCTGGATTATGAATCGGAGCTTCGAAGCATAAGCTTAAGCAGCGACTGAGCCACATTCAACTTCTGACTTATCATACCGTCTCTCTCTCTCTCTCTCTCTCTCTCTCTCTCTCTCTCTCTCTCTCTCTCTCTCTCTCTCTCTCTCTCTCTCTCTCTCAAACTATACATTTCAAACTTGGCTCTCGCAATCTTACGATCTTAGGAGTATAGCCCCGAGCGTTTCAGAATGTTTCCCCCTCATATTCTCATCGGAAACATTTCCCCGTCCTTCGTATGTGACTCAGGCTATGCTGACATCACCGTAAGCCGTGAGGATGAAGCCGCCCTGTGCCGTGCGAACTCCGTCCTCAGCTAAGTAAATTAAGTGTCGAACAAAGAGCACTGTCTCAAGCCAAGATAACAACGGGTTACACTAAGCAAACAACGTCTTAAACCAGGCGTTGTTGAGGAGAGTGAAGGAGGAGAATATGTGAAATGTGGGGAAACACGTGACAATAATTTTAGCGGGGGTTAAGAGGGGTGAGGCGACCACGGGTCGAGAACTCTCAAAGTTAATGCCAGACGCCAAGGCAACCAAGCTTTAAAACTGAACAGATATATCAACATTTACATTATCATACAGAAGTCCAGTAAAACTGCAAATCAAAAACATATTTTTCGCAACATGCCCTGAAGGAAAATATATCTACTTTCCCTTATTACTTTTTAAGGCTCCAGGTAAATGTGACACGTGTGACCACATATGGCTTTATATTTTGAGAAAACTGTCATCTCTAATATAAGAGGAATTCTATGACTACCTAGAGTGAGTCAAAAGTGCATGAGGGGCAATCGTTATGACTAACACATTAGCATACACCTTGATGAAACTCAGCAATACAATGTTGAAGTTAGCAGAAATGTCAATACGATAAAACGAACCGCTACTTTCTCAAATAATTTCTAAATTCATCAGTTGACATGAACTCTGCCCTGAGGGATTAAGCATAAAATTCTATCATCAGAACCACACAATAGCCGCAGTCCACTTCTTGTTTAATCAGAAATTCGTGATACCATGAAAATCGAGATAACATCTGGAAGGCCAGGTCCACATCTTCAAGACTCTTCCTTGATAGCACGAAAGACACGAAGAACTCTATAGCGTAGTTCTATCTCCTACAGAGACAGATGTAGGCTTACACCATGCAGCTACCGCAATAACTTTAACGGTCAAAAACCTACATAATGCACCTGATCAGCCAAGTTCTGGTGGCTAAGCAAACCTGCAACCACAGCCTCAAAAAAAAAAAAAAAAAAAAAAAAAAAAAAAAAAAAATCAGACCTTAAGTTGCTTATCCTAGCCCTGCATCGAACTCTGAAGCAGACATTAGCCTTTAAGTCTGACTTAAGGTCCAGCTACGACCCCTCAAGCGTCCCAAAGTATATGAAAATATATGTCATCTTGAGCATCTTGCACACACCCATGTCATTCTCCTTCATCAGTAAGTAATACAAGTTCCGCACGTTTGACCTCCACCCTTCCATGTACCATCGTGGTAAGTCGAGCAGCCAGGCACCACGCCACAAGGAGGGAGAACCCACCCGGGTCCCCGCCGCAGAATGTGAAGCGTCCGTCACACAGAGCAGGCAATATGGGCCCCCACCTCCTCCACACCCAGTAGGGAGCAGCCACCACCACGGATCGTCAGAGTAGGACGTAGCCCTAGTCCTCCTGCTCTCCTCCTCAGGTTACCGTAAGGCTCCGACACATGATGTACGCAGCGGCACAACCCTTATAAACAATCTAATTCAAACTCACCCCAGCACTGATACTCTCTCTCTCTCTCTCTCTCTCTCTCTCTCTCTCTCTCTCTCTCTCTCTCTCTCTCTCTCTCTCAACTCATCCTTATCACTCGAATGTCACTAAAATACACATACATATACATTAACAAAGTACGTTAGACTTCGTCTACTTGCAGCTACGCCGCGAATGAGAAGTCACCTTCCTCACTCCAAAGTAATCCATCCTTTCCCTGGTCGTGACTGCAGCGCAGCCTTGAACCCATGAAGAAAGGGGCCCTTGGGGTTATGTAATAATAATAATAATAATAATAATAATAATAATAATAATAATAATAATACAAAGGGCTTTAGGGCCGCTCAGCCCCGAGGATTTCGGATGGATTCCAGCGGAGTGGACTGGCTACACTAACGACCCAATAAATACCGGCAAATATATGTGTTCGGCCGTCGTCCGTAACAAACATCCAAGACGAAATATATGTGCAAACTACGGGAGGAACGGTCGCCACCTGACACACGACCCGACCTGTAACGGTGAATAATACACAAGTGTAATCATTACCTGCGGGCAGATCAATTATCGGAAATACCATACCCCAGGAGAGAAAGAACGCCAGCGACTCTTGAAATATCCTGAAGGCCTATATAAAACACATCACGAAAACCTGACTGCACAGTTGCAATGACTGCAAATACGAAAAAAGAAGATTAAATTCATCGCCTTGTGGGCAACATGTCATCAAAATTAACATACACTGAAAAGCGCAAAACATAACCTTTACCCTCCGGTGTAATCAATTATCCGAATAATTCCAGCCATTACGACCGATAACCTATTGAGTTCCCGTAAGATTAACGACCGGATACAAGGCCTACAAGACCACACTATCCTCCCCACCTGGAACTGGATTGGGAGGATTGGTATTTTGCGGCAAACTCCCAGACAAAAAAACGAATCACGAATCACGTAGCCTGAAACTACTGTCTTGTGTTTGCTATCTTCTTAATCGCGGAGCCTTGAAGACGGAAGGGTTAAAGGCATCTACAACTCGCTACAACAGTTGTGTCGGGTGTGCAGTGTATGAAGTCAACCGTCGACAACCTGAATGAGTAACAAATTTAAGTTTGATTTCCTGTATCGCTTACTCAAACGAACCAATGACGAGAGAGAAGGATGAACGGAACCGCTGCTTACGTTTTCCTCTCACGTATCACATTAATATCATCCCCCCCCCAAAAAAAAACTCCTTAGATGGACTCCAGTACAATTTCAAACTGGACGCCCAGAGTTATCAGTCGTGCACATCAATATACGCCCAGCGAAACACGTGCCAAGTGGTCCACTACTTCGAACAGAGACCCACACCACGGGGATATGACCAAGTACTCTCCATCCACGCCGACACTTCACCATCTTCATACCTGGTAGCTCCGGGGAGCTGGCAACGAAGCCCAAAGTCCATTACTTCCACAACCACACACACACACAAACAACTTCCTACAACCACGAGCACAACAACATCAGCTTTCACACACGAATTAATCTCGGGTAATATATCGCACTTTATTACTCCCTGTCTCACAGGAAATGAACACAGAGGTCTCCCCAGAGCTGTGAGTATTGGGAGCAGCGCGCGCTACTTTGACGTCCTCCGGCGGCGGAGGGGGAAAACATCTAATGCATCAAAACATACACATTTACTCCTCAAGTCCCATCCACGAATATATGATACGTCTGTTTCCGGGGTCGTGAGTACAGCAATCTTCCCCTCGAGAACGGCCATCATGGCAGTCATTATCAAATTACGCAACAATACATATCATACAAACGGACAGTCAAAAAATTTAAAGAAATAAAATAAATGCAGCATATGCTCTACAGGTCAATCCGGTCGTCACGACGAACCCCGGTAAAATACAGTCATTATATGTACTCCCACCAATCTGACCTTTTAAGTCCGTCTGAAACGGTGGAATAATAATCCAAAAAAAAAAAGTAAATTCCATAAAAAAAAATTGTAAAGGATTTTCTCGAGGACGTTCTGTTTTAGGAGGGGTGGCGTAGTGAGAGCACATTCAAGGAAAATTCGGTCGGAACGCCGCTGCTGTCCCAACCACGGGTGAGAAAGGCAGAACTTCATTGGATCCTGACGCTGGAAAAACCCCTCCTCCACAGTATACTCCCTATTACAGTGAGAGCTCCGTCATGCATGTGCCCAAACGCCATGAGTCCGAAGCGTCCTGGGGTTCCATGCTCTTCCGTACTGCCTCATTTTGGTGCCGAAGTATGCGATCCAAAGTGACTGACCATTTCCCTCCAAGGCCACGAAGAACGGATAACCCAAGTTTATGTAGGCCAGCCATCCTGCTAACAATGGATTAGTGTGGTCAAGCTTTCTGAAGCTCGCGTGTAAATTTACTATTAGGCCAGGCAAGATCTATTTATAATACTACCAAGGCGACGGCACGCTAACTAACTAATAGCACTGGGATTATGGGTCAAACATGCCTCTTGTTTTTTTTTTTTAAATTGGACATCTGTACGCAGAGGCGACTTACACACGAGTTGAATCCCGAAAAAAAAATTAAAAAAAAACTACCATGAAACGAATTAATATTAGTCAGTGAAATAATGGAAAGGATGGGAGGGAAAATGTGTGAGCGGTGTTGAGCGCAGCGGCAGGCGAGCGGAGGAGGGTGGGCTGGGTCGGCGACGGTGAGGCCCGGTCTCCCGCGCACTCTCCTCCCTCTCTCCCTCCCTCTCTCTCATGCCCTCCTCCACAACGACGTAGGTCCCCCCTCCCCCCTCACCCTCACCGGCTGGCTCACCCTCCCACACGGCGGGAGGCAGGCGGGGAGGGGCGAATGTTCCGATGATGCACTGGCTGGCTGGAGCAAGAGGAAGTGGCACCACTGCAAGGTGTGTGTGTGTGTGTGTGTGTGTGTGTGTGTGTGTGTGTGTGTGTGAGTAGGGGGAGGGGGGGAGTAGTATATGCGGGTGAGAGCTGTCAAGTTGAAGGGCTGTGCGTAATGCGTAGCAGGGGATACAGGAAGAGGAATGGCCCCAGGCGAAGGTGTAATAGTGAACAGATCAAGGGCGGGGCTGGGCCAGGGAGGCTGTGAGGGTGGGGGTTGGGGGGTGTGGGGGGTTAAGGGGAGTGAAATGAGTGGGAGGGGAAAGGAGGGAGTGAGGGCTAGTGTGCCACCTGGGAAGGCAGGGAGCGATGTAGCAAGGGCTAGTGTGCCACCTGGGAAGGGATGGATGAAGGGAGACGGTGTAAATGTACCACCTACGAAGGGAGTCACTACCTACACACCTACGAGTACGTACGGCGAGATTTTTGGCAACCATTACGCAGGTTTAGCGCGTAGCGCTCACCGCATGTCTTTGCTTGGCTGACAATACTGTTTTGTCTACCGCCATGCATACTGCAGCAGTCAACCCAGGCTCATCTGTGACTATCTTTAACCATTCATCTTGGATCCTTTTGAATGCTTCTGTACTCATCCCGCGCAGATTTTTCTATTCCACCAGGTAAGGCGCTGAACAGTCTTTCTAGCTTTCTCGCTTGGCTTTAACAAGTCTGATAATTATACTTTTGATATATTTCAGGGAGTCACTGACGACTTCAATCAGCTTCTTCCTTGACGGGAATTTGTTGGTCCATCATTCCTAATATTCTCAGTTTGATGCCATTTGTATATTACCGAACATTCATTCTATTTTCTAGGCATCAAAGTTAATGAGCTTAAACCTCACATCGTAAATTCATACGCTACTGACCCTCGGATCTGTTTGTGACGTGCTTCTTGATTATTTTCAACTAAATATTTTCACCCTGCTTCGACTGTGGCCATATAATACAGCAGGATTCAACCTTACTGTTCGTGTATGTAATGACCGGGAGGGAGAGGGTGGGGGCAGGATAGAGGTTGGGGAGCAGGGGGTGGTGTGGTCTCGTGTAGCACCCACCCGGGAGGGAGTCCCTGGCTACATAATGAGGAGGATGACATCTCGTTGCGCTCGCATGTTTGTCTTTATGAGAGAGAGAGAAAAAAAGGAGTGAGTTTGGCTCCTAGATGTGGCTGGGAGAGGGGAGGGGGGAGAGGTTCTTGAGTGGGGTGGGTGGGGAGGGTGGGCTTCTAAGTGCGGCGGGGAGAAGGCGAAGGGGAGGTTCTTGGGTGGGGTGGGTGTGGACGGACAAGCTCCTGAATGTGGCGTGGAAGGGGAGGTACTCGGGTGAATCCAGTGGGAAAGGGGGTACGGTAAGGCTCCTACGTGAAGGAGGGAAGGGACGGACAGAGAGGCTCCGGCGTGTGGGGGGGGGGGGGGGTTAGTGACGAGGGAGGCGAGTCGGACGTGCACCACCAGGTAGGAAGACTCGGTGGGTCAGGCGCCATGTATGGGGTAGCAACAATGGGTTCGGACGTGTAGGGGACGGGGTGGATGGGGCACCACTAGCGGGGTAGCAACAAGGAGGGGGTCGGACGTGTAGCAGGTAGGATATGTAGGGGAGGAAGGGGTGCGTGAGATTCCTGACTGTGGGACAAAGAGATGTGGGACGTCGCCGACGACGCTCTTACTATCAAATCTATCACATAGATGAGGAGGGTGAGACTTGAGCGTCCGGTGTGAGACTCTACACACGGTAGCCATAAAAGCAAAACTCTCAAGATAGACCGGCCTCACATCAATACTCGAGATATGCCAACACCCCCATCATAATATTCAATATATTTACAATGACACGCACACACTGACACTTCAAATGTCATCTGATTACGCTACGTACAAGGTGTGAACTCCTGTAAGTGGAGGAGGGGATGGGGGGGGGGAAGTGTGAAACGCTACAAGTAATTGTGTCTTTTTACTGTAAGGAATGGCTGGCGGGGAGGGGCCTGGTGGAGAGTAATCATGGCGGGAGAGGTTGTAAATGATCTGGAAGGTGCAGCGGAGAGAAGGGATAGAGAGAGCCAGAGAGAAAGAGAGAGAGAGAGAGAGAGAGAGAGAGAGAGAGAGAGAGAGAGAGAGAGAGAGAGAGAGAGAGAGAGAGAGAGAGAGGACTGCATGGGTTCAAGTTGTGGCCACGGGAGACGGCGCAATGGCAGGAGGAGGAGGAGGGGAGGAGGAGGGAGTGACGTAAGATGATGATGAGGATGATGGTGAGGAGGAGGAGAAGAGGAGGAAAACTGACCAATAGAGTTTGAAGAATCGACGAGGGAAGAGGATGCGAGCAGGAAGTAAGAAGAAAAAGGAGGAGAAGAGAAGAGGAGGAGGAGGAGGAGGAGGAGGAGGAGGAGGGAGAAGAGGAGGAGGAGGAGATAATAAAAGCGGAGGGAGGAGAGAACCAATCAACCCACAACCGCCGTTAGCCTCGCCAAACCGTCACCTCCACCTTATGTAACCCAGAACGTAACACATTCACAACACAAAAATATATGTAACCATAAACCAAAAATCAATCCACTAATACACTGACGATATATCAGGGGCTAGTGATCGCTCTTAATTACCCTCAGATGAAAATAAAACGTCCTCTCCCGCAAAAGGCTTAGCAAAGGAAAACAAACTGTTTACATGCAACACAAGTGCTCATTGTCTAATACAATCTGCAAAACAGTGTCTATATAAACAGCTCTCCTCCTTAACACCTAATGAGCCTATAAACACTCCGTAAATCCCAGGAATGAGCCCATACACATTCCGTAAAACCAAAGAGTTAGCCTACATACATTTCGTAACTCCTGAGGAGTCAATATACATATAAGCCTATATAAATTTCGCAACACCGTGGGCGTAAACACATTTCGTTACACAGAGGAGTTTACACATATATTTCTCTTTTTTCGTGTACTGTCGAATCCCCTTCGACTGTTTTCTCCCCTTAGGGATAATCTATCACAAACTGAACGTTCCTGTAATATCTCATTTAGGCCAACAATACATATGGGGTTTCTAGCCTCTATCTTACCTCCCAGACACACAGGAACGTACTATATATAAGCCAATGCGTAACATTTTAACATCTTGTAAAACTCAATATCAAAAACACGTATCCTCGTGTATAAACATTAAAATTTATACATATATTTCTAATGAACTTTATATACCACCCTCAAAATGTTAAAACATTATAATTTCTGGTTAATCATGAGAGACCTTTATTTACTAGCAGTACGTGTGAGCTCATACCAAGTACCCACCCTCTTAGCACACGCCCTACACCACCAGCTTCCACGGAGAAACGGTCCCACTCATCCTCTCTCTCCACGGTCACAGCTCTGCCTCGCCCCATAAAAAGAATTTCGGAGGCGCTAAATTTCAGACAACATCGCTGTTGAACTTAGGTAACCTTTCAATCGTGAGTCAACGGGTACATTTCCCTAACTAGACGTCGACTGCATAAGTCCTCGAGCGACGGAGGTTTGAGCTACGTCTCTTCGTCGTACATCAACTGACTTATATCTCTTTCTTGTATCTCCCCTGATGATGTGATTATTACACGAAAGTGCACTTGGGAACTTTTGTTTCATATCCCCATGGACTCAAAGGAATATATATATATATATATATATATATATATATATATATATATATATATATATATATATATATATATATATATATATATAACGAAGAGGAAGAATGATAACAGAAGGACTGGAGCGAGGGATAGATCCTGCCGCACACAAAGGTACATATCGACCCGTGGTTCCGAAAGCCAACGAGACTCGAGGCCGTACGTTTTACGACGCAATGGAGAGAAAACAGGTTTCTGAGACGAGAGAGAGAGAAAAAAAAAAAAGCTGGAATTAGCTCAGGTTTCTGGGAAACACAGGAAAAACATAGCGTATCTGGCGCCTACCTGCCGTCGGCTTTGGGGGGGTCGTCTGTCTAAAAATTACAGTTTCGTGGGATGGTCGAGAGAGATATGTATCCCAAGGTTAGGATCGGGGGAGGCACAGGGGTACTCTCTGTCCTATGAATACATTCTGATAGTGGTTGTCTCTGTGCTAAGAAATCATCCCAGTCCACGTGCCCTACTCCTCGGAGGGTTCGACTCCCTCCATAAGTTAACACAGAACTGCGGTCGGTGTTCGTGTGTCTGTTTTTAGGGGGTTCCCTGGGGGTTCCATGATTACTGCCTCTCTCTCTCTCTCTCTCTCTCTCTCTCTCTCTCTCTCTCTCTCTCTCTCTCTCTCTCTCTCTCTCTCTCTTCCCAAGGTTATAGATAGCTCCGGGGACTTCATCTTCGTCCCGCGGTTGTGGTTTCGTAGGGCCGGGACCCATCCCAAGGTCAGAGCTCCAGGCGGCCCCTCTCTGTCCCAAAGTTAGACTTGGGATGCTGTGGTGTTTGTGGAGCCCAGGAACCTTACGGTTAGTCAGCGATTTTAAGCTTAAAAAAAAGAAGAGATATCTAAACACGTAAAACTATTTACACAGTATGATTCATGTTCATCATGTCCTTAGGTTTACAGCTTCACGTCTCTCTCTCTCTCTCTCTCTCTCTCTCTCTCTCTCTCTCTCTCTCTCTCTCTCTCTTCTCTCTCTCTCTCCATGGCAACTGCCTCAACAGCCTCTCCTAATGTTGCAGTCTGAGGGGGATTCTCTTGCCCCAGTGACTTTTTATTTCTATTTCTAAGGGGTGAAGTAATCTGTTCCAAAGTCAAAGTTTCGTGGAGCACTTTAGAAGGTTAGTGTTATAAAAATGGTTTCGGTGAACACTTTAGAAGGTTCACGTTACAAAATTGAGGTTCCATGGAACACATTTAGAGGTTCCTGTTACAAAGTTAAGGTTTCGGGGATCGCTTTTGGAGGATCCTGTTACAGAGTCAAGGTTTCGAGCAACACAACTGGAGGTTTGTGTTACAGAGCCAAGGTTTCGAGCAACACATCTGGAGGTTTGTGTTACAGAGCCAAGGTTTCGGGGAGGCCTTCTGGAGGTTCATGTTACAAAATGGTTTCGAAGAGCACTTCTGTGGATTTTCGTATCATAAAGTAAAGGCTTAGGGGAGGAGGCACATCTAGAGTGTTCCACAGTCAAGGTCCCTTGTGGTGTTCATCCCTGTCTTTTACTAAGTCACCTTCCACGGTTGGCTTCTGTCCCAAGATTCCGGTTTTGGGAGGTTCGTCTCTTGAAGGTTACAATTCCTATGGCTCGCCTCCGTCCCAAGGTTAGAAGCAAAGGCGATACGTCCTGTCGCAAGGGCACGACTTTGGAGGGCTTGGGGATGGATGGGGGGGGAGGATTTCTCTCTCTTAATCAAAATTTCGTTAGTTCGTATCTTAAGATTACTACTCTGCCACAATAATTCGTACGTCACAAAATTAAAAGACCATAATAAATCATAATGTCTCAAAATTTTACAAGGCGATAATAACTCGTATGCGTCAAAACTATAGACCCGAAGTAACCCCCTCTCTATCTCAAAATTACAAGGCTACACAAATTCGTAGGTATTTTGAGTTACAAGCCCAGAATAACTTTTACGTAATATTACGAGGCCAGAATAACTCAAGGATGGGGAAAAAAAATTGAAGACCCAAAACAACTCGAATGTGCCAATATTACGAGACGAGAATAACACGTCTGAAAATCACAAGACCCAGGATAACTCGTATCTCAAAACAACGAGGTCAGAATAACTCGTGACTCAAAATTATAAGACTCATAATAGCTCTCGTCTCAAAACTACGAGGCCAGCACAGAACCCCCATCTGAAAATTACGAGCCCAGAATAATTCGCACGTCTCAACATTACAAGACCAAAGTAACCCACACCCAGTCTCAAAACGCCTCAAACTTGTCTCAAAACAACTCACACGTGTCTCTAAATTTCGGGAACAAACGGACACAACCGAGATCCCTGGCTCGGGGAGAGGTACGGCTCATCGTTCTATGGGTCAAACAAGGCCAACTTCCTTGCAGGAGGAGGAGGAGGAGGAGGAGGAGGAGGAGACATGACCGAAGCTCTACAGAGGCTATCTTTCCCAGCACATTAAACGACTGTCATGTCAACCCCCACTCACCAAAAACTGAATAAATAAAATAAAATAGATACAATACAAAAAATAAAATAATGCTGAGACACTATATTAAAAAAAAAACGTGAATGCTTCGACATGTGTTCTAGGAATCTCTGAGTGATTTCGTCTTATGTACTTTCCCACTTTTTTAATGCCACCAATTCCTATTATATATATATATATATATATATATATATATATATATATATATATATATATATATATATACGTATCATAACGAGACCATGATAATACAGTTCACGTGGTTGTGCAGTGAAAACCCGTCAACGCTGTACACCGTGTCCAAGATCGATTTTTCCACAAACAAAATAAAAAATAAATAAAAATAAAAACACTCACTGAGCAACCAATGGGCCACGACAAATGGCAGACACACAAATCCAATAAACCTTTATTCATCCATTCATTTAAATACATAAAACACAAAGGCAAGGCAAAAAAGGCAGACAGACCAAAGCATACAGAGACGCAAGCAAGGGCAGGAGGTAAGGCGAGAGTAACAACAAGGGAGGGGCAGCAAGAGACGATCAGACACTGCCGGAGGTGGTCGGGGTGGATAAGCTGGTCCAACGCAGTTAGCAGTTACCTCAGACCAAACAGGTTCTCACTTCCCTGATTCAACCCCATTAGTTTCCACGACAGAAGAGAGAGAGAGAGAGAGAAAAAAAAAAGACAAAAAAAAATGAATAAATAAAACCTCACGCGAGCGAGGCAATAGTTTCCCCATCAACTCAAATAAATCATATCTACATAATAAAAGGACTGAATATAATAATTATTACCGCACGACGGAGCTGCTCCTCCATGTGTAAAATCACGAGACACGCTGCCGTAAGGCATACATACTGTACATAACGCAAACTGGGCATACGGCATATATCTATATCTATCTATCAATCTATATCTATCTATCTATCTATCTATCTATCTATCTATCTATCTATCTATCTATCTATCTATATATATATATATATATATATATATATATATATATATATATATATATCGCGCTTAGGGCATACCGTACATGTATGATGACATGATATACACCAGCATCATGCACTCCCTTGCCAGGTTGAGCGTGCAGTCAATAAAATATCCGCACGCCGCACTACATTCTCCATTATGCATGACCTTACTTCCCAAACAATAAAAAAATTATATATATATATATATATATATATATATATATATATATATATATATATATATATATATATATATATATATATATATATATTCTTCTTTTTCTTTCATACTATTCGCCATTTCCCGCATTAGCGAGGTAGCGTTAAGAACAGAGGACTGTGCCTTAGAGGGAATATCCTCACCTGGCCCCCTTCTCTGTTCCTTCTTTTGGAAAATTAAAAAAAAAAAAAAACGAGAGGGGAGGATTTCCAGCCCCCCCGCTCCCTTTCCTTTTAGTCGCCTTCTACGACACGCAGGGAATACGTGGGAAGTATTCTTTCTCCCCTATCCCCAGGGATAATATATATATATATATATATATATATATATATATATATATATATATATATATATATATATACATATATATATATATATATCCGTATTTTCACCCGAGTTTCTCTGACGTATGGAAAAACCAATATTTAAAATACCCGGATGAGGCGTGTGCTTCCCCAACACCCCGAGCCATCACTAAATACATCCACCACCCTCCTCGTACTTCCCCCACATTAATATAATGCGGAGCCTGAGCGAGAAACACACCCATACTACGCACTTAACCGGGATCTCTCTCTCCCCCCCTGCTGGATGCGTGTGATTATGTAACACACACACACACACACACACACACACACACACATCCACGTCACGCACCTGTCGAACCTATGAAGTGTGAAAAGGACTTCAAGACGGACTTTAACCCTCTACGAAAGCTTGATGACCCAGGCATTACACCCGTGTGTCACGCTTGGTTTCCCCTTAAAGCTAAAAAAAAACAAAAACAAAAACAAAAATAAAAACAGCCGTGGACAACAATGGACCTGTCCCTTCACTGGGACGGATGACAAAAAAAAAAAAAAAATAAGACACTTGCACGACACATCTGGTTACTTAGTATATCAGAAAATCATATAAAAAAAAAAATATCATACCCAAATGAACCAAAAGGTTTCCTCACAAAGAAAAAAAAAAGACAAAAAAAAAAAGCGTGACGCACCTTTTGTTTCACCACATTACTAAACAAAAGACCCCTCCACCAGCCCGCACTTATAAAAGGGCGCCCGCACTTTCCTCCCTTCAGCACCTGATAGGCGTAAAACACGTGCTATCACTCCTCGTTTTACAAGCCGTGAGACGAACACACCCGTCAGACGCACTTGTAAAACACGCCATCAATCCTCATTTACAAGCCAAGAGAAAAAAAAAACAAAACCATCAGAGGCACTTGTAAAAACATATCAATCCTAATTTACAAGCCAAGAGGAAAAAACAACCATCAGAGGCACTTGTAAAACGCGCTATGACTCCCCATTTACAAGGCATGAGAAAAACACCCATCAGAGGCACTTGTAAACGACCAGTAAAAAACACATGCTATTGCTCCTCATTTACAAAGGACGTGGAGAGGAAAAGCCAAGAGTCGTCTGCAGGACTCTTGTTCTTCTTGGAGAAATTCAAACTGAAAGACCCCAATTACGTCGAACCAAAAAGGATAATTATATCCACATTAATCCAATGTGCATTTCCCCGTATTACTCTATTTCAAACACAGACTTTTTCCATCTGTATATTTCTGTAAACAATGTCACTGTCATGTGGTCTCATTTTACTTACAACTTTAAATAAATATCGCAATTATTGTCTGCTCTTGCTTATAACCTTACACGTCATCCTCTTCTCTTTTACTACTGGAACCATTATTGTCGTTCCACCTTTACAACTACTAACAATTACATTTTTCGTTTCTTATCTTTTTTTTTTTTTTCTAAGGATTGAAATAATTACAGTCGAGACGTGAGCTACTACCCACCCACCGTCACACGCAGGACCAGGAACAAAAGGATATGCACTTTCCGTTTACGTCCTCGAGTCCGATGACGTCAGCGACTGTATTTGGAAGGTTAAGTTCCTGTGCTCAAAGGGTTAACCCCTTGGTTACGAGGAACACAAGTACGAGAACCGCAATTATACGACCCTTTGAGTAACACCCCCTCACTAACAGCACCAGACCCCGAGGACCAACACTACTGAAGCCTTTCAACACAGCACCAACCCCGGGATATACCACTAGTTAACCCCCATCATCATTGCAATACCAACCCCTGGGGTTCAGCACTAGCTGAAACCCCTTTGAGCTGACTACCAACCCCTGGGGTTCAGCACTAGCTGAAACCCCTTTGAGCTGACTACCAACCCCTGGGAAGCACTAAGACCTCAGAAGCAGCAGTCGTAAGGGCTGAGCCGTCGAAGTACAAAAGAGCTGCGCTATACACCGAGTGAATACAACATGCATCATAACGTTAACACACTTGTACCTTCAAGAACCAGCCAACAGCCTACATCACCAGAACGCACGGCAGATCCTTCCCGTGGTGGACACGCCACACCAGGCGGCCCAGACAGCTAGGCTTGGGGATCTCCTCCATGCATGACCCAAGAACCACCATACTAACAAATGTTGAAGCTCTCGGCTTCGGGGCTGGCCACAGGCGCGAAGAGGGGGGACGGCCACAGACACCGCTTGTCTATAGGGTCTTGGATATGGCCACTATAAGCCACAAGCTGTCTTGCCTTACCATCACACAATCTCTCCGGTCCCAGGCACAGATAACTACCAATTTCGTGATCTCGCCCACCGAGACAAATAACTACCATCACAGTTATCCCCTACCATCAACCACGCATAAAAAACCTAACCGTTCAAGGTAAAAAAAACCCACATTTATTACCGCAAAAAGAAAGAAAAAAATATACTGTGCATTAAGAACATACAACATACACCAGTTGCCTGTGTGTGTGTGTGTGTGTGTGTGTGTGTGTGTGTGTGTGTGTGTGTATACCTACTACAATACGAAGAGAGCTCTACACTTACGGGATTACATCTTTTGAACTTTCTCTAATATCAAAAAGCTTTCAAGTTCTCTACGATCATCATTCAAAATCACGTCACAGCTCACCATTCCTTCACGACTTCGATAATACAAAACTTCAACCTTACATCTTTTCCAACACGTCCCTTGCTCAGTTCCATGGCGCGGTCTACGGTTACTGTATCTTTGAACTTTTCCAAGACCTGCTCACTGTTGACAACATCGAACTGGTTGAGAAACTTTCTTGAGACGCAACAAATTCCTCTCCTTACTCTTCTCTATTCTACGGAAGCAAATCTATTGCCTATAATCCATCACTGTAACTCTGTTCTCTAAATCCTATTACTACGCTTGAAATTCTCAATTTGTACAAACTCCTCCAGCCAAGGTTCTCATCAATACTTCAAGCTGCTTGTAAACAGCGTCTGCACAATGCTTCAGTACATATGAAGAAACATGAGAACCATGAGCCTTACAAGATTCAAAAGCCACCTTGAGTCTTTTCGAGCAATTTCATGGGTTTCCATGACCTAATTCCCATTCGCATCTCGCTGGTGTTGGGGCTGTTGTGTCTTCCAACGAGAAAATACTTACTAAACTCGTCTTTCGGCTCTTCGCTTATCTATACATTGTCCTGTACAATTCCCTTTGAATCTCGTCGTCTGGTTATCTGCCGACAATTTACCCCCCTGATGAATTTATGGACAAGTTATTGGATTATCTCCTTCCTTGTCCACAGAGTTCTTTTCATAAGTTTCTCTGCTCCTCCTCCCTTATTTTGCAGTACTCATTCCTTGCCGTCCTCTTTCAAATGCTGGCTGGCTCCTTGTGCCGCTTGCATCTGCTCCACAGTACGTTCCTAAGCTCTCTTGCCTTTTGATATCTTTCATCAAACCATCTGTGTGTGTGTGTGTGTGTGTGTGTGTGTGTGTGTGTGTGTGTGTGTGTGTCACTTCCATATGCGTAAAAATAAACATACTGAATAAGTAATGATGACGGGGATGCAGCACAGTCTAATCTCTATGTTGGTCTCTTGCTGTAATCAATACTTCCTCTGAAAACTTTTAAAACCCACTTTTCCGGAGGGCTGAGCCTTTCCAACCCACACAACGCAACAATAGCCAGAAACTCTAAAAAAAAAAAAAAAAAATAAAAACCGCTGGCTCTCTGTAACAAAGAAATTACGGTACACACACACACACACACACACACACACACACACACACACAAACATGCGCGCGTGTATGTAAACTCTGACGAATCAAATTATAAGAAATACAATACTATTCAGAGTTATTCACTACCTACCCCACGAAGATATAATGAACAATATGTACTTATACGACAACACCGTCAAAAATTCAGAGCCACACTTTATTTCTTCGGGTATATAAAGACCAGAATACTTTTTAATACAGTAAGTTGTCCTACACGAGAGCAATAGAGCATTCAATCCATCTCTTGCAGTATCTAATGAAATGATCTGAAGTAAAATCAGCTAAATAGTTGGGATCCGAGCATCAAACCCGTTCGTTACAAGAGGATAAATCTCCTTGGGAACTGGTTCTCCCAAGAAACCTTCAAATTAACTTAAAAGGTATTTTGCACTGTAATCCAGTGTGTACTCAGTTTACCTACTGATCTGGAATGTCTGCCTTCCATGCTGAGGAGAAGCATTTGCTGCTCTTGGAACACTAATGATAAAGAACATGAAAAAGTTGTACCAAAATACTTTAATGGATTCTTAAGGGCATCTAATGGGTCTTCATACACGCCCCCTTCTCATCCTCCGTTCCCGTTCATAAAACCCGTCATCTGTGATTAGTATTAGTGCCCCATGTAGCTCTGTTGTCCCCTGAATGCCCTAAGTTATCCACTCGATATCTCCTGTGTGTCGCAGGAAGGTAATCGAGGAGGGAGGAAAGGAGGAATCCTCCTCCCCTCCTGCATCATCGCTTTCTGAAGGCAGGAACTGATGGAGGAGTCGGGACAATCTTTCTGTTTTCTGTCCAAAGACTCACGTTTCTGTATCTTACGCTTTCTTTTTTATAATGTAAAGGACGACCGAAAGAAATGAATAATAATAGTAATAATAATAATAATAATAATAATAATAATAATAATAATAATAATATTAATAATATAATAACAATAACAATAATAATAAAGGTCTAAAAAGTTATCTACACTACATGATCATTAGTGAGCCGACGTCAGCGATACCTTGCGGTACTCCAGCTGTCCATTACCACAGCAAGGTTTACTTCTGACGTGTGTGTGTGTGTGTGTGTGTGTGTGTGTGTGTGTTGGGGGGGGGGGTAATATTTATAACAAGGCGGATTACTATCACGATATACGTCACATCGATCTCCGCAAGGGAAAATAATTAACGCAATACTTATTTCCCCCACTCATCAGGCGAGAGGAGGGGATGCCGCTGATCACACACTCTTACAACCTCAGTCAGCCATTGCTCAAAGGTTTGACAGACGACGGTTTATGAATCCCACGGCAGAGCTGACGGGGGGGAACTCTTCCAAACTCTGAATGTGATTAACATGACGAGTGAGATCACACAGGCGTGCCAGCAACGGGATACCATCTGGCAGGTGCACCCGGAGCCCACATGCGCTTCAGTGTCCTCCAGGTTGTTGCATATTTACCGCTACGGTGAGGGTGAGAGAGAAACGTTAAGACAACCCCCCCGTGCGGCGACCTCACGGCACAGCGCTCTTTACCGTGTCGTCCAGCGTACACAGGAGGAAACGTCATGGGGAAACAACAGGAGACCTCTCAAGACCCCTCGAAAGGCAAGACGCCAGCAGGAAGCTGACGGAAAACGAGATACCAGGGTGGTGGGTGGGGCGGCCCAGCGCGGCACTCCCCTCCGCCGGCCCCGGTTCGCCCTTGGGTGCAGCTCCTCCCAGAACGGGATAATCACGCTCGTAACCAATATGGACCGGTAAGGTAAGCCAGTGGCAGCCTCAACCACCGCTAAGGATAGCTAAAACCACAACCACACCCTCTTGCAACCGCCCATGAGCAGAGACCACGACCAAGACAGTAGAGGAAACAATATTGCGTGAACAAGGTCACAGTGTGGTCTGATAGAATATGATCTATCTACAACGTCTATCCACCTTCCCAGTACCGTCACCTATATAATGCAAACTTCAGGAATTCTAATGAAAATCTGTCCCTTTTGTTCTATCTACAAACTCCCTCGCACGCTCCCTGGCTAATACCACATAACTTTTACCATATCATCTACATCTGTGTCAACACTGTGTTCATAACCAAACTCATATCCGTGTCGAGTCCACGTTTGGAACCACTTCCGGCCTGTGTTTAAACCATGCGCGTTTATACCCCCCCCCCCATACTGATCCTCCACCCCCCCACCCCACACCCTCCCCACATCTTTGTTTACCCTCCGCCCCTGCTTATATTTGCCGTGCGTGATGACCTTTCGTACGTTCCGACATTCCATGCGCGTCTATAACCCTCCCGTGACTACATGGAGGGCGTAAGAGTGATCAGCCAGGACACAACACACCCTCTCCAACTCTACTTCTTGGAGAGCAACTGACGTGCAAAAGGCAATTTCACCCCGACACCAAAGGACTGCACATCACCGCGGTATCTTCCACCAAACTCTATATACAGATTTCTCATTTCACACCTCCTCTTCCTCGGAAATCTTCCGTATTTCCGGCATCGTGAACCGCGATCCCGGATGTGTTACGACTAATGTGAAGGGCTATTTGCAGGAGCCTTCCTCATCAGCTCGAGGCCAGCTCCCTGGCCTTGGACCACTGCTTTGGCCTATATTTGTGGTCTGAGCCAAGTTAATGGGATGCTGGTAGCTCTTTATAATCGTGTGTGTGTGTGTGTGTGTGTGTGTGTGTGTGTGTGTGTGTGTGTGTGTGTGTATGTGATGCTTAGTCAGGTGCATACACGAGCGCGTATATCTATGTATACATTACAACACTAGGAATCAAACTAGAGCAGCAGCAGCAGCGAGGTACGTAAAACAAACATGAACAAAATATCAAATGGAAATGGGGGGGGGGGAGAAGCGCCATGTCAAATTCCTTACATAAACAGACGAAAACTTAAACTGGCCTGAGGACGAACCCCCCCTTCCCCAACACACACACACACACACACACACACACACACACACACACACACACGCACACACACACACACACACCGCTTGCACTAGGTTACAAGAGTAAAACCTAACATAATGCACTGGACCACAAAATACTCGTAATGGACACAAGACAAAGTGTTCCTGGGAGTGAGTCACATCATCATAAAATCAACCATTTACAAAAAAAAAAAAAAAAAGTCATGAAGATATCTGCAGGAGCCTGAAACGTACTTTCACGTAACTACTTTGTTCAAAAGCACGCCTTCTGTAGGATTCGTTCCCTGAAGAGCAGGAGCCGCGAGACTGATTCAAAAGCATCGACTCCAGCGCAAGGATGGGTTTCCGAGGACCAGGTGAAGCTCCCCAACACCCGGAGTGAGGCACACACACACACACACACACACACACACACACACACACACACACACACACACACACACACAAGCCACGACAGGAATTCAAATGCACTGGCCAGGGTCAACGGGATCGGGTGCCAGAAAGCTCATGAGATGTTTTTTGCCGCGCCTGCAGACATTGGATAATACTTGTACATCACCCACGCTCAAGTCATCAATGAATTGTGGGAAGATCCCGGGAGAAGGAGAAAAGAAAAAACACAAATCGGTAATATCTTCAAAACTGTCGTTTCAGAACCTGGTCTCGGCGCGTCACGCTCGCACCGTGGGCGCACAATGCCAACATATGCGCGCCACTAACGAGGCTGCTGCAGGTGGCAAACATCATTATATTCCTTCTTCCTACCACTCACAATATAAAGAGCTTCTCTCTCTCTCTCTCTCTCTCTCTCTCTCTCTCTCTCTCTCTCTCTCTCTCTCTCTCTCTCCTTACAATCGTCCCAGACTTTGCCGAGGGAACAGAGACGCAGCAGGTCGCATTCTCCAACCAAATCGTGTGCCTCTCGTAACATCAAACTCTGCATGTTCATCAGCGACGCCTACAACGAACTATTCAGTAGGGTAGTCTCAAATCCCGGCATCCAGGGCGGCTAGCGAAGATGGGGCATAACAGAACCCTGGAGGAGATCCGCATAATGGTCAATATTCAATAAACTTTAAGCTAAACAAGGGTTAGGCCCGGCTCCTACCAAACTCAGCTTTAAGCCCAAGTTATTGTTCTCTTCGTATGGAGGAACATCCTGTCGTGCTGTTTTCCTTCAGGTAGTCCAAAGCACACCACTTGCCACTGCCGCTCACGTTGTTAACGAAGCTTCAGCTAATACCACAGTTCAACGTTATTCACGATGCTTCAGCCACACCACTTGTCATACCGTTTACGTCGTTTTATGATGTTACGATCACAACGCCTGTCGAACCGTGTACGTTCAAGATGGTTCGATCTCGTCACCGTCGTCCTGAAGTCTCGATCGATATAAATTTTCTTTCTAGAGATTCGACCACATTACAACCAGCGGGCGAAGCCGTACCAAAGTCCCACCTGACAGGATGACCACAAGAGCCGTGTGTGTGTGTGTGTGTGTGTGTGTGTGTGTGTGTGTGTGTGTGTGTGGAGAGCCCCCCGACTGGCCTGCACCACCTTGCGCCTCCTGCCGCCCACTCCTGACATGGCAACAATACCGGGACGCCCCCACCTCAAGGACACCACACACCTCAGGGACACCCTCAGCTTAGAGATAACACACCACAGGGACATCCCACCTCTGGGACACCACCACACCTCAGGAACACTCCCATCTAAATCTAAGGGACACCCTACTCAGGGCCACCCTGACAACCCTAGACACTTGATACACGACCATGCTGATCCACCCACATTCATTACCGTCACAGGCACACCATGCAAAATCATCGAAAAATTGTGACATTCTAGAATATAAGATGTATAGAATTACCAATTACAGCAGAATAGTGAGGGTATTTCCCGTGCCATAAATACTAACTGTTATGACAATGAAATGTAAGGTCTAACAGTAGGGAAACGTGTGCGACTCGTACGATCTAACAGTAGGGAAACAGTATGACTCGTACGATCTAACAGGTGAGAAACAGTTCAACTCGTAAGATCTGCCAGTGGGGAAACAGTAGTAGACTCGTAAGGTCTAACAGAAGGGAAACCATATGACTCACGATCTAACAGAGGGGAAACGGTATGACTTGTAAGATCTAAAACACAAATAAACAGTATAACTGCTAAGACCTAACAGTGGGCAACAGTATGACCCATAATATTTGTCATACACAGCGCCTCTTGCAACACCTAACAACAGGGTCTACTTGAAGCTGTTTTATTCCATCTAATGGCACACTTAGTGTAATCATTTTTATAGAGTATTTCTAAACGGGTTGTCAGATAAATTTCTGTCCACCTTCCAATCTCTATTAGAGATCGTGAACACTAATAACACGATGCAAAACGATATAGAAAAAAAAAAAGGTAAAAAACACACGGAGAACGTCAATAACACGAGCTGGATAGAAAAAAAGAAAAGAAAAAATGCTAGACAACAGCATTATAAGCCCTTGACACGCTTTGTCCCCGACCCTCCGGCAATAAGGGTCATGACGTCAAAAGGCAAGGCAGTGAACCTCATCCATCACTTTGAAGTGACATAAAGCCTTCTTGCTCTGTGATGTCGCTTTGATGGTATGAAAACATTTCACTCTCGCCTTCCTCCCAAGATCTGCCGGTGCATGACTTCCGAGGATTCAAGGTTCCATATCCTTAACAAGGGAAGAAAATGTTCCCCAGCGAGGGGTGCACGCACCAGCATCTAATGATTTTAATCAAGTATTCACAAAGGAAAAGAAACATGTGAAAGACATGGACCATAAGCAAAAAAAACTTTTTTTTTTAAATAAAAAAATTCACGTTGCGTTTTTCACGAGGATAAAAGATCTAAAAGGTGACTTCTTTTTTTTTTCTTACAAATTACGTCATGAAAAACCTACGGCCACACCTCGGGCTTATGACTGCGTGTCGAACCTGCCCGACGGAACTTTTCACACTCGGGATGCCGCCGGCACCACGCACCGACGGATGTAAATAAGGAGGCACGCAGCACGCCCCGGGGAATCCACATGAACTCCTTCCACCACCAGCGCACGACTGAGTAATGCTCACACACACACAGACACAGACACACACGAACACTCCTCCTCCCATACATACAACCCTATCACTGGGTCTGGGAGGAGGAGGAGGAGGAGGAGGAGGAGGAGGAGGAGGAGGAGGGGGCGTTTCATTCTCCCAAAGCCTTAAGGAATCTTGGGAAGCACGGGTCTGGAGGCTGATCTGCCGCCCCCATAGTTCGGCCCACAAGCAATCAATCCTTGCACTTTACACTGATGGAATTCTCTGCCCTTCCGCCTCCATCCCTTCACTTCCATCCCATAGCTCTCTTCTCTAAAGCATTTACTGCCTCACATCCATTCACAGAACTCTAGCAGTCGTTTCCACTGCTCTCCAGGTGGAACTCAAGCGAGCCTAGCTCAGGCGTATGTCTAACCCTATTAGCTGCGTCGCCCTGTAAGTGGCACAATGTCGTGTGCACCTCCCCTAGTCCATCACGCAGACCTAATAAGTGCAATGTTGCTCCTGTGATCAGTTTGGCTTTCCGAGGCCGCGACCTCGAGGCCTAACATACCTACGTATCCTTGTTAAGACTCTTATATATGAGCCTAATAATCTCACAGTCTCTCCTCTTCCTCTCATGCTTCCAATTGCTTTCGGCGGTAAGTTTTAAACAACACCCGGTCCCCCGTGCGTCTGCAATGCATTCCTTCATTCTATTTATGGCATCTTTTGATTTCACTGGCGATATTTTAACGGGCGTTTTACATGTCAGTCATGCAAGCAGGGAGGGGTTTCTGAATGCAGATGGGAGACAAGGCCTTTCAGGATTATGCACGTGTGGATTATAAATTACTCCCGTCTGCACTCCGGAGAACAGTCTCAATGTTTTATGCATTATAAATATATATCCTAGCCTGAGCCAGGCACTCATTTTATCGACCAACCCCTAGGGGTGGATGAACAGCTGGGCAGACTGGACCGACTAACGCATCCTGGATTGGAACCTATGCGCTCGACCCTGGGCGGCCTTTGAATGCGTCACAGTCAGGGACGCTAACCGCTACACACACACACACACACACACACACACACACACACACACACGCGCGCGCGCGCAAACACATAAAATAGAAACTTCCGGTCACCCTCACATCTCCAACATACTTGAATCATGCAGCAATCCCCACATACAACATCCCTCCAACGCTGCTCATCCACGCACGCACCGTCCAGCATGATTTTCAAAGCGTTACCACACAAAACCCAACACGTCACAAAGCCAGTCTTCCCATAACTTTCAGGGACTGGCCTCCAGAACCTCACTCAAGTTACACATAATCCATTCAAGTCTGTAAACCAGACATCACACTTTCCCAACGAGCTATGTGCTGCTTGGACAATACTTCCACGGTTAATAAGTATGGTTACTATGTTACACACGTGTGTCCTGGGGCACAATAACAATACAAAAAACACAGGGGATATATTTATTATACAGATGATAATTCTGCTCGACACAGTCATGCATGAAATACGAGCTGTGACACTGTACTACACTATCGCCTGCGCAGGGTGAAGGGCGTGTTTTACGAGGGACTGCGGATTCAGCTGGGTGTTTACCTGTACAACGGCGTTCAAACTCTAAAAGACCTGCGTCAAACATGGATTTCTTTTTTTTTTTTCGTGGGTTCTCCTGAGCGACATCACACAACCTTAACATCACAAACTCACTCTCAAAAGTTTTCCCTCGAAACATCAAATATGTAATAAAACAAGTCCGGGTCTGTATTAATATTAAAGAGAGCAAGTGTGTAACGCCGGTGAGGCGACATTTTGAAACCACAAAACCCAGGGATGTGATAAAAGCGACATCGGGATGAGGGTTCTTCGCTACCACGAAGCAGTCGACAAAACGACTTCTGTAACAATTAGCTTTCCTAACGACCTTAGAGCGAAGTAATACAACTGTCTGCCACTAACGTTAACTCTCTGAAGAAGCTCGAACACTCTGTGTTATGATCCTGGAACCTTAGATGTATATGACCTACTATGTTGTGTAGTGTCGTGGTTAAGGCCACTACATCGTTGACAGGAGGCTGCTAGTGATGTAGCGTCATAGCTGGTGATACTACATATGAACATACAGTAAACACATGAAAATACGTACAGGCGTACATACAAAACAACAACGATACAAAGAAAGTGTACAAACGAACAAACAAACACACACACACACACACACACACACACACACACACACAAATACACATAGACATACATAAATCCCAGTTTCATGAACCTCGTCTGAAGGTAATACTGCAACAATCATGAGACACTCACCTGCACAGGATACAGACTGTAGCACACATCAATCAAGTAGTGCTGAGGTGAATAAAAAAATGGTTACCATGGACTCGTTTCGTCCACTTCGATATGGGGTAAACTGAAAATACATTCAAACCCGCCTCGAACAGCCGACGCAAAGATCATCAACACATCAGGGAAAGACATATGCAAGACATGTGGGAGTAATCATGCCTTGATGGCTTTATGCTCAGCGTACCCCTTCGCTGAGACCCTATGGTCTCCTCAAAGAAAATGGGCTCCTATGGTCTCCACAAAGAAAATGGGCTGTTTCCGAAGCTTGTGTGTGAAGCAAACCCGGTGATGAACCTTCAAAGTACTCCAACTCACCATATTACCATATTATGTCACGCACTAACACTGTTCTCCGAAGCGGACGGAATTTGTGCCAAGTTGTAAACAAAGAAAACTGCCTGAAGATCATTCCCCCAGCCCTCAAAACTGTAGACACCAAATCATATCCTACTGACGTGTATAAAAATGTCAGAAATCCCTACAAGACACGGAACCTCACCTCCCACACCCCCGTCTCAAAAACAAACAAACAAAAACAGACACCCGAGTGTTGAAAACAAGTGACCAAAAAGAAAATCAGTTGCGGCATGTACACGACAAAACAAGAGAACGCACACACCGGCCGCGGCTCGAAACGTTTCAACTCAAATCTTGCAAGTGTTGCGACCATACGGCCGGACTCGTCCTGTGAGGATTCTTGGGAAAACTCACACGACAGACGACAACGACCTGAGAGGAGCCTGGCGGGAGGGTAGGGCTGCGGGGTAGCGTGGCCTTAGGCCTGGACGGCTACAGAGAGAGTGTGCAGCACGCAGCTTGATCCTACTGAACGAAGCCTTCAAAATCAACGTCACACACACACACACACACACACACACACACACACACACACACGTATACGATGGCCCT
Source organism: Panulirus ornatus (assembly GCF_036320965.1). Taxonomy (NCBI): domain Eukaryota; kingdom Metazoa; phylum Arthropoda; class Malacostraca; order Decapoda; family Palinuridae; genus Panulirus; species Panulirus ornatus. The sequence continues at coordinate 32,411,466 of NC_092269.1, forward strand.
ACGCTGTTAAACGGTGTATCTGTGTGTGTGTGTGTGTGTGTGTGTGTGTGTGTAACAGCCAAAATCTACAAAACTGAATGTTCTATTCATCAAACGATAATTGGTGGTGAAGTTCTGGCAATACCCATGGAACACGTCGTCGGGGAGTATGGCGATCGTCCACACACTAATAAGCCAGGAATGCACCAACAACGTATAGCAGTGTATCATCATACCCCTCCCCTCCTGCCCACAGATGGACCATTAATGAGGGCAATTAACGAGCATTATCAATTACACAGATGTAGAATGACAATGACCGACTTGAAGACTCCAGTACGGCATTATCAAAACAACAATGCAAGCAAAAAACCGAGCGGTCTACGCGCTCCTTGGCGGCAAATTATCAGCTAATCGCTCAAAGACAGACAGACATGCTATTACCCTGGTAACTTGTACGTCCACCTGTAAACCCTGGGCTTCAGAGGAGATAATGAGAGCTTCTTTAAAAATAGTAATGCCTGTGTGGGCGACTAATGAAGTCTGACGGACTCGGGTTAATCACTATATTAATCCAGGAAGGATCACAGGGAGCGATGCGCACTTTGGAAAGGATTCTTAAAATTTTTTTGACTGTGAGTAACTTTGCGAATTCTTGAGGCACAACACGAGCTTATCGTTAGTTACGATAAAAGATAAGCTGATTTTAATTAACAAACAAGAGAAACGTCGTATTTCAATTCACGGAAAAGACAGAAATGTTACTACGTCAAAAGGAAATGACATGAAAAAGGATATCAAAAGCATAACGAAGCCAAGCGATAAGCTGAGCGTCAGGCAGAGTACAGAGGAACTGGCAACGTGACGTAACCCACGGGTCGCAGATGTATCGTGAGCAGCAAGAGACATGTTCCAGTGAGTGAAAGAGAGAGAGAGAGAGGGGGGGGGGGTCACGACGATAAGGAGGGAGGGAGCTGTGACCACGTCGATAGGGAGGGAGGGAGCTGTAACCTCGACGATAGGGAGGGAGCTGTGGCCACGACGATAGAGAAGGAGGGAGGGAGGGAGCTGTTACCACGTCGATAAGGAGAGAGGGAGCTTTGACCACGACGATAGGGAGGGAGGGAGAGAGCTTTGACCACGTCTATAGAAAGGGAGGGAGGGAGCTGTGACCACGACGGTAGGGAGGGAGCTGTGGCCACGACGATAGGAAGGGAGGGAAGAGGGAACTGTAACCACGTCGATAAGGAGGGAGGGAGCTATAACCACGTCGATAAGGAGGGAGGGAGCTTTGACTACGGCGATACGGAGGGAGGGAGGGAGCTGTGACCACGTCGATAGGGAAGGACATGTATCATAAGCAGCGTGTGTGTGTGTGTGTGTGTGTGTGTGTGTGTGTGTGTGAGAGAGAGAGAGAGAGAGAGAGAGAGAGAGAGAGAGAGAGAGAGAGAGAGAGAGAGAGAGAGAGAGAGAGAGAGAGAGACGCATAGTCTCCCACTTGTGATGTTGCGTGGCAGTAATAAGCTGAAGGACCTCCCAGACCATCTCCCTCCAACATCCATCCCCCTCCCACTCAGTCCAGGCTCTACCTCCTTCTCTGCCCTCCCTCTCCTTCTATCCCTCGTCCCTTTTATCTCTTCCCTCCCCCATTCCCCTTCCCTCCCTCATTGGGGAAGGGGGTGTGAGGCGGTCCAGGGACGCGACCCCAGCAGCACGGTGATGCAGGCAGCGCCACCACACGCAGCAGCAGCAGGGCCTATCTGGCCCCCTTGAAAGATCAGGAGCCAGTCAGGCAGGGGCTCAGGCAATTTAATAAGCCTGCTCGAACCCTGCAGTCCAAGTTAGTTCAAAACTTGAGCGGCACTTTCTGGTAACACTGCTGTGTTGGTGCTCTGGCCAGGGTGTGCTGGGAGTCTGGGAGACTCGACGATGACTGAAATAGGACCAGCAGGGGGGAGGGGGGGACTGATGGCGAGCTGGAGTGAGGTCGGAAAGATTAATGAGGGGAGGGGAAGGGAGAGGAGGGAGGGGGAGGTGGTGGGCCGCTGGCAAGGAGAGGAGGGTCGGGGGTCCAGGAGTGGAAACTGCCAGCTTCAGACACTCACAACAGGTGTAACACACACACACACACACACACACACACACACACACACACACACACACATTCGGGGTTCCGTGGTGTAGAGGTTAGCGATGGCGAGCATGATTCACATTACGGGTCCGTCCGCGTTCGAATCCTGGACATGGGCAGTCGGCCCACAAACCCTGTGGAACTGGCCGATAAATGAGCATGTGGCTGAGACTTGGGTGTTTGTGTATGTGGGTATACAAGTGAGAGTAAAGACACGGTATATGTGCGAGGTTAAGAGACGAGGCAACAAGAGTGTGACACTTTTTGATCCTCACCAAAACACGTACTCTAGCCATGACAAGCACTCTACCCAGGCCCTGCACATACCCTCGAATCACACGCACTCACCATGTCACGCACTTCAGACCGGACCATGCACTCCCACAGGACTTCAAGTGCGCCCATACATTCAAGATGCGCCACGACCTCGAGCGCACTAACGCACTTAGCCATGCATCCCACGAACTCAGCTCACGCTAACACCTCCAGCTCAACCGAGGCCCTAATCCCCTGGCGCCGTCTCCCATGCCCTGTTTAACCCTGACTATAACCGTAGACTCGCCCGGGGGGCAAACACGGTACTCCCAAACTTGCTGACACGGTTGACAAAATCGTGCTTCATCCCGTGTCAGGGCACAACCCAGCTCCCTGACTCATGTATACGGGAATCGGTTTCCCAACGAGAGCTTCAGCCATCTCAAAACATACGGAGACATTGCATTTCGGTGATGGCATGGATGAGGGAGGGTCATGGACGGGAGTAAGGCGTATAGGGGGGAAATCCCGTTTTAGCCCCCAACACCCGTCAGTCACGTGAGCGTGAGTTCTGATGGGGGCTTCTCGGAAATCACTGTTCCGTATCGCGTAAACACTACGCAACGCCTCGCTTGCTCACAGTACCAAAGGAGGCTGACAATATGGCGGTGTAACAGGACGAAAATACATCTAGCTCTGAGACGCAATTAGCTTCCATGCCACTGGGACATCGTCTGAGTGAAGAATGCCGCACAAGAGGAGCGGAACAGTGCCAGCACCGAAAATGTGTGACCCTAAGATCAGACATACGCACATAAATGTATATACAAACATACACATTCAGAAAAATGACAGCAATATCACCGGAACATCAGCAAATCACTACGCAACTTGACGTGTCGTTTCCATTCACTTGACATTAATCTCTCTATTCTTTACATCCAAGAAATTCGCTCCTTATAGACATGTGCAAAATATAAGCGTGTCACAGAAAGCTTTCAGTCGGTTTAATATACAATATACAGACATTGCTCTGTACACATAGTGACATAAGAAACAGTTCGATAAACTCATAGCCAGTTAAACGTAAATATACAAGCAGTTCTATGTAAACATACAGGCAAATCAATGTAAATATGAAGGCAGATGAGTGTAAATATGCCGGCAGTTAACTGATAACATACAGGTAGATCAATGTACACATACATTCGGTTCGATGTAAACATAGAGGCAGACATACAGACAGACTATCGTAAAAAATATGGTCTGATCATATATGAATATGCAAGTTAAGATTCAATGCATGAATTTCTGTCACTTTACGTCACCGGTAACGGCATATCACGTTACGTCACAATGCAGAACGTTCTGTAAGATTTCGTTATACAGCACTACCTACAGTAGTTACCTTATACTGCACGGGCGTTACGTTACATTGTACAGGATATCGTCACGTTACGTAAACGTTACGTCACACTGTAAAGGATATCGTCACGTTACTCGAGACTACTAGTGAAGTTACGTAACATTACAGGTTATCGTCACGTCACGTTAAGCTGTCACTGTGTCTCGTCACATACGTTGTAACGAAGGAGCTACAATCACCCAGCGTCGGCCAACCGTCCCGCTGCGTCGCAGTGCCTGGGATCCGACGTCATCATTTCCACACACCGCTCAGGACAGACCACCGCGGCGCCACGTTCCGTGACACTGGACAAAGAGGTAATTATAAGGATAAGGGAACCGGGAAGACTCGACAGAGCCCAACGGCAAGCCAAGTCTGCACAATATATACAAACTAACATCGCCAGGAGGAGGAGGAGGAGGCAAAGGAGTGCAGCAGATACACAAACAACCAAACACACTAAGAACAAGACGAAGAGCAGAGAAAGATGAGCAGAACACAGACTTAACAGCAACACGAAATGCGGAGAAAAATGAGCGAAACACAAACAGACAGACTAACAACAAGACGAAGATCAGAGAAAGATGAGCAAAACACAAACAAACAGACGAACAACAATACGAAGAGTAAAAGAAAGTTGAGCAAAACACAAACAGACTACCAGCGTCTTAGACCTCCGCTCCCACCATCCCCCAACCAACCAACCCCCCCACACACACAAACATTTCCATCAATTCACAACAAAACACTGACGAGACCAAAAACTCCTCAAAAACAAACTTTACGCAGAAAATCTTGCAACTCAGCGTTAAGAGTTTCCAGTTTGCCTCAATCTCCGAGTTACGAGGTCTGGTGTCCTCTCTCTCTCTCTATGGAAGCTCTGATGCCACGCAAACTTCGTGGGGGGATAAAATAAAAATACATTTCGCCGTGCTGGAATTTAGACGCTTGTTGAATTCCACCGAAAGTTGCGGCCACATCGGCTCCTTGAGGCTACTAGCTGCTCTTGCCGAGGTCCCCCCCTGAAAGACTCCTGCTATACAACGTGTCTGTTTCGAGACGTAAACATTTACTCCGTGTCTTACGAGAGAGAGAGAGAGAGAGAGAGAGAGAGAGAGGTGGGTTTAAGAGAACGGTAACAGTGCGTTTCATCTTTGTTGCATTCTATTAAAACAACACAAAAGAAATGAAACTAAACAAACAGACGCGCCTCCGCTCACACGGTTACACAACCATAACTCTACACACAAACAAACACATACAAGACACACACTCAAATCCTACACATCACAAAATTCCAGTAATTAGTTAGTCTCTTTAAGCCATCCTCAACGTCAGCGGCTACATTTACTCCACACCCAGTGGTGCCCAGACCCTCAGGCTGGCTGGTATGGGTCTGCATATCGCAGAGTCTCCTACTTCATTAAGATGCAAGCAAGCAGGCAAGAAGTGAAACAAGCAGAGAGAGAGAGATGGCTGACAAACAGGCTGGCAGGACGGAAGACAAGCAAGAGACCAGCAGGTAGGAAAAAAAATAACAAGCAGGTAAGATGAGGATGGGCAGGCAAGCAGGACGGCAGGGATGGAGACAAGCAGGCAAAAAAAAAAAAAAAGCAGGCACAAGGGGGTGAGGAAGCAGCAAGCTAGCAACCAGAGCAAACCGTAAGATCACTTTTTTCACAGGGGTATCAAGGTCACTCAATCAATGCTAAGGAAACTATATACAATACAAAGACGAAATAAACGCCTACAACCCGATCTATCTTTGTCAACCATCCACCGACTCCGAAATACATTAAAGTAAAAATGAAAACTGAAAGGCATTCAGGTTACGTACTGTTTGCTGCTATCCCGAGATGACTAAGGGTGTATCAACCTGAAAATTACCAAGATAAACTCGGCAATTTACGACCCCCTAAACATGGTGGTCCTTATTAGAGAAAGATGTCGAGAGGGCGAGCTCAGGTGAGCAACTGGGTCAGGACATCACAACCACAACCACCACGGCAGTACGACCCTTTGAGCACAACGCCATGACCCTTGGGATATGACGTCGTAAGCTTTTTGACCAGACTATCCAAGGGTCAGGTTAGAGCCCCAGACAACGGCGTAGAGCTCAGACAACGGCGTGACCCTTGGGATATGACGTTGTAGGCTCTGACCACACTTTCCAAGGGTCAGCTCACACAGAGTCTAGACCATCATATGAGATGGTTCTGGTGAATCATCGCGAGGAAACGCCATACGGCAAGCGCAAACCCCCCGAAAACCAGACGGACCATCAACAGGACCAGCCAGGATAAGAAGAGGAAATACCACTCTTTTTTTTTTTAACCAGTAAGAGTAGCTCCTACAGCGGCAGAAAGAACAGAACCGGCAAAGCAATAAGCAGCAACACTAGCAGCAGCAGCAATATCCGCAATGGCAGCAGCACCATAAACTCGACAACATGCAAATTAGAACCAAGAGCAGTAAAAGCAGGCAGCAACAGGAATATCACCACCACCACCAGAGGCCCGCCAGCCACTACACCAGACGGGAGAGGGACGAAGCCGATGGGGTCGGCTAAGGCTGTCGGGGCGCTGGTCACATGGGCTCGGGCACGGCGGCCAACCTACCTACCTACCACTCACCCACTTTCTACCACGATCATCAAGCCAAGCTGGGGTGCGCGGCCCTGATCTCCTGCTTCCAACAACAACTCCCACCCACCCTCCCACCCGGCCGCCAGCTGACTCACGACGTCCAACCCACTGCCATTTACACACAATACACTACACTAGCTCCACCAGAACACAAGATCAAATAGATTTCATACAATATCATGAGTTCTTATCACTTTCAAATGGTATGTATTTCAGATAAAGTCAGAAACGTATAAGTAAAGAAATAGGAATATATATACATACATATATATATATATATATATATATATATATATATATATATATATATATATATATATATATATATATATATATATATATATATATATATGTGTGTGTGTGTGTGTGTGTGTGTGTGTGTGTGTGTGTGTGTGATGACCTCATGCTGTTTACCCAATTCGTGAAAGCCTTGTACACTTTTCTGACTCGCCACACTTCGGACACCCTCTCAACACAGCCATTATTGTTGTTACGTTAGCTCAAGCTCTGATACCAGTGTCGGTCGCAAAATCAACATGTGTAAAGGCAATATTGTCCAATGATTTAGGAACTTCAAAAAGATCCGCAGGTGCCATAAAACGTCTTAATATGTTGCCTCAGGGATTACCACAGCTGCTCCATCGATACTAAATATTTCCTCTCTGGCATTTACAGATTATTGTATATATATATATATATATATATATATATATATATATATATATATATATATATATATATATATATATAAGACTTTACCTCTAAGTACACGGGAGTCGAACCCGGGCGGCCTGATTGGCAGGCGGATAGTGCATCACTGGACCACCGATGCCGTCCCGCTTGGTAATCTGAGGGCACGGGTTCGACTCCCGGGCGCACTGGTGCGAAATCATTTATATTGATATACATTTGTACATAACATGTTCTGATTATATATATATTCTAAGTTCTGTCAGTGAACTTATCCAAGGCATATGAATCAGCTAGGGGAAAACATGGAAACTGTCTGTGAGGCCCTGATTGTGGGTGGAGAGAAAGCTGTGCTTTCTGTGCATCACACTTAACAGCAAGAGAATGGATGCGAGAGAATGTGGCCTTTCTTCGTCTGTTCCTGGCGCTATACTGCAAACGAGGGGAAAGGCTATCAAGCATATATATATATATATATATATATATATATATATATATATATATATATATATATATATATATATATATATATATAAACACACACACACAAATGTGGGCCGTTCTTTAATAGAGGTCCCAGGACGTACTAAGGGGGCAAATGTATCGGAGGAGCTAACGATGGTCCATAGGCAATTCTCTGCTCCGCAGCCTCTGACGGTTATTATATCAGGCGAAAGGAGGAGGAGAGAAGAATATGTAGCGGGTTGGCCGTACGCTGCTTGCCTAGTACTTGCCCTCCTACACTCTCAGCGCCCTAAGCTGAGAGGTAAGGATCACAATATATAATCAGAGAGAGAGAGAGAGAGAGAGAGAGAGAGAGAGAGAGAGAGAGAGGTAAAACTAATAGGAAACGGAAAATAAGAAATCTCATGAGATATGTATATTACATTGTCAAGACTCCCTGTATTTACCTGCATCTTATAAACGCTCGCAAATTGTGTACTTTTTGCATATATATATATATATATATATATATATATATATATATATATATATATATATATATATATATATCACAGCAGGTATACTGCATTCACAGGTATGAGAACATATCAACACAGCCCTCACATTAAGTCATCCATATATCTAGATGTCACTACACACATATCAGAAGCCGTAACTCAATATTCAGTGATATTCACCGTTTATCTGTGGCATCTCATCCGTTTGAACAACACTTAATCTATATAAAGACCTCATGTGTTCTTCCCTTAAACTGAATAGAAGTTGATTATCCACCTCCACTACATCCTGAATCCAACTTTGTGATATACATTAACTTCTCTGTTCATTACAAGTTATTTCGGTGGAATCATTTGCCTAAAATAGCAAGTGTTTTTTTTCTTTTTTTTACTCACTACAAGATTCCAGTGACGGACAAGTTCACACCATGATAGGACCACATGTGAGATACGAAGAGGATATAAGCGATATAACGGTGACTAAAAAGACAAAAGAGAAGCGAGGAAAAATAAAAATGAATTTCCCAGTTTTACAGGAAGTGGACGACCCGTCTTTTTACAAGCGGTCGGTTGTACCAATTAGGAAAAATCATACGACGGTAAAGAATTCCAAAGCGTAGCGGGAAAAGAAACAGATAACCACATTAGCCCACCCTTCAGTAGCCAACGGCCACACGGCGATGAAGATGACTTTAATGTCGGGGAATAAAAAAGAAAAAAGGCAGCGAGATCCCGGGGACGCTCAGACCGAGTTTCGATATTTTCCGACACCGGACAACTAGCTCGAGGAAATGTGTCCAGGAGAGCAAGGTGCGCGCACACACATGCCAAGATACATCAACTCCCGCTGTGGGACAAACACGGACAGGATTGCGTGAATGATGACAACACTACGTGTAGGTGGTACCTCACCATATTGTGGAGGGGTCCCTTGTAAACACACACACGCACATACGTATGCCGTGTGGCAAAGACAAGAAGAAAAGACCTTGTAAGTCCACGGTTACCTTATTTCGTACCACCCTACACTTACGCCCTACTACCCGCGTAAAACCAACTTAAGGCTCTGAAAACGATTTAACCCAGCTTTTCATTCTTATTTTCGAACACTTTCTTGCACTCAGTCAAACATCACTGACGCAACCCATCTCTCTCTTTAAGTGCGGTATACAACGTTCTCAACGTGCATTCCTAGCAGGGTAAACAGGATGCAGAGAGAGAGAGAGAGAGAGAGAGAGAGAGAGAGAGAGAGAGAGAGAGAGAGAGAGAGAGAGAGAGAGAGAGGAGTACTTGTCCATTTCTGAGGTTCTAAACATGAAGCTCACAAAAAAAAAAAATGGGATTCAAGAAAAACGTTCCCTGTATCCAAACCAATAACCTACCACCGTGTGCACTCATGTATGTTGTGTACGTTTCCTCTCTTCCACTTTCGTACATAATCATATACCACAATCTTGCATTCTTATGTAAAGGTATCCACCACATCTTGCATCTTGCACTCTCATACTTATAAACTACATATAATTTCTTCCACTCCCATGCAAATTAGCTATGAATAATATCTTCCACTCTCACACTAGTTAGCTACAAATAACATCTTTACATCCTCGTGCACAATAACTATATGAAATATCCTGAGCTCTACCAACTTTACTTATACCACACACTCTATCTTACTGTACATCTTCAAGTGTCTTCAACCCTTACCACCCAGGATGGACCCACGCTACTAAGTTGGTTCGTGGGGCGACCAAACTGTTGGAAGATGAAGCCCTTGGGCCTATGAAGCCCTCGCAGCCTGGCATGTCTTAATACACTTTGTAAATACTTGCCCATGGCACTCTGAAACTTCTCAACCGTGCATACCATGGTGTTTCTGATGACTGAAGGCAAGGTGATGAAGAGTCTCGGGTCCTGGATGTTTACTGCGTTCTCTCCTTTTGTGCCAACCGCAACTTTTGATTTCAGAGGTAGTACTTTTACAGTCGCCCAACCTGTCGTGTCTGTGCGAAGTTATTTCCAAGTGGGGGGAACATGCATACTAGGATCTTGCTGGTATAAATGATGACATACTCTATCCGTCAGCAGTTCAGGAAGCAGAGTCTCAGTGATTTCAGCCATCCCTTACTCGGTAAATCAGTTCCTTTACCACATTAATTTATGGGGCGCGAATGATCTCTCAACACTTCTAGTTCTGGTCTTTCGCTTGCTTTGGAGGATGAAGTTAGAACATAGCAATATCCTATTTGTGAGACAAATAGCACCTTCAATTATCACTACTTTTTCTTTCTATATATTGAAAGTCCGCAGGATTCGTCCCACCATCCTTAGAGAAGAGGCAACTGTTGTTTTGTTGTGGTCGCTTAAGGTTATATCGTTAGATATTACTCCTCCGAAGGCTTTGACATTACTAACTTGGTTTACGTCAGTGTCTGTGTCCCTCCGATATTCTGTACCGTTCTCGATTTCTTCATTTTCACATGAGAGGAGCTGAAGCTCATCCCTACTGAACAGCATGTTGTTCACTGTGGCCCACTGGTAGACTTTATGTCTCTTTATAGACACACTGATTCTGGATAGAATATGCCATCTCTGCACTCTCCCGCATGTGCATTATGTATACCATTTAACACTCTTCCGCATAATCATCATGAATACCTTTTTGCACTCTCCCGCATATGAAATACGTGTATCATTCTGCACTCGCACATTATGTATACCATTCTCCCACTAACGCACACTGTGTACACCAATGTGCTCACGCGCGCACATTAATTATGTATACAATTCTAAACTAACGCAAAATATGCAAACTTCTTTTTTTTTCTCTACACTCTCTGGCTTATCATTTACCGGTACAGTACCACCCCTAACACACTCACCTTAAAAGTTCCCTGTGTATGCCCTTTGGGACTGGGCATATTATTAATGTATGCCATGTTGCGCTCAGGCAAACTTTTTACAATATTTACAGGCAAGATCTCGCCCACCTCCTAACGCACTGACATTTTCCTGGCCACGCCAGGGCCGAGCTACATGCAATATTCACCGGTACCATACCGTACCCTCACGCACGGTTCACTCTACGTACCACTGTAAACCTCGTGAGCAAGACGGTACGCTACGCCCCTCGAGAACCATCGTATTTGTTGGCTGTACCGTCGTTCTCCAAAAATTACACACACACACACACACACACACACACACACACACACACATATATATATATATATATATATATATATATATATATATATATATATATATATATATATATATCGACGCTTGAAATACAACATCATCGAGAGATCAAATCATATATACAATACAGCTGTTATAACCTCATATATTCACAATTAAATGATCTCACAGATATCATTTAATCTTTACCAATAACTAAGCAGGGAAAATCATAATGAAATAATTGGCTCATAATTAAAATTGTGTCTACTAAACACACTGGCAAATACACACACACAATACACGCCTTGTTTATTAGCATATGTATTCTATCTACATTTTCCACCTCAGGCCACAGGTGATTCAAGAGATTATTATTATCATTATTATTTTATTATTATTATCATTATTATTATTATTATCATTATTAATTAGTATCATAATTACTATCATTATCATTATTACTATTATTATCAATATTGTTAATATTACTATCATTGTCATTATTTTTATTAACATTATTCATACAGATCCTTGGGGTAGCGAAGTGTCGCAAAAGGCGACTTAGGAAAAGTGAGAGCTGGGAGGGTCCGTCTGGAAATCCTCCCCTCCCATGTTATTATTCCCAAAAAGCAGAAACACAGGTTGGATCTAAGAGGATTTGTCCTTGAGCAAGCGATACAGCGAACTGTTGTGTGTGCGTAATTACCTATTTGCACTGCACGGGGGAGGAGTGTTACACTTGTGGGGCCCCATCTCTTGAACTCTCTCTATTACGTAACACACAACTTCTAAAATTTATGAATACTGCCAGCATTAACCATGTCCTCGCGTCTTTTATTAACTAGTTTCTTGTTCTACTTCATGCTTATGTCCCCCGGCTGTCCTGTCCCTACGTCTGCCGAAAATCTGTTCAATATCTGCATCATCGATACGTTTTAAGAACGTAAAGGTTGTGATCAGGTCCCCCTCACTCTTCTCTCTTCCAAGGTGGGCAACTGTAAAGCTTTTAGCTTTTCCCCCTCACCCAACTCTCGTATTTTCGGTACCATCTTTTATTGCTCGCCTCTGGAGCTTCTGTTAATATTAGCTCTCTGTGCTTCTTTAGGAGCGGCGACCAAACATGAGAAGCATGTTACAATTTTGGCCCTACATGATGTGAACAGCTTGCTGAAATTTCCGTAGCCATAAACCTGAATGGTGTTGTGATATTTAGAAGCAGACAGTGCATCTCCTTAACTATTCTCCTAAGTTGGGACACCAGCGACAAGTTAGGATCAATGTCGTCGACTCTCAGGTCTTTCACACTAAAGATTCCTACACCTTGTTTCCTGGTAAATTGCAGTCATATTGAAGTGTGTGTGTGTGTGTGTGTGTGTGTGTGTGTGTGTGTGTGTGTGTGTGTGTGTGTGTGATAATGCTAAAAGTAATCACTATCTGTGTACTGGAGGGATAGAGTTTTGCACCGGTGCTGCCCTGTCTCTTAAACTTACATAGATGTACCATGTCATTACTATTGAGAGTATAAACACATACACACACACACCCACTCCCCATCCTAAACCAAGTATAATTTAACGACAAAACCCGAAGGAAGGATGAACAGGTGGGTTGGCTGTGGGCCGACTGGCGCGCCCAGGATTAGAATCCGCGCTGGCCCGTGCATGACTCATGGTCAGGTACGCTAATGACAATACTCAGGAAGCCTAAGTGTGTGTGTGTGTGTGTGTGTGTGTGTGTGTGTGTGTGTGTGTGTGTGTGTGTGTGTGTTATCATTGAGATAGAAGAGAAAGAATAATGCCAACGTTAATTCCTAGACGTCTTACATGGCGACTGAAAGGGGTGGCAGCGGGGGACTGAAAATTCTCCTCCCTTCCAATCTTACTACTTTCCAAATGGAGAAACAAAGAAAAAACCCAAGTGAGGACTATTTTTCCTCTTAGGTTCATTCATCAGATCCAGACAGTATCTCGCCCACGTAACATATATATATATATATATATATATATATATATATATATATATATATATATATATATATATATATATATATATATATCGCTACCTCACAAACGCGGGAGACAGCGACAAAGTATAAAAAAAAAAAAAAATATATATATATATGTGTGTGTGTGTGTGTGTGTGTGTGTGTGTGTGTAATTCTAATGAAAACTGTGAATAAATTATCTTTCCTTAATAAATTCTCTTTTTTAAATAAAATGATATCCATCTGCTATTACTCCTGCTACAGTAATTCCTGCGGTAAAACTATGATTTCTAATCTATACCGACCTATTTATTAGATGAAAACTTTCTGAGAAAAGAAAAGGATAGAGCTTTTAAACCTGGGATTAAAGAGGACATGCTGAGAAAACAGCTTGCCAAGTCTGGGTACATTCAAAGTTAGGGCCCCTTTCAAAGTCTTCCCACTCCGACACATGTTCCCAAGTTTTCATCAACACTAATTTTCGATGCATCTGAATAATGTCATATTAGAGCAAAGTGGAATGGGAGGACAAGAACTTTATACTTAAGACTTGAAGAAGAGACCGTTCTGCCTAAAAAGAAAAAAGAAAGACTTTCCACAACACTCGGCATGGGTTCCGTCGATGTGGGGAATAGCGGCCTAACCCAGCCGTAGACACCGAAGCGCAGAGGAACCTACCTGTCTGCGTACTATGAGTACAACTGTCCTCTACCCCTCAAAGGGAAGTCAGCCATCACATCAACTGTGTCCAGTCATACGATACAAATCCTGTCCTATCATAAAAGCCACAGTGGGAAAGTTATGGTACGTAAGAGGACGGCAAATGTCTTTCACGGACAAAATTAAACCAAATCAAAACTACGGGTATATTACACTAACAGAGCGATACTCCAGGCTTTGAGAATCACTTCGCGTTCTAGCAAAGGGGAGGATCTCGACAATTTCATCATCCGTGACAATCTCACTTGGACAATACTAGCTTCCCACAATCAAATGATTTCCGGATGGTAACGGTCACACTACCCTTAAATTCCTTCCGCCTCGCCAAAGCCACGAACTCAATTCTAGCCTCTTGATAAAGACCTTCAACTCGGGAGCAATAATCAACCATCGCAGCTTCCTTTGAAATATCAAATTTCTGTGCAAGATCATTCACATTTGCCTGCCGGGCATGACAAATCTTCAAACACAAACATAGCTCTCAGGATCAGATAGAATACACTGCTAATCGCAACAGACGCTGCAAGAAAGGGGCTAAAGTAATTTCCGTACAATACCATCCATCTGAAATTCTCCAAACGGGGGAAAAAAAAAATCAGACTTACGAAATGCTGAATCTAAGAATCAAAAACATCACCACAAAAAATCATTCCCATGATGTAAATGAGCGTAAATCTCATCCTATGGGAACGTTATTAAATCTTTAAGTAGTAAATAATGTCCAATAATCTAGCTTTGTTCCTTTACAGTATCATCTAGAACCTCGTAGATAACTATAGTAGAAAGATTGTATATATCCTCCGTATTTCCTTTTTCAAAAACAAAATATCAAAATGATATGAAGACCGCATGTGCGTATAAACACATCTGCTGCCTTCTCGTGATATTCTGATATGCATTTACGGCAAAACATTTACAAATCACTCTTAGAAATGCTATTTTCTCAGAATCTTCAAATCAAATATGTAATCCATATATATCTCTTTTATTTCCAGATGCTATCTTGCTAGGATTGGGAATATATCTTTATTACTTCAGTATATATATGCAGTCATCTCACCCGGCGATACATTTTAATTTTCTGTAACACACTAGAGCAGAATGTCTTATGCGGGGAAATTACTGATACTATAAAACTACATATCAGGATCAGGAATAGGAAAACGATAATGATAGCAATATTTATGGCTCTTGTCATTCTTACACATTAAAAATTAAAATCTGTAGATAAAAACAATCAACGGTACTACTGCTACTACTACTATTACCTTACAACTAATGCTGGTTACTACTATTTCTTCTTCTACTACTACTCCTAACTATCATTATTATTATAATTATCAATATTATTACTATTACCATTTTCGGTTCAGCAGTTACCATTGGTAAGATATATCATTATCAACCATCACGCCACAATCGATCCCATCCTAATTATCATAACTATATTCATACACTCAATCCTAAAATTACCAATAATAAGAAAATCAAAATAAAAAGCAATCAAACTCTAAAAGTTGTGTATAATAATAATAATAATAATAACTAATACTAGTTATCATTATAACTATATTTTTAATATAATTATCATTTACAATAATGGTGTTAAATCTAAAAGCTATAATGTATAATAATAATAAAAATAATAATAATCATTATCATTAAAACCATCATTTATAATATCTTTATCATTAACAATATTGGTGTTACCGGACTACATGCCTCCCTGAGGTTACGTGACGAGTTCACGTCGAAGCATTTTTCAATCCATAGGAGTCTATCACTTCCCACCTACTTGAAGTAACGCAGCGCTGAAGCTGCAGGACCCCCTGGCATTGGGGTCCTCGAGCAATTAAGAAAAAATATAAAATTACATAAACCAAAGACTCATCCCAATAACAAAAGAAAAGTAAATGCTATAAGGAAGGAAAAATATCTACATACGATACATGTATAATACAGTCTATGAAATCTGAGTGTGGAAGCTTAAAAAAAAAGTACAAACGGACGCGCAAGCTAAAATGGAATGGCATAATGCCCGAACTATTGTGAAACAGACTCGACTGGAAGTATCTTCCAAGTTAGTTCGCTCCAAGAATGCAATATTACTAAATGCAAAATGCATGAAAAGCCTTGTTGTAAAATTTAAGACAAAAATGCAGTTACTAAATATAATAATATCGCAATTCATGAAAGTTAATATTCATATCTTTTCAAAATAATTTCGCAAATAAACTTATCAACATAACCAATGCTATCGATAACCATCTAACATTTCAATTATCTACCAAAATAATAATAATAATATTAATAATAATAATAATAATAATAATAATAATAATAAACATAAAAAACATCAGATAAGAAAAATCTTACTGGAAAAACAGAAAGAAACTAAAGCAGACAAAATACAGTCGCCAACAAATCTTAATGGAAAGACAAGACTAATGATAATACAAATAATATGATACAATAATATTATCTGCCAATCAGTAACGTTCCTGATAGTAAATTCATACTGATAAACACACTAAGAAGATATTGCATATTGAAGAATAAACACTTCCTGGTAAATATCTACCACCACCTCCGCCCACCATCTTTTCCTACAATTGTTTCCTACTGTTTCATTTTGCTATCCCATCTCTTCACTAACGTCACTAAATGTTTACTACTACCTCTACTACTACTTTAGTACACAACCACTACAAAATGCTTGGCTCTGTCAACAGCAAAACGTCAAACTAAATTATATGATTTACACAAAGTCCACCTCTTATGCACTTTATGATAAATCCTGTGATGTAACAAATAATTTCCAAATACATGAACAACTGTACAGTCTAGACTAAAAGGTGAAGCAATTACGTGTTATTTTTTTTGAAGACTTCTCTTATCCAACAACCTTCGATATCCTTTCAACAAATATCCTTCCCATTTCTTCGTCTAGTTTATTTTGGCATAATACATACGAAATCCATACAGTCAATCAATTTTTTTTCTTTTTGCAATAGACCCCTTTTTAGAATCAGCAGCCTCTGCCATTTCTGGGACCAATCACGATAAGCATCATCGCATACCATTGTATAAATCACCAACCATCCCAAATATCCCAATCTGGCTCTGGTCATCATCAAAATTCAGAATGTTTTACAAGAAGTCTTCTTCAAAATTCTTCGCAGTGGCTCCATGAGGTTAATAATTATTCCAGTGGTTGCTGGGACGGCCTTAAGTCCCATCCATCAAGTCATGTATAGCGAGGGATCGACCATACTGCGTAATTCAGGTTAGCTCATAAATTCCCCAAATAAGTCAGCCGGGCCGCCATCTTCCATGTTGACCTCGAGGGGCTCATTACGCTAAAAATTCTTGTCAATGTGCATTACATGCTGAGACACTGAACATGAGATTCTGTCATATGATGCATGCTACCTACACTCTCGGTGGCATAGCTTAACAATGACTACGTGTCAGTTTCTAAGGCAAGATTTTCACAGCATCTTGAACGAAATGCATTTAAACAAGTTTCTGTGTGAAGACAGCTCACCAATGAGGACCTCATAATGATTTTAGTTTCTTCAATAAATGCTAGAAATCACTGTTCTCCAATCATAAACTCGTTTACTCTTCCAATAAAATGGGTTTATAAGTTAGGTTCAATATCTTTTCTGACTTAAACACAAATCAGAATGCTGTCTCCTTCAAGACCCCAAGTCTTTACGCAAATCTTTTTGACGATTTAAGAAACAATGTAGAGCGTCACACCACCTTTCAAAATAAAATAGATAGAAGAATAAAAAATAAAAGACCAATAGTTCTGACCTACAGAGGTTTCAGAAAAAAAAATCTTTCTTCCAAATATTATCCCTATCAACGTACGAGATCGTATTCCTGTCAACGTAAACACTTGAGATTACGTCAGGTTCATTCAACAAAATCTAGGGCAGGCAATAGTGTCCCCGCCGCCTTAGAACCAACCTGTTGAAGCGGTAGATGTGGGTAGGATGGTGGCTGTGGTGGTGGTGGTGGAGGTGGTGGTGGCTGCGGCCGTGGTGGTGGTGGTGGTACTTGAGGGCCGGCTTCCAGGGGACTTAGCCAAGCTCATGACACCGTTGTTCTTCCGTGGCGATGTGGCTGACGAGGCTGTGGTCATGGGGTTGTGTCTGCATGACTGTGAGCTCGTCGTGTGTCCCACCTTCCGCCTGCCCGGCGTCAGCACCATCCGTGGGGCAGCGTTGCTCCTGACGGGGTTAGAGGCCTGGGCCACCACAGCACCGGACACTGAGAACACTGACAAGGTGGACACGGCTGCCGTTTGCAGAAGGGGTGCAGGGGGGCGAGGGACCCCCCTGTCTGGTGCACTAACATCCATGATGATCAACCGGTGACCGCTACATTAGCCATGGCCTTAATGTCAGCCTCCCCCAGCATCTGCATGCAACAAGCACAACATGACTACCCCAGCTGGAGGTCTTTCACCCAGATAACCTTCTCCGAGACCTTTACTTCTGCTGAGAGGTTTTCCACGACCTGGCTATGGCAGACGCTACACGCTCCTTGGCCATAGCTTCTCGCTATCTAACATCAGTAGTATTTGGCCAGAAAACTTTGCACTATGATCACTGCGTCGCCTACATTCAGAATGATCAAAGATGAGGATCGCCTTTTTCCTATTTTATGTTTAGATATACTTTAGTATTTATGTATGGTTGAGTGTAATAAGCTCAGTTCGCCTAGATATCTACTTTTGTATCATCATCTATGAAAAAACAACAGCTTCAAGCAGCTATATTTTTCGCCCAACCGATTACTTCAGCAAGAGCCCAGTCTTTATGTGAGAGAGAAGAACGGCTCTGACGTAAGTACACTTTTGTCAATATTGTTCGTTCGGTATCATGAGGTCTTTCAACAATGTCTGAGCTTTACACCACAATAAGCTGTGATTATTAGGAGGTGTCGTAAACATAAAATGTTTTAAATATACTAAGCTCATGTATTTACTCCGATGTTACAGCACTTCACCCGCAATTCAGCATCACTTTATAGTTTTCTTCCCTTCTACTTAATAATCTTTTTCGTATTTCTTAGTGACAATAATTTTTCAACATACTGTGATGCATGAGCTTTCTTAACCACAAAATTCTAAATCTTTAATTGCGTCAGGTGCCTTCTTATGAATTTTTAAAGCACAGTAGTATATTCTCGGCGGCCCCAGCGCCTGTTAGAGTTCCAGTACGCACTCTCAACAACCCGTCGTTGGGGAGACACTGAAACCTGAATCGAGCTTCGTCGTCGGGTAGCTCCGCCCGCTCGTACCGCCCACACCCCGCCTCGTACAGTGCGTTCTAGCGGCTTCTACCCTGCTTACGCTTTAAACTAATCTGTTTTACCAGTAATATTTGACGTGTCGCTGGGATCTAGTACATTATCTATCGATAGGATTACCAAGCTACTAGAAATGAATGAGCATGACGACTAAATCTGGGTAGATATTCAGATATGAACGTTACACAATTGACAACCCGAATTTTTTGTGTGTGTCACCTTCTACTCCACCAGCTTTACCAATTATCTATTTTTCACCATTATGCTATGTCCATTAGCTGTAACAGTATATATCACTGATGTAACTCCGGTACTCTGTCAGCCCCCGGCAACCGAGCCACACCCGCTAGAACGCACTCCATCTAAACAAGAGTGCGTTCGTGTGTGGCTGACGTGCTAGGAGAAAAATCCAGAGGCGAGTCGTTGGCAAGCACACTCAACTGCGGCGCCTAGGGCTCCCACGCACGCACAGGCCCTCCCCGCCCCCAAGCTCATTGCCATTTCATAACCTTTCGTATCCTGTACAAAATTCATAGAAATAAATAATACGTTATAGAATAATTGCCTACTTATCTTCATGCAGGAGATCCCGAGCATTTCAGAATCGTAGGACTAAACGAATGTTAAGTTCATTATTTTAGTGAGGCCTGTTGGTCCGTCCGTCACACTAGTATGAAGACAAGAAAAAAAAACAAGGGGTTTTGCGATAGGGTCGTTTGGTAATGGGACCAGGTCGTCAATCAGGCATTATCGACATCAGATTACGCTCGACCCCCCCAATACTCGCCTCCCGCACCCCGCCCCCACCTTACCTAAACACCCTCCCCCCCAAAGGACCCCGCCGGCACACCACCACACCCTCCCTTCCCCCACGCATCACTCCCAACTCTTCCTTTTTCACTCCCGCTCTCCTATTTCCTCCACTCCAGCGCACGTCCCTGCGACCCTCCTCCCACGCACCCTCTCCCCATCGTATTGTGATCAATCAAGAGGAGCGAGACCTTAGTAGCCAGCAGGCACAAATACCAGGGTCATATTTGTTAAATTTAAGCAATTCGTCTTGATGTTGTTTCTTAATTACAACATTTATTCTGATGATTTTCTCTCCAAAACAATATTTTTCAAAAGGATTTTTCCATTATTTTTCTTGAGACAGTGGACATGAATTTGATGTGGGCAACAGTTTTGAAGATTTATTGAATTGTGAATGTGGCGGGAATCTATGTTGTATATTGGCTGCTTTACGGAAAGCTGTTATGGCACAGGAATACTGTAATTATGTTCATATCTAACTCCTGGGCAATTAGATTAAACATTAATGAATCAGGCCATTAATTAATGGGGAAAACGTGTTGTCATGTATTATTCCTCCGAATCAATTTGACAATTAGCTTCTAAACAAGCCTCAATAATAAATCTTTAAAAACATAACAGTTAAGGCTCAATCATTCACCTTTTAAAAACCTCTCAACGAGATTTAATAATTGATACAAAAATCTCTGGGTTTCTTAATCTAATTATTCACTTTTAAGAAACCTAAAGAAAAAGCCTTATTCAAAAATCATTAGATACGCCCTAATATTTCACTTTCTAAAAACGAGCTTTATAATCATTTTCTAAAAACCATTAGACATACTTTCATATTTCATTCTCTAAAAACAATCTTTATCATTAATTTTCCAAAAAACCATTAGACATACTTTCATATTTCATTCTCTGAAAATCTCTGGACAAGTCTTAATAATTCATTTTCTAAAAACCTCAAGACATACATTCATATTCAATTTTCTAAAACCCTCTGGACGAGCCTTAATAATTCATTTTCTGAAAAAAAAAATCTTAACCATTCCTTTTTTCTAATCTGGATAAGCCTTAACAATTCATTTTTTGAAAACCTCTACACATACCTCCATCATTCATTTTCTAAAAAAAAAAACAAAAAAACTAGGCAAGGCCTAATAATTCATTTTCTAAAAACCTCTAAACATGCCTTAATCATTCGTTTTCTAAAAACTTCCGGACAAACCATATTTCATTCTCTAAAAACCTCTGGACAAGCCTTAATAATTCATGTTCTGAAAACCTCTAGACATCCCTTCATAATTCATTCCCTCCCAAAAGCAAAAATCCAGGCAAGACTTAGCAACACTTTTTTGAAGTGCTTTTAGAGAAAACCCTCAGTAATTCATTTTCTAGAGGCCTTAAAGCAAACCTTCAATACAGAAAGTTTTGACTAATCAGCCTATCGGCAAAGTAATACTTGGATAACCAACAGAAGCCGGTGTCAAGGCGCAGGTCATCCTTAGCTTGCAGTCCTTTCAAAATCATAACCTTAGAGACATCGCTGGTGGAGACGAGTTGTTACTGCACTCACACGGATGACTTACAAAGAGAGAGAGAGAGAGAGAGAGAGAGAGAGAGAGAGAGAGAGAGAGAGAGAGAGAGAGAGAGAGAGAGAGAGAGAGACTGCCAATCAGATACGAGTAAAAAAAGATTCTGTTCTAAATCGGGCATCGAATCGTCTTCTGCACAAGATCCAGCGCGGGTCATCACCGTGCACCGTGAGGGAAGAAGTTATGGTGAACTGCTCGTCATCTCAAATGTTTAACGGCGCCAACAACGGAGGAGGGAGGCTACCGGGCAATATACCGCGTTTCATGCGTTCTCTAGCGTATGCGTCGTTCCGTGTATTTCTCGCAGGGTGTAGTCACTAAAACTTACAACAATGTTAAGAAGCCAGGCCTTAAAGCAGACATGCCGGCAGCCCAAAGCGCATCGGAGTAATTTGGGTATGATCATGTACAGATCCCTCGGTAGCCACGGAAAACTAATATACGTAATGGTGTACATGTTCAATTTTATGTACACTAATGGGAAGGGAAGATATTGTTAGTCTTCGGTTGAATGAAAAAAAAAATATTGTAAATCTGACCGCCTTTTACTCTCTTCGTCAGTGGACCCTTCAGAATGAACCCAAATGGGTTACCTAATCTGTCTATTTGTCTATCTGTCTAACAAGGGAGAATGTAGGTCGCACGTCCTAACGCTAACCAGAAAATTACAGTTTTACACACTAACAATCAGACCCGCATGAGTTCGAATCCTGGGCGCGGCAGTCAGGTCAGTCATTCACAGCTGTTCATCTTCCCTTAGGATTTGGTCGGTAAATGAGTTTCTGGCGAAAGAGCTGGTGTGTGTGTGTGTGTGTGTGTGTGTGTGTGTGTGTGTGTGTGTGTGTGAAAGAACAGTGTCTACTTATCTTCGTGTCACAGAAGGCGACTAAGATGAACGAGAGCAGGAAATCCTTCTTTCCTGTACTACTTTCCGAAAGAAAAGGAGGTTGAAGTCAACAATGATTTTTTTTCCCCTGTAATGTTCAGTAAAGGATGCTTTGAGCGGCTGGGGCATAAGCATGAATAAGGTTATAGGGGGTGTATGGGATACAGATGATTGGAACGATGTGATATACAGGGACAGACGTGCTGGGCTGGGCCAGGGCACGTGAAGCAGTCAGGAAAAAAAAAAAACACAAAAAAGGGGCGTGGATGTGGATAGGGTATTCTTGGTTTCTGTGCACTATACATGACAGATAGAGAGTGATGTGAGCAAATGGGGCCATTCTTCGACTGTTCCTTGAGGTATATCGCTACGCTGGAAACGACGATTATGGAAATAAATATATACATAATTCATCGAAACTAACATGTAATCATACAGCAGCATTTCTGAGAGTAGATTAAAAAGCACCTCCTGATCTGTGATGGGCTGTGATATGTCATTAACCTCTGAGACATTGTAAATGTCACTGGGAACGCAGTCCACCTCCACAACAAGGCTCTCCTGGTCTACACATCCATTGCGAGACCCAACGAGACGCTGTGGTTGTCCTAGTATCGCTGGGTTTTGCAAATACCGAGTCGCTTATATTCTGGGATGTATTCAGTTTGGCTGACGAAAAAACCCCAAGTTAATTCGAATTCTGATGTTGGTGACGAAGTACTCAAATCCCGGAATAAACGTGGGATCATTTGTCGCTTGTTCACGTGGACTTGGTTTGAAATGAATCGTTTCTTTAGTTCGGAACGAACTTCTCTCATTCCTTCTGACGCTGGGATTAAGTGTCTCTCATGGCCTCTACGAATTATGCTTCCGTCACATCCAGGATATGCACCAAGGATGACGTACAGGAACTTTAACTCTGTGAGATTCTGAGCTTAATTAAGCGTCAGTGGCAACGTATGAATCCTGATTCTGTCAGATCCCGGGATTAACCAAGTTTCCTTCGGCCCTTTACGAACTCAAAGGCTGTCATGTCCTTAAATCATGTCTCGCTTGCCCCGTGGAAACTCCAGACCTACAAACTACTCGTATCTGCCTCGGTCTCTACGACAGCACGGCCATGCAGAGTCGTCCACATTCTACCACCGAGTGTGTCTCGACGGCTCTCAGCGATCTCAGGGTCGATCTGATCCTGCGATAGACTACTCTCGTGAGCTTTATAAGGTAGTTAAGTCCGACAGTGTGTCAGCAGTATGCCTCGCTGGCCCCATAGGCATTCACTAAAGACAGAGTCGGGGGCTCTGGGATTACCAGAGAAACGTTAGCCATGTCGTTAATCTTCACCGTGATACCTACTGATACCACAGTGATAACACTAGCCAAGCTGGCAGCGACTGTGGCTCCTTTAGACGTGACTGCCTACGTAGGGCCACATGGGAGGTTCTCCAACTCGCCCAACTATCGTCGCGTCGAGGCCATAAAGACACTGAAGTTATGCTTAAGCCTGGCATTCCTGGACACACTAATTCCCTCCAGCTATCGATTCCAAGCCCGAGAGCATGAGTAAGGAGATTTGGTCTCGCTGGCGGTAAAGTCGGACATATTCCGTCATTAGCAGAGGAATCGTCAGTGACGGACACATTATGTTTCACTCCCAGGACTGGGTAACTTTATTCCTTTGTAACGAATACCCCTGTAGACTCACACTGACCTCGACTTTATTCCTTGGGACAATGACTTCCCCCATTAACAAATGCAGAGAAAACAGGCAATGATTACAAGGTTGTTTTGCTAAGTTAAGGACGCGTGGAGACATTGGGGAAAGGCTCTGTGACCGAGGCCCTGTCAAAATTTGATTGGACAGTTAAGACGGCCATGACACAGAACCCAAGACTTGGGACCTAGGCTTCCAGTACGACCAATACGCGTCACACTCAACAACTGACTTTCAATATCACTTCTGCTGACAGACGACCCTACACCACAACAATCCTCAGAACTTCCTCTCCGTAACGCCCCCATCAAATGCCGTATTCCATCCGTTCGTCCTTTGTCCTAAGGACGGTACACAGTAAGCTCTTGACAACACAGGGGTTAGAGCACATGCCATATTTTGTG
Source organism: Panulirus ornatus (assembly GCF_036320965.1). Classification (NCBI taxonomy): domain Eukaryota; kingdom Metazoa; phylum Arthropoda; class Malacostraca; order Decapoda; family Palinuridae; genus Panulirus; species Panulirus ornatus. The sequence continues at coordinate 32,436,142 of NC_092269.1, forward strand.
GTGCTGTAACCACACACCACAGTGACGGGACTGAGGCCGCTGCAGATTGTGTGTGGTGCTTTAACCACACACCACAGGGACGGGGTTCAGGCCGCTGCAGAGTGTGGTGATGTAACCACACAGCACAGTGACGGGACTGAGGCCGCTGCAGAGTGTGTTGCTGTAACCACACACCACAGGGACGGGTCTCAGTGTGTGTGTCCTAAGCGGTGTCGGCTGCTACCACACTCACCACCACAGCCACGGGTGGATGGTCTCCATTCCACCTTTAATTCTATATTCTTCCTTTCTGTGTGTGTGTGTGTGTGTGTGTGTGTGTGTGTGTGTGTGTGTGTGTGTGTCCTTTCTTTAACCTGAAACTCATTTTTCCTGAACTATAAAGGGGTACGTTATCTACATTTTCTACACCTACAGCATATTTCATATTTACGTTAACAAACTTTTCATTGCTTTTTTTTTTTTTTCTTTTCTCTCAGTAATTTCCACGACCTGTAATGATTCTTCTGTCTCATGGGCAACAGCATATGTGGATTCTCAACCCCACTAATACAAGCAGACGCAACTGCAATGTGCTCAAGAAAAACAAACTTAAAAAAGAAATAAAAAAGTGTCCATTAAGAGGAAAATAAAATCATCACAGATACAACGAACAAAGCTCCATGCTTAGTACACATATATGAATAAAACAATGATTCGAATAAATATATATATATATATATATATATATATATATATATATATATATATATATATATATATATATATATATACTATCCCTGGGGATAGGGGAGAAAGAATACTTCCCACGTATTCCCTGCGTGTCGTAGAAGGCGACTAAAAGGGGAGGGAGCGGGGGGCTGGAAATCATCCCCTCTCGGTTTTATTTTCTTTTTCCCAAAGGAAGGAACAGAGAAGGGGGCCTGGTGAGGATATTCCCTCAAAGGCCCAGTCCTTTGTTCTTAACGCTACCTCGCTAATGCGGGAAATGGCGAATAGTATGAAAGAAAATATATATATATATATATCTTTTTTTCTTTCTTTTAAACTATTCGCCATTTCCCGCGTTAGCGAGGTAGCGCTAAGAACAGAGGACTGGGCCTTTTTTGGAATATCCTCAACTGGCCCCCCCTCTGTTCCTTCTTTTGGAAAATTTAAAAAAAAAACGAGAGGGGAGGATTTCCAGCCCCCCGCTCCCTCCCCTTTTAGTCGCCTTCTACGACACGCAGGGAATACGTGGGAAGTATTCTTAATCCCCTATCCCCAGGGATAATATATATATATATATATATATATATATATATATATATATATATATATATATATATATATATATATATATATATATATATATATAATTAGAAATAAATCTAAACATCTTCAACGATACCTCTAAAGAGGACTATTAAAGCATGCAGACCCCATGATGAATGCGGGGTCTGGATTGGTAACCATCTAACATCCACACCCACGAGGGTGTGTCTAGTCCGGAATTACGGCCACGTTCTAGCCTGCGGTGAACCTTGAGCCAAGATCACAGCTATGGTGGCATCCATCGCTGTCATCACCACTGATCTTCGGGTACTCGGCAGCTCTAGCGTGGGGGAGGGAAGACGTATGCCTGAGGCAGGAGCAGCAGCAGCAGCAGCAGCCGGATGTGACATGGATGGAGAACGTCCTCTGGTGTTCATGTTAGTCTTCCCTACTGTATGTAAAGGCACAATCCGATGTTTCTTTAAGCCTCCTTACCTTCTCCACACACACACACACACACACACACACACACACACACACATACACACAAGACTGGAAGGCTGTCGAAGCCACGGTTTAGAGGGAACAGGCGAACAGACACATATTCTCTGTGCTGTCGTCGAAAAAAATATATAAAATTATATCATGGCACCATCAACATAGCATATCATGACAATATTTCGAATCACACATCATAACGGCCTTTATGCGTTTTGTGCATATGCGAAACTGTGCTGAGGTGGGGAGGTAACGACTTTTAAATCATAACGTGATGAATAAAAACAAAAAATGCGTCATCATAATCATACAGTCCACGGTGAAAAGCCTTAATGAAAAAAATATATATCGTAGTAAATAACAACAATCTCATTAAACTGTCAAAAACAAAAGCCAATCTTTTACTTCACTGTTTATTTTCAACTGTACTTTAAATGCTCCCAAGCTTAAGACACACTTTAAATGCAACTACATCTTTGAGTCTTAATCCTCCTAAACCCATCCGACAGTTTAAAGGCTCACAGACCTGGACTCACAAGGGAGTTGAAATACTTTAAAAACATGAGGAACTTTAAACGCTCCTACACTCATCAGATACCTCAAATGCTCCTAAACCCACGAGACAGTTTAAATGTTCCTAGACACAGACAATTTGCTTTCTAAGACCTATGAGTATAAATGCCTCTAGATCCATAAGGCAGTTTAAATCCTCCTTGGACTCACGGGGCAGTTCAAATGTTCGTACACCCATGGGGCAGTATAAATGCTCAGCCGAAAGTAGTGGAACCTTAGCTGAGAACAGCAGAACCTCAGCCGAGAATGGCGGAACCTAAGCTGAGACTGGGGGAGGGGAGAAGCCTTGTGTGATTTACTGTTGTGCTGTGGTAGTCGTGTGGCGGTGGGGTATGCTGCTGGCTGATAACACGGGTCTGAAGGGTCTTGGGGCTGGCCTGGGAAGCAGGACGTGGGATGTAGGTGCGACGGGAGACGAGAAAGGAGAATTGTGAAGAGAGTGGCTGGGAGAATACGAGGCACAGGAATGGAGAAACGAAAACAGGAGGGCAATAATATATAGAATAAATGAGAAAATAAATATATAACCGATGGTAAAGGGATGACAAAGTTTAATAAGCTTGTTAAGGTATCAAAGAATTCCACGAGAGTCATTCACTACGCGAGACAAAGACTTGGTAAAATGCTGATGATGAATAAAGTAAGACCTCGTCCAAAAGGGAACAATAAAAAAAAAAAACTAACAAAAAATAGAACAATAACATTATGCCACGGTACAAAGCGAACAATAAACAGATTAATCAGTTTAAAATGCTAACTACCTGACTTTTTAAAGAACCCATAAAACGCATTGAGAAACCGAGACAAAGACGACCTCATCACGAAACTTTAGTGGACCGTATAATCTCTTAATAATCACCGACAACGAAGGGACACGGCAGCGCTTGATTCCCAGAACCACTCACGAGAATGCTTCCACAAACTCTCGTCTGCTATGTGATTCTGACGGTCAGTTTAACAGTTGCCTCTTACACGGGGAAATCCTGAGGGACTGGTTTATTAAGTCTACACGGAACCTGCCGCTACTGCGACGTGTTTCAGAGGACCAAGAGGCGGCAAATAGAGAAGTCCGCCCCTAAAGGAGTTTGACGGGTATATCAGCGAGTGCAAACATACATATATTACCCCCAGAGAACAGAATATACAACATCAACCCCCCCATAGGAACAGGAGACGCGGCCGAGAGAAGGGGGGTAAACCCAATGTGCGTCGCTGGTTACGGTACCAGGCAGCAGTTAGGTAATACGTACAGTGCCCAAGAACAACCAAGAGAGAGAGAGAGAGAGAGAGAGAGAGAGAGAGAGAGAGAGAGAGAGAGAGAGAGAGAGAATTATGAATCATCCAGTAAAGTAGGATACTCCTCCCTCCTGCGTGTCGAGATCTATCAAGAACGAAGACGACGGAGAGAAACATCCCAAGGATGGGGCCGGCCGGGGGCCCCCTCGCACCACTGGATATATCAGTAATAAGAATCCCTCAAGACTGCTCCCGTACACAAGGAGGCAGCCAGACGTGGGATCCCCAGAGGACATCCCCAAGGAAGGATTCTGAAAGACCTGAGAGAAAATAAACAACCGAGCCGACTGTCTCCACGATCCAGTTTGCCGAGCAGCCAATTAGTGAGATGTTTTTAAGACTACCTCCAAACACTGCGCAAGATTCATTCCCAAAAGACCCTCTTTCCTGCAGGGTCACGATGTTGCAATTTAGCAATATCTGCACCAGAGATATGCCTCTATATCATTAGATTTCCACCGTCATGCAAGGTCTTTCCAAAAGACTCTCTCTCTCTCTCTCTCTCTCTCTCTCTCTCTCTCTCTCTCTCTCTCTCTCTCTCTCTCACAATGCGGCCAAACAGTGACATCTCTCCGAAGAGACGGTCTCCTAGCATCACGAAGCATCCACACAATGAGATCTATTCAAGGGATATACCCCAGGACCAAGAAGTATCTAAACAATGACATTTCTCCGAACAAAATTGCTCAGGAATCATAAGGCAGCAGTCAAATCAATGAGATCTCTCCAACACACAGTCCCTCATAAGCCAAACGATAAGATATATCCAAGAGACAATCCCCCAAGAAGCCAAACAATGAGATTTCTCCAAGAGACAGTCCCCCAGGAAGCCAAACAATGAGATCCCTCCAAGAGACAATCCCCCAAGAAGCCAAACAATGAGATTTCTCCAAGAGACAGTCCCCCAGGAAGCCAAACAATGAGATTTCTCCAAGAGACAGTCCCCCAGGAAGCCAAACAATGAGATCTCTCCAAGAGACAATCCCCCAGGAAGCCAAACAATGAGATCCCTCCATGAGACAATCCCCCTGGAAGCCAAACAATGAGATCCCTCCAAGAGACAGTCCCCCAGGAAGCCAAACAATGAGATCCTCCCAAGAGACAATCCCCCAGGAAGCCAAACAATGAGATCTCTCCAAGAGACCATCCCCCAGGAAGCCAAACAATGAGATCTCTCCAAGAGACCATCCCCCAGGAAGCCAAACAATGAGATCTCTCCAAGAGACCATCCCCCAGGAAGCCAAACAATGAGATCTCTCCAAGAGACCATCCCCAGGAAGCCAAACAATGAGATCTCTCCAAGAGACAGTCCCCCAGGAAGCCAAACAATGAGATCTCTCCCAGAGACAATCCCCCCCCCCCCCCAGCATCATGAAGCAGGAGCCTAACAATAGGATCTCTCCACGAGACCTGTCTGGCAGCATCGAGGAAGCAGCGATGCAGGAGGGGGGAAGAAGGCCAAAGCTTGCCGTAAGCCGAGTACTGACGGTTACCACAATGGCCGGGCTGGGGGTGAGTGGAGTTAGGCAAGCCTCTCTCTCTCTCTCTCTCTCTCTCTCTCTCTCTCTCTCTCTCTCTCTCTCTCTCTCTCTCTCTCGTGGAAGACAGCCCAGCCTGATGTCGGTCGCGATACGGGGCCCTTTATCCCGTCACTTACAATATTGCCAGCAGCTCAAGGCCAGCGTTGAGATGGGGGGGAAGGACAACTCACTCCTCCGTCGCTCCCTCCCTCCCTCGTTAATGATTATTCTTAAGACGAAAATTATGAATCAGATCTGAAGGTTACAGCAGAATGATCAGGACAAGGACATGAAAATCAGTTCTTAATAACGTTAAGCCATGGATGGCACTCAGTTCAGTCATATAAACATACTAACATGTGCCCTTCACCCACGTTATCATGGAAATGCTTTCTCTCTGACATATAAAAACTCTGTACCTGAATAAAAAAATCAATTCAACTGACTAAACTGATACACTTGACAACACACAAACACACACACACACACACACACATCCCACATGACCAGCTAACATACATGGGAAAACATAAGCCTTCAATGCTTCGTTTGATTAGCTTCTGGCGACCCAAACAGAACATACTCAGCGGCCCAACATATAATATTCCTCACCCTGACTCTGGATCCTAGATCTTCTCCAGACCAATGCTGTCTCTCGGGGACAAAAAGTGGTCACTAGCGTCCTGTGTACGCAAGACGCATATCATCCCCGCTGCTGCTGGGAAAGTCGACATTACCAGCTGCATTGTCTGTCGTGGGTAATGCCACTCCCTTGGACGTGGTGAAGCCAAGAGCAAACAGATTAATACTGTTCAGTTTAACTACATAGGACGTGAGTGCTGAGTTACCCCAAACATCAACCACAACCACGACACTACAGGTGCACCTGAAACATTGACCATGCACATAAAGAACCACTTAACATGTTATTACCATTACAAGCAATGCTATGGCTTAAAACCACATGAGAGATCACATTCAACTTAGGAGAAACGCCCAGTAAAATACCGAACATTATCCTGTAGCCGCTGTAAGGAGCAGCAGTAATGGAAGCACAGTACTACGACAACCCATAGCTACTCATTACGGCCGAACACCACCACACCATAGCCATCATCACACAGCCCTCACAATAGCAGTAAGCAACTGCTCCCCGTCTCTCGCCCCCCAAAGAAAAAAGAAAAAGATGACCCGAGTTTCCTTTTGGGAGACGTGAGCTGCCGACGGAGAGATGATGTCACTCATTACCTCACTGTGGCCACCAGTGCCAACACCGAAGCTAAGCACTGTACAATAATTTTCTCCGGTGCACTTTTAGTGTCTAACACGCCTTGGCTTCTAGGTACCTCAGTGTCTAAAAGGGAGTAAAACTCTTGATGATTCTCTTCTATAAAGGAACTCGACACAGGGAGACTAAAAGTTATTCAAGTCGCGTCATGAACAAACGAATAATTGTTTTAACAGCTGCGTCCCGGAGGTCGACTCATAGAGGACAGACCAGTTTTGTGGTCACATTCTGTACAGATAAAACAGTAAGCACATAGCTGGGGGAGATCGAGGAGAGAAAACTGCAATCAATGCGTAGCTGCTACAGCTTCAGTCCGTGATGACACGGCCTTAGTGGGGAAACTCATCGCCACAACTACAGTGTCTTATAAACAGTCATGCGGGTTCAGAATAAGCAGCCTTGTGCTAATAGCAACAAAAACACTTATAAAAAAAATCAATAACAGAAAGAGGATCGTTTGTTTCCCTTGTTAAGGATGATATCAAATACATGAAGGAAGCTTTACCCTCCAGACAGATGAAGACAGGCACAGAGCAAGTATGGAAAAGGCGCCCCTTCCGAGCGTCAAGGAGGGGACACGCCATGTTAAAGAGCTCTCCCAGGCCAAGGCCTCGCGAATCTCACAACAACAACAACATCAACATCATCGCCTGACCAGTGGCCAACCCTCTAGTGCCCCTTCCTAGGCCAAGGCGGGGCACACCCTCCCCTCTACCCCTCCCCGTGTGCAGTGACCCGCTGGCCCCCTGACCCTGACCCCTGGACGCGGCTTTACACACAGCAAGTATGCCGACACAGACGTCACCCACAAGGCGGAAAATTCTACCGCTTCCCTGACAAGATTACGATGTTTTCTGAAGACTGCCGAAGGAAAGATAAAAAAAAAGTCCACAATAAGCAATTTACTCCCGAAGAACCAATATCAGGAAGGGGGTAACGAGGGATTCAACCTTCTGCCATGTCATTATAACATATGGAGCCTTTTTTCCCCCCTTATTCCAACGTCAATTGTCGTGGCGGAATGTTTATATACGATCTGTGATCATTTTGAATCTCTCTCTCTCTCTCTCTCTCTCTCTCTCTCTCTCTCTCTCTCTCTCTCTCTCCGCGTGAACAGTTGCTGAGGCAAAATCTTAACATGACGTCCAACGTTGCAACTGTGGGGACCGGCCGACGATGCCAACCCTCTCCCTCACCACTATTAACAACAGCAAGATATCAATAAAAATTCCGGACGTGCTGTGGGACTACCCTCTTCCATGGATACACATATTCTTCGTCTTTGTCTCTGGAGTGTTGGTGGTATCCGGAAATCTCCAGTGTTCAGCTAATTGGAGACCGAGCTTCACGTCTCGCAAGCTGCAGAGATCCGCCGGGATGATGGCGGAGCAGCAAGTCATGTGAGAGATGGCTTTTGCACGCGGTGAGTGTCGTGCTAATTAACTCCAGCACGAGTGTTACTACCCCCGCTTGAGACCGCTGGTGTGTGACCTCAGACCCAACCCTTACGGGATGGGTCAAAAGAACAGGCCATCGCGTCCAAGGGTCGTACCGCTGTGCTCAAGGGTCGTAATACGGTGCCATCGCGCCCAAAGGGCAGGAACGTCGTGTTCAAGGGTCGTACCGTCATGTTTAGATCGTACAGTCATTACCCGCACCGTCGTCCCGTGGGGTCATACCACCGCGCTCTAGGGGTCAAACCCTCAAGCCTTTGGCGGTCACACCGTCCTGTTCAACGGGGGATCAAGAAACAGATACTGTTTACACACACGATCAGTAACCACGACGCGGAGCGGAACGAAGTCAGGCCTCGGGAACCCGCCAGTCTGCTGAGCCCATCAGAAGCTAAGGAACCACCGCCCATCCCCACTGCTTCCACCCGCCTCACATGCCTGGCCTCAGGAATGCTGCACTAACTGTCCCACCCCACCGCAGCAACAAGGTCATGCGTCACGGTCATCCCTGTTCCTAGGGTGGACGCTCCTTTAACCCCCACCCCAACCCCCTCGAGCACGATGGTAAGTAGGATGGCATGACCTCCGACCTGACCCAAGGGTCAGGTCCAGGATCTGCTGAGTAGCAAGCGGTACGCGGCTTCTATAATCTCAGGGTGTTGAGTGGCTTCTGGAACCTGCTGGAAGTACATCGTCTCCCAGGGTGTAGGGGAACTTCTAATGGTTCCTAGAGTCCGCTAGGGTGTTGTGAGTGGCTCCTAGAGTCCACTAGGGTGTTGTGAGTGGCTCAGAGTCCGCTAGGGGGTTGTGAGTGGTTCCTAGAGTCCGCTAGGGTGTTGTGAGTGGCTCCTAGAGTCCACTAGGGTGTTGTGAGTGGCTCAGAGTCCGCTAGGGGGTTGTGAGTGGTTCCTAGAGTCCGCTAGGGTGTTGTGAGTGGCTCCTAGAGTCCGCTAGGGTGTTGTGAGTGGCTCCTAGAGTCCGCTAGGGTGTTGTGAGTGGTTCCTAGAGTCCGCTAGGGTGTTGTGAGTGGCTCCTAGAGTCCGCTAGGGTGTTGTGAGTGGCTCCTAGAGTCCGCTAGGGTGTTGTGAGTGGCTCCTAGGTCCTGCCAGTAGTGGACACAACTAGAAGATATCGGGCAGTGAGTTGGTTTCCACCATTCCCTGGGTAACATGACTGGGTCTTATGATCTGCTGTGGGAGCCGTCACCTACACGCAGACTCTCCTCAGGTTCAGGAACCATACCACCCATCCTCCTTCACGCCAACTCTACCAAACAAACCCTTCCCTCACGCCAAACCTTTCACAAAACCATCCCTCCAACCCAAACCAGCCGTCCATCACAATAGCTCCACTACCCACCGACTCTGTAACCACAAAATGCCCATCCCCTACACACACCTTCCACCATACAACCCTTATTCCACAATGACCCCCTACCATCACCCATTCCTCCAAAGCACTCCCCCATCCTGCAACTCCGCCTCCTCCTCCTTCCACCAGCCAAACCAACCAAACAATTCACCGGGCAAGCCGGCCGCTGCTACCAAGACTGACAGCACGTGTGGTCGGTGGAAGCCAGAAAATAATCCTACATTTATTAACCCGCCAGCAGTTCACCTGAGCACCTCCTGGATGGCGAGGTAGGGAAAGAGGAGGAGGAGGAGGAGAAGGAAGGCGGTGTGGGGCGATGTGGTTGGGATGAGGAAGGCCGAGAGAAGGTGAGGGAGATACGACTGGGTAGGGAGTGTGAGGAGGAGGAGGAGGAAGGGGGTGGGTGAGTAAGGGTGGAGAATGAGTGGCGGGAATGTGGTTGAAGTGACGGCCGTGTGTGGAGTAAGGAATGGGGAAGGGGGGTACATAGAGTCAGGGAGGTGGGGAGTTTATGGGTCGGGTTGGGTAAGGGAGTGCAGGGGATACGTGGGGGACTGAAGTAAGGGAAGATGAGAGAGAGAGAGAGAGAGAGAGAGAGAGAGAGAGAGAGAGAGAGAGAGAGAGAGAGAGAGAGATGAAGAAAGTAAGGAAAGTATAGGGGAAGTGTAAGAGGAGGCAAAGGGAGCAAGTGAGGGTGGTTGGGAAAGCTCTCCCTCACTCCCGGGGGGGGAGGGGCTTACCTTGGAGTGACGTGTGCAACTTAGCCCAAAATAAGACCTGGCCTCAAAACTCCAGCGGCTTTGATACAGTCACTTGAATTCCTAGTGCGTTACGTCACACCTTTCCCCGTGAGTTAAGAGTTCATGAGACACACTATTCTGGTGGGTGGCTGGCTTTCATGCTACCTAAAGCCTGCTATTTATCATCCCTCGCATCTCGTCTCGTATGTTCACTTCTTTATCTACACTTATCATACCAGTAGCTTAATGCATCATTTTTTTCCCCTTTCTGCGGCAACGCGTTAAGAAATGCATGATCTTCATATTCTGTACATAATGTATACCAAAATTATACACCACATTCCACGTGTATAACAAAAAAAAAAGCTACATAGTACACTCGACGTTAAGGTAATATGCTCCTGACGTGGCACATCACACGCACGGTACATAAACGCTGAGGCTCCGCACTTGCCACAAGTCGTCCCGTTCTTCGGTATTTCACGCTACGAACAGATCGTCTCGCTCCCAACTCGCATTCGACCTCGTTCCGTCTCGTCGGGAGGTCGCTTTTGCCCAACAAGCGCATGGCGAGTAAATATACCTGTTACGTATCTAAAACGTAAGATCCATCTCATTTCAAAAGTGGTGTAAGCGGGAATTAAAGTACGACAAATGTTCAAAAGAATTTACCTCACTCAGTAACCCCTCCTGCTGCCTTCCCTCTCCCACTGACACTCTACTATAACCTCCCTCTCGCAGTGAAACCCTCTCACTGCCATACTCCTAGCCTCTCTCTCTCTCTCTCTCTCTCTCTCTCTCTCTCTCTCGCAGTGACACCCTCCCATCGCTGAGGTAGAACACGCCGGGCTCATCATTAAACAAGAAGAAGGACCTTCAACCATCAAGGCTGCGCAGGACGAGACATGTCGTGGCTAAGCTAGGCTCCGGGCAGGCGGGCCGGCCGGCCAACCGGTCGGCAGATGTCACGGAAAGTGCCAAGGGCAACGTGAATATTCCCCTCGACTTGAAACCTCGCCGCCACTACGGTCATTCTCGATTAAGAGGACGACAAAAAACGTATGCCAATGAATGCCGTGTCGGTTGTAAGGGGTAAAATCAGTTTTATCGACACACAAAAAAAAGAAGAGGAAAGGATTAATGTCAGCTCATCAGGTGTCTGTCGACCCATATCAACAAAGAGGAAAAGTAAGAAGAAAAGACGAGGGAGAGAAGGAAGCAAAATCCACAACTTGGCTGAGCGAAGGAAGACAGTTATCATAACGGCCAATGCTCGTGTGGTTGTTCTTCACAACTGGTTGCCATATTATTCCGGTATCCGTTGCGTGTCTATAATGTTGGGTTAACTTCAATACTAAAACAGTAATGATCCCAGTGTGTCTACAAAGTCTGCACCTTCTTGGTAAGTCTAGAAAGTTTAGTCTAAACATATTCAGTCGTGTTCTGGTATGCCAGAGCATACTATTCCCAGCATATCTAGCAAGGTATGCGTGAGAGACCAAAGTTTCGTCTGCAGTGGAGTTAAGGTACTGTCATGTATACAAGGCTGTCAATATATACAAGTTATAGCTGAACAAATACTTTATGTTACATACCACTGAACACGGATATTCAAGAGTGGCAACATATAATTCGCACGTATCTCATTCCATTCGTTTCATACTCACAGGTTATAAAATACTTGCTCCTCACAACAGCTGGCGGCTGGAATTAGATCATGTTAATCCTTCCGTTCAAACTCACCTGTGAAATTTCCACGTTAGTACGTTCTCTCTGAACTACACAGTCATCCTCTAGAAGTGTTTTCTTGCCAGCTGATAATGTCGCTGGGAGTGGCGGAGGGATACCTACCGCTTTACAATCGCCAAAGGTTAGAAATCTATGATTATTTCTATAATCCTCCAGCTGATCACCACTCCCTACTATCCTCCAGCAGGTCACCACGCCATTAACCGTCCCATCCTCTGTCATCTGGCTTTCCCATGTATTCCCAAATGTTTGAAGAGGATATTGACGTTTTCAAGTGAAAGTGACAAACGTTTGAAACTGAAAATGACAAAACGTTTATAATAAGAAAGAAAAATGTCAGCAGACATATACAGCTACGTGTCTATAATATTATAGGATCAGTGTCCTTTGCCAGTTCAGTATATGATGTAGGTTGAGCATTCCAGTGTGTTTACAACGATAGGAGAAATGTTCCTCATGTGCCTACAGTGTTGGCTGAATATTCCAAGCCAATAAACAAATATCTGATGATCGATATTCCAATGTACATTGAATGTATGGGGATCAACGCCATTCTTAAGCTCGTATGCGCCGATATATCAATATTTTCTGTGTATCTAGTCAGAGGGGTCAACATTCTTGGTAAGCCTTTAGTTTACGTGATCAATATTCACCGTCCATGACAGTGACGCAGAGGCAGTGCTTTCAGTGCGTTTACGGTGACACAGGGTCAGTACTTCTGGCGCCTATGATACTGACAAAAATGAATATTCACTGTATAACTACACTTTTCTCTTATTAAAGTACTCTTTAAATATTAATCTTAATAATCTTCATTATTTACAACGTTAGATTCAATATCAGTTTCAGTACTGTCTGCGTATCTACAATGCGTTTCAATATTACTAGTAAATTCAAGATGTTAAGCTTCAACTTGTTAATTTCAAAATCCCTCATCCATGTACATTGTTAATTTCAATACCCCCCACTACCTCTCACATGTTAGCATCAATACTTTTTAGTGTCTGTGTTGGGCGATCAATACACTTATCGCGCCATATGTATGCTAGGGGATCAACACTACCAGATCACCTACCAAAGTGGAGAGGTTCATAACCTTTGATTTTGAGGTTGTTACAGGATCAATATCCTTGATGCTCACCGTGTTGGAAGACCGAAGTTTCTGTCTGATGGCAATGCATGAGGATCAGCAATCCCGGTGTGTCTACAGATCAACAATATCGCAGTGTTTACAACAGTGTATGGCGCGTCCACTGCGTCACAAGATCAATATTCCGAGTCTTCGGTGTCGTGGGATCAATATTCCCAAGTGACTACAGAGTCTGGGGATCAATATTCTCCGGATAAACCCCTGGTGTTCAAGAACATCTACCTGTTGACTGTGGAGACTTGAAATGCCACAAGAGGGGATACGTCACAGGAAAAACAAACAAGTAAAGAAAACGTTCGGAAAATAAAAAACGGGATGAGGGGTGGGGAGGGCTGTTTAAAAGAGGCGGACGAACGCATCACAGACACCAATAACAGAGAGAGAGAGAGAGAGAGAGAGAGAGAGAGAGAGAGAGAGAGAGAGAGAGAGAGAGAGAGCGCAGGCACATTTAAAGAGCGTTACGCAAGTGAGGGTAATCCGTACGAACGCACGACACGTCCGACTGTGTTATGGTAACAACATTCCTTATATCGGCAGACTGTGTTATGGTAACAACATTCCATATATCGGCAGACTGTGTTATGGTAACAACATTCCTTATATCGGCAGACTGTGTTATGGTAACAACATTCCTTATATCGGCAGACTGTGTTATGGTAACAACATTCCTTATATCGGCAGACTGTGTTATGGTAACAACATTCCTTATATCGGCAGACTGTGTTATGGTAACAACATTCCTTGTATCGGCAGACTGTGTTATGGTAACAACATTCCTTGTATCGGGAGACTGTGTTATGGTAACAACATTCCTTATATCGGCAGACTGTGTTATGGTAACAACATTCCTTATATCGGCAGACTGTGTTATGGTAACAACATTCCTTGTATCGGGAGACTGTGTTATGGTAACAACATTCCTTATATCGGCAGACTGTGTTATGGTAACAACATTCCTTGTATCGGCAGACTGTGTTATGGTAACAACATTCCTTGTATCGACAATGTCTAATATTTCCTGTATTGACCATGTGACGCCGGCAATTCTCCAGCCACTTGCGAAACACTAAAATTCTTCAAAGAAAAAAAAAAGACAAAAAAAAATCGTCGCGTGCTTCTAATAACCCACCAGCGTTAACAATACCAGAGTGTTCGATGTTTTTTCATGTACTTGTTGTTGTTGTTATAACCTCAGCGCTTCCGAGTAATTCCCGACACGTTAACGAAAGGTCAGACAGCGTGAGTCTGGCTCTCCCTGAGGACTGGTGAAGCTGGGGATGTTCCTGTTGTGGTCGTGGTACCTCGACACGTTTCTGCTGGTCTTGCTTTCTATTCTCATTTTGTCCTACTACAGTCTGTCATAGGCAGCGGGATGACTACCAGTACACACACACACACACACACACACACACATATATATATATATATATATATCCCTGGGGATAGGGGAGAAAGAATACATCCCACGTATTCCCTGGGTGTCGTAGAAGGCGACTAAAAGGGGAGGGAGCGGGGGGCTGGAAATCATCTCCTCTTGTTTTTTTTTTAATTTTCCAAAAGAAGGAACAGAGAAGGGGGCCAGTGAGGATATTCCCTCAGAGGCCCAGTCCTCTGTTCTTAACGCTACCTTGCCAATGCGGGAAATGGCGAATAGTTTGAAAGAAAGAAAAAAGAATATATATATATATATATATATATATATATATATATATATATATATATATATATATATATATATATATATATATATATATCCCCTGATGATGTGATCATTACACGAAAGTGCACTTGTGAACTTACTGCATTTCATTTCCCTGTGGACAGCAAGGAAAATATATATATATATATATATATATATATATATATATATATATATATATATATATATATATATATATATATATATATATATGAGTAATGTGAGGGTCTTTAAGAATATCTCGGTGTGCGTGGCATATCATGACCACAAGGAGACATTCTGCTGTGTCAGTGACCCGCGAACCACAGCAGACCAAAATCACTCAGGACCATGATGAAGTCTGGCTTCAGCAACCGTTTCAATGTCGACGTGGAATATCTCGTATCTACAGCACGCGTGTATGTAATTACTTGTTTATAATTAACCACTTGCACATTAGGGCAAGGGAGTTCTACACTCGTGGGGTTCCATCTGTTCAACTTTCTCTTATCAGGTATGAGTTAGTATCAAAGTACGAAGCAAGTTATATAAAAGTATACATTTCAATTCCCTACAAGTATAAAATCTTACAAATCTATGAAACTGTGTATGTTGCCAATATTCAGTATTCAGTCATTTCATTTCAATATTCTGTCACGTAAGTTTCATTTCATTCATCCAACATTTGATCATCTAAACGTACTACATCACGTCTATTTCAACACGTTTTTTGCTTAATTTCACGTTACAACAGCGGAGGCAGCGTGAAATATTCTCGAGTGGCAGGAATGTTTCCGTTCCAACAGGAATATTCCCACGTGGTAGGAATTCCCTGATGTAGAGGGAATGTTCCCACGTGGCAGGAATATTACGGGTGCAGCAGTAATATTCTCAGGTGGCAGAAATCATCCAGGTGCAGCTGGAATATTCCCATGTAGCTGTAATCCTTCCGATACAACGGGAATTTTCCCACGTGGCAGGGAGGTTCCTGGTGCAGCAGGGAGTATTCCCATGTGGCAGGGAGGTTCCTGCTGCAGCAGGGAGTACTCCCACGTGGCAGGGAGGTTCCTGGTGCAGCAGGGAGTATTCCCATGTGGCAGGGAGGTTCCTGCTGCAGCAGGGAGTATTCCCATGTGGCAGGGAGGTTCCTGGTGCAGCAGGGAGTATTCCCACGTGGCAGGGAGGTTCCTGGTGCAGCAGGGAGTATTCCCATGTGGCAGGGAGGTTCCTGGTGCAGCAGGGAGTATTCCCATGTGGCAGGGAGGTTCCTGGTGCAGCAGGGAGTATTCCCACGTGGCAGGGAGGTTCCTGGTGCAGCAGGGAGTACTCCCACGTGGCAGGGAGGTTCCTGGTGCAGCAGGGAGTATTCCCATGTGGCAGGGAGGTTCCTGGTGCAGCAGGGAGTATTCCCATGTGGCAGGGAGGTTCCTGGTGCAGCAGGGAGTACTCCCACGTGGCAGGGAGGTTCTTGGTGCAGCAGGGAGTATTCCCATGTGGCAGGGAGGTTCCTGCTGCAGCAGGGAGTATTCCCACGTGGCAGGGAGGTTCCTGGTGCAGCAGGGAGTATTCCCATGTGGCAGGGAGGTTCCTGGTGCAGCAGGGAGTATTCCCATGTGGCAGGGAGGTTCCTGGTGCAGCAGGGAGTATTCCCACGTGGCAGGGAGGTTCCTGGTGCAGCAGGGAGTATTCCCATGTGGCAGGGAGGTTCCTGGTGCAGCAGGGAGTATTCCCATGTGGCAGGGAGGTTCCTGGTGCAGCAGGGAGTATTCCCACGTGGCAGGGAGGTTCCTGGTGCAGCAGGGAGTATTCCCATGTGGCAGGGAGGTTCCTGGTGCAGCAGGGAGTATTCCCACGTGGCAGGGAGGTTCCTGGTGCAGCAGGGAGTACTCCCACGTGGCAGGGAGGTTCCTGGTGCAGGCCCACCGCCAGCCATTATCGATTCGCGCGGCCTACCTGCTCCCCCTCCTCCTCCTCCTCCTCCTCCTCTCTCCACACCAATACCCGCCAATTGCGTCAACTGTGGCTAAATCTGGGTATGCAAATCCGGAGTTATAATCAGGGTAGATAAACCTGCGTGTGGTAAAACCTGAGACTATAATCTGGGTAGGCAAATCTGGAGCTATAATCTGTATGGGCAAATCGGAGTCTATAATATGGGTAGGAAAATCTGGACCTATTCATGTCGATAGGTAAACCTACAGCTATAATCTGGGTAGGTAAATTTAGAGCTATAACTATGAGCAAGTCATTTTGGAGTTAGAATCTGAGTAAGTAAATCTGGCGCTAAGATATGAGTAGGTCAATTTGTAGCTATCATCTGGGAAGGTATAGCTTGAACTGTAATAATCTGGGCATATAAGTCTGGGGGCAAAATCTAGGTTAGTCTATCTAGAGCTATAATCTGGAGCTACACTCTGGACAGGTAAATTTGGAAGTATGATCTAAGTAAATCTGTAACTATAATATGGGTAAGTAAATCTGTAACTATAATATGGGTAAGATAATCTGTAACTATAATATTGGTAAGCTAATCTGTAACTATAATATGGGTAAGCTAATATGTAACTATAATCTGTAACTATAATATGGGTAAGCTAATCTGTAATTATAATATGGGTAAGCTAATCTGTAATTATAATATGGGTAAGCTAATCTGTAACTATAATATGGGTAAGCTAATCTGTAACTATAATATGGGTAAGCTAATTTGTAACTATAATATGGGTAAGCTAATATGTAACTATAATCTGTAACTATAATATGGGTAAGCTAATTTGTAACTATAATATGGGTAAGCTAATCTGTAACTATAATATGGGTAAGTAAATCTGGAGCTATGATCTGGACAGGAGACTTGGAAAAAAAAAGCTTGGAGGGCAGTTTTGAAGTGCAGGATGTACGACTGTGGACAGACTAACAACCTGGATGTATAATGTGCAGAACAACACGATCGGTAAACCTGGCGGAGTACGTTCAAGTCTAAATCTCTAATCTGGCAAAGTCGCCTCTAAATTCAGGATCTGTACCGTGTTTGGATACTACTACAGCCGGATTTAACCCTGGTGTATAATGCTTTACGGGAAAGACCAATATTCTATGAGACGATGTTTGCGAGACATCAAAGTATAAAAGGTGAGAATGAAAAACGGGGCAAAAGGAAGTACTAACTTTAAACTAGACAGCAAAAGAGAACAGTCAAATAGTCGATTCACATCAAACTAGGAAACAAAATATGGAGCAATGTCTGAACATTTAACCCAAACAAATAAGCAAAATCATAAGGCAATGTCAGAGTCACCCAATGACTATAAATATCTTCTTTTTTTTTTGTACTCTTTGATGGACTCTGGATGACAATAACCATCAAATCCAACACCGTTCGTCAGTACTAAACAGAATCAAACTATCAGTCAAGAGCAATCAAAGTTCTGATTCACATCAAAAAGTGAAGCAAAATCAAACTACACAAACAAACAACATTTGAGCAACAAACTGATGGACAAGATACTCTAATTGCCCGTAAAATGATGAACTTATATAAGTCTTCAATCTTGCAATTATACTCTGAGGACACGAGGGAAATATATCACAGCGAATAAGATATAACTTGACATATATCACTGAACTGATTTGCATCAAACTGTTGACCAAAGATGATTCTTACGTCTCATTAAGAAAGGTAACTTTCTGGTCCTATCTAACTACTTTGTAAGTTCTATCTAAGTTGCTTTCCAGCAGATTTAGGTTATATGTAAGATATCAAGGTATGAGACAACTTACAAGAAAGTATACATTCCATTCAAAGAAAAGTATGGTACATCCACATCAGAAAACAATCTATCTTCGTCAAAGTATATTCTACCCATAACAATGAACAGCACATTCTATCCACACCAAATCATCATCTAACTACATCACAGGAAACAATCATAACCACATTAAAGTATGATCTGCCAACATCAATGAATCATCTAACCACAAAACATCAGCCTAGTCATAAGCAGCAATCACGCCATAACTAATACAAGTCAAGACATACAGAGTCAAATCACTTCCAATGTTCAGTCGAGTCGCATGCAAATATGGATGAAGTTTAATATTCTAACTCATGTCACATCAAAGGTGTCAGCTTCACATCAATGCATCAACACAATTACATCAAAAAGTGCCATGCTAGAGCAGAACAACCCAGAGGCCATTAACATGATATTCAACAAGGAACTTGTTTGTGATTGATGCTCAGCAGTGCTTTCATAGCCTGAGGGTAGTGGGCCACTGCCCTGAATCGAGAAGACTGTGAAGGTGGACAACATACAGAAGTTTAGAATGTTATATGAGGGAGAAAGGTCATGAGATGGGAGCCCCCCCCCCCCCCACGCGAGCGCAGAAAGAAAATCGGCAGACATGAGGTCCCCATGTGTAGAACTCTCTCCCCGTAGAGTGAACAATGATATGTACACAACACTGCTCATGGCTGCTGGAAATACATAAATGGTGGCATACAATGTATCATAATGCACAACTGCGGCATGCAGTCCAATGCATGATCATAACGGCGGCATGCATTCAAAGAAAACTCTCCCTCTTACTAATAAAGTCCGAAAAAGGTAGATATATATGAAAAAAACGTGTGTGTGTGTGTGTGTGTGTGTGTGTGTGTGTGTGTGTGTGTGCATCAGTTAAAACGCGGATGCATGAACGCGCACTCTCTTATTACAGTCCGGCATGCCACTGCGCTGAGCGTTCAACCGCCTGTGACGGCATCATTTCCAATGGAAGACCTGCATCTGCCGCACCTTATGATCTCGCTGCGTTCGACAAGCTTTACAACCCTTAATAAAAGGAGTGCGGAGCACCGTAAGTCACCCGGAGTAAGGTATTGCGACGACCATGACTAGCACTCCACAAATATGCCATCATTTCCACAATTGTTTACATTTCCTACGGCACCGCGCCGCGCCGACCCCCCCAATCTCGTTCTTTGTCTCTCGGCAAACTCCGCGCTTTAGCGTGCACCTGTAAGTGGAATAACAGAACCATAAGCTTATCGATAAATCACGAAACTCCACGTCGATGCGAAATGTACACGGCAATCTGATTTTACGACCGGGGCGTACGATGTGTGGAAATAAAGGTGGAGGCAGGTCTTACACGCCGGGCCACAGGTGCCGGGAACCCATGTACATGTTTTCCAATTCTCTCTAGCCCTTGGGAACCAACGTGCCACCCTTGAGCACGACAGTAAGACGCTCGAACACGAGAGCACGACCCTTCGTTACGACGGGATGACCCCCCCAAGGGTCGTAACATGCATTCAAGGGTCGCACCCACCATGATCAGGAGTCCCACCGTCGTGCTCAAGGGACGCACCGTCGTGCTCACGAGATCAAAGTTAAAGAAAAAGGAAAAGAAATGGAGCGCCATCCTGTCGCCATTGGGGGAGGGGTGGGGAGAGGGAGGAGGGGGGGGATGGATGATGGTGACTCACGGACCTCACTGGCCTCCACTACGCCACTCTCTCACGCTCTTGTCTTCGAACTATCTTCAACAAGGATCGTCTTATATATATATATATATATATATATATATATATATATATATATATATATATATATATATATATATATACCATCGACAACATCCGTCCTATGTTATCTAACTGTCTTGTTGTGCGGACAAGCTTAAAGCCTAGGCTTTCGCGGGCAGCTAAGAGTACCACTACCACGTCAGCAGAGTATCCAAATCCTCTCCAAATGCTCCCATTATTCGGAAAATAAAGAAAGACGAATAAAAAAGGAATAATAATGCACGAGAGATGAATTGCAATTCGTCTGGGGTTGTTGCGTCACACCCCGCAGCACAAACAAAGGAATGACGTTCTTAGAAAGCAACCTTCGTGAGCCAGCGGCAAGGGAAATAATCTTGAGAATTTCACAAGACCTACTCTCTCACCCACAGCACCAAGGTCGGGCCTTAACCACTTCAGCTTCCAGTGGAACAAACACCGCTCTCCAGCCCCGGCCACACCTCCATAAAGAACTGCACCCATGACACCAAAATACAATAATAGTAAAATACTATAAAAGAAAAAACAAGACGTAGTTATAAAAGCTGACTGAAAATGGAAAATCACATATGACAAAACAGGAAATCAATACCTACATAACACACTTCAAGGGGGATAAGTGGTGACCAAAAGGAATACTGATAGACGGGTTTGTCACATCAGGTCCTCGACGGGAAAGAAATACTGTACAAATATTACACTTCTAAAACAAAAATCATTTAGGCATAACTACAATAAACTTGCGCGCTCTACCCGTGGGCGAGAAAAGTGGTGTCAAAGATATCAGTATCATTCAAATAATAAAGGAAAGAACATGAAACTAAGAAGCTTCGTTAGACCATCCAGCAAACAAGTTATGTTATCATGCAAGCAACAACAAAGTATTAGAAAATCAAGCTAAAAAGTTACGTTATCAAGCAAGTAACATCTAACAGCGTCAAATCAACATACACAGAAACTCATCAACTGTAGCTAGTAACCTGAGTTACGTGTCACTCACGCAATCGAAAACTTAGCAGAAGAAATAACAATCCATAATGGAAAACGGTCAGATGAACTCCTGTGGGGAAGGTAGGTTCCTCGACGACCCTGTTTACTCCTTACCATCCTCTTAACAATGGCGAGGCCTCCTCAAATACGACTTTTCACTTTTTTTTTTTAATCCTCCTTTCACCTGTATCTGTTTCTAATACTCCCACCTTCCTCATGTCAGCCCTCAACCTGTTTCAAGTACTTGTGTAGTGAACGTACCACAGCCACCCAAGCCTGGAGGAGACTGCTGCAGCAGGGAGGAACGACTGCGTCAGAACACGGGGTGGGTGTTGGTGGTATCATCTGGCATACAGCTACATGGCCTTGAGCCAAGAATAATCTTAGGGTCTTCCAGCACCGTCTGCGGTCCTTCTACTATAAACCCACCCGTCTGAATCCACTGTAAATCTCATTCTTTATTTCTCACGAACGTATTTCATGGCTAAAGTCTTGAGCATGGCGGTCCAGGACGGCAGTAGGAAGTTAGGGGCTGGGAGAGTAAAAAGGGGAGGGAAGGAAAAGGAGCAGTAACACAAGCAACACATCGTGGCAGTAGCTCCCACAATTGCACTGCATCCACATACTGACATATACAAACTGTCAAAAGTTTACCGTTATAAAGAAAAGAACCATTAACACACACACACACACACACGCATAAACAGTCATCAATTCAATAAAGGATCATCAATTCTAGCTGAACATAAACATTCCTCAATTCATGAAATAATCATTAACCTTACTTGAATACAAATATTCCTAAATCTAAACAATTAACCGGCGATTTTCTCACAAGAATCACAGATGTTCTACGTTAAGTGTTCTATGTACCGAAATGGGCCGTGTTGAGCCAAGCACAATGTAAACAAAGGCATCCCTCCCTACAGAATGTCCTCTATCTTCACGAGTCCACATCAGCCAATACACAGTGCCCAGGCTTACCTGCTACCACATATTCACACTCGCAAACTACACCAAAAATGGGGACTGGAACCATCTACCATTCCATCTATCTATCTATATACATACATACACACACGCACACACACACACACACACATATATATATATATATATATATATATATATATATATATATATATATATATATATATATATATATATATATATATAAATATATCACAAGCATTGGAGAGTTTGTTTGTTACTCTCTCACGGCCAAACCGTGTCACCAAGAGGCCCCAAACTTCGGTTGCAGATACCACAAAATCTGCTCAGAATCTGGGCAGCGTTTTAAGGCTTACTACCTTATGTGGGCCTTGCTGAAACGCAGCACCTAGAGGGCCAAAACTGCCGCGTTTCAAAAACCTCATGTGTGACGCTCAGTTCACAGCTTTTCTTGAAAACAGGCCACCTATCAGCCTCGAATTATAATGAGGGTGCCTCAGATTCATGGGCACGATACAAGAGTACCAGATCCTGGCATTTAAAGACGACCTTTCAAACGGACAGAAAAGCCATCTATTCCCATACAGTGATGGGTACTCCAGATACACTATAGATGTCACGATATTTTTTCCAGGGTTACGAACCTTATGATCGGCCACTGCAGTACTCCATCCCTCTCTAAACATGGGACAAGTATTCGAACCTGTGTGGAGACCACAATAACCAGGGATGCAAGCTCGTCTGATTACTATTTGTGTCTCGGGGAGCGAGTTCTACACTCGTGTTGCCCCGTCTCTTAACCTTGTAGATATGTACCATGTCTTTACTCCTACGTATGAATGCATAACAACACACACACACATACACACCCTAGCCTATGCCAGGCTCCCATTCATCGACCAGCCCCACCGGGAGGATATACAATTAAGTTGGATGTAGGCCCACTGCCACGCCTCGGATTCCAGCCAAAGTGGTCCGACCCCGGGCTGGTCCGTGCTGACTCATGGTAAGTAACGCTAACCACTAAACCACTGCACGCGCGTGCACCACAATCCTTACCACCCTTTGGTTTCATCAGCTGATACATGTTATCGTGCTCAAAACAGAATAATATTTGAATTGTGACTACAAATGTAATATAACACAAAACCAATAATAATAATAATAATAATAATAATAATAATAATAATCATAATAATAATAATAAGAATTATAATCATAATGCTACTTCTACTTCAAATAATAATAATAATAATAATAATAATAATAATAATAATAATAATAATAATAATAATAATAACAATAATAATAATAAATAATGGTATACTTTTCTTGTGCCAAATAAATATCCTACATCAATTTTTTTTTCGTAATGAATAAAAGTTGTTGCAATGTTTGAAAAGCGGGCAAATTCGTGAGAGGAAGAAAACGGAAATACTGAATTTTCCCTGAAAAGCGAAACAAAGTCCAGAGCGACTCAGTCGACGACACCCTTCGTTTACTTGTTCCCTTCCACTAACGTTCCTTCCCCCCATAGACCCGAGTCTGTCTTCGTGTTCGTGATTACAAAGTTCGTAAGTGTTAGATTAATTCTTTGGTTTTGCTATGACATTTTCAGCACGTCGTTTTCCAGTGATGGCGATTTAACTCTGCCTAATTATCGTCATTATCGTTATCATTATAACTACTATTAAGCTGTTGTTGTAATTACTGATATCACTTAGGAGTAAAATGTACAAATGCCTAACGAATCATATGACATATCTAGAAAAGGTCTCTAAGGAAACAGTGACCGGCGAAAAATATATAAAACTGAACATTTTGAAAACGGGCAAATGCAAAATCGCTCCTCCATTCTCATCAGCATTCTGAACCTCGAATTATTTTTGCCTGGATTCATGGCACGGTAACTATTCCTGTGTATTCATCAGAGGTGGAGAGGCGCCGTCCCTCCGCCACCACCACCATTGCCAACCTTCCATCCCTCTGCCACCACCACCACTACCAACCCTCCCTCCATTTGCCACCACCACCACCACCAGTGCCAACCTTCCATCTCCGTGTCACCACCACAGCCGCTACCAACCCTCCTTCCTTCAGCCACAACCACGTTCACGTCAACAAAGACGAGAGCAGCGATTCCCAAGCCTTTCCTTCCCTCTCACTCCACCCACGCTTCCTCCCTCTCACCCCACCCATGCTCCCTTCCTCACATCCCACCGACGCTCCCTCCCTCCCTCCCTCCTCACGGAAGTAACCTTAGTACTGCCAAGTTCTGAGAGTAGGAAAGGAGAGTTGAAGAGAGTCTAGGAGGGTGAGGGAAGTTAAGGAGAGTTGGGGGTGAGTGTAAAAGCCTCGGATGAAGCAAGGAGAGTTGGGGCTGAGTGAGCGCAGGGTGGGGAGAGTTAAGGAGACTGGAAGGAGAGGTGTACAAGGCTAGGGAGCGTTAAGAAGTGCATGCAGGGGTCTGGTAGGTGTGTGGGGTGCCTATTAGTAAGGTAGTGTGAGAGGACAGAGTTAGAGTGGGAGGTTCGGCATGGGTGACTGGAGGGGTGAGTGAGGGAAGGATGATGAGGAAAGTGTGTGGGAGAAACACACTGTGTACAGGGGTGGTCGCTGAAGCCAGTGTACACAGGAGAGGTCGCTATAACCAGTGTATGGGGGAGGGCCGCTATAACCCATGTACAATAACCATGAACAGCCAACACAATCAGCAACATCTCAGTCAACCCCGCAACACTCATTCCGTCTGCAACACAACTGGCCCTCCTCTCAATCCTGTTCAACACGTACCCACCTCACAGCAAATCAACTCCCACAATACTTGAGGCATCTTACATACAACACTGTATTCTTACCTGTACTACAATGCAATCCACTTTGCAACATTAAAATACAACCCACAAAACACTAGTCAATACGACAATACACCAGCTCTCCTTGCAACACTCTAATCACCGCAACACTCCAACCTAACCAGAAGCGACATAAATCAATCCTCAACGCCCTACAACACCATGGAACACATAAACCAACCTCTATACACAAATCCGCCATGTAACACAATAGCTTCCTGCAAAACCAAAGTCATTCCTGTAGCAAATCAGAGTGCAACACAGCTATCCACGTGGCAACACAAAAATAACCCCGCATCAAACCAACTTACACCACAACTAAATAGCCCGCACCACATCCCACGAGCCCACACGCTACATATACTGGTCCATCCTACAATACAGCAGCCTAAAGCGTTCCACGCCACCTTACCTGCAACACATCAGCACCACCTGCAACACATTCACTGTATATCACCAGCTCACCTTGCAACAAGCCTCATCCTATGGAAGTAAAACCAGCCTACCCTGTAAAGAGGGAACACTACGAAAACACACTCGGCCTCCCTGCAACACACAATATCCTCCGTTGCAACACTGAAGCCCTACATGTAAGACCCTAACTCATCATGACAAGAGCCCTGTGTGCAACACTAGAACACACTAGTCCCACATACACATGTTGATTCATCTATAACATATGAGCATTACATGCAATGCATCAACCCAAGATCAAACATAAATGAAACACAAGCGCGCAATCATTAACCCAGCCCACAACACAATAGCCCAAAGTGCAACACACTCACCCACCCTACAACACTCACCCTACACGAAACACACGAGCACATCCTGAAACCAACGCACCAGACCAGCGTGCAACACACTGACCCTCCAAACCGCAACACCAACACTCACGTGAAACACACTGGTCCTACTTTCATCTTAGGCCAACGCGCAAGACCGGGCCAGCGGGCAACACTAGCCCTACGTGCAACACAGTGGGGCCAGCGTGCAACATGATCTCCCCCCCCCCCCCCTGGCCAAGCAGGAAGGCTTACCCCCTCCTCCTCCAGGGGTGGCCCACCAGGAATCCTTTACGGGCCATTGTCCCGCGAAACTTTAAGGTAATGGAGAATAAGAGTCTCCAGAGCCGCGGGCTGCCCGGCTACCATACACCGTACTTTTTCCCTCCCGCTGAAGGGCTTTATGCGGACGAGGAACCGTGCTCAATTGATGGCAGGGGTGGAGGAAGAGGCCGGTGTGTATGGCAAGGGTGGGAGAGGAGGGTGGCGGCGGGCCCCGAATGTTCTAAGGTTGGGAGGGAAATGGTGATGGAAGAGAAGCTACTGTATAGGGAGGTAGGGAAAGATGCCGGTGCAGCAGGAAAGAGGGAAACCTGTACCGTATGGGGAGAGGGAGCAGTGGACCGGGAGATGGTCAAGGTGAAGGCTGCAGGCAAGAATAGGAAGGCACAGTGGGACGGCAGTGGTAGCAAGATTAGAGATATAAAGGGATAGGACATACCCCGGGATCTCCCTTTACCTTGGTAACTGTGGCAGCAACTGCCTCTAAGCCAGATAACAGAACACCAAGAAAGCAAAAAAGCAGATATTTATATATCCTACGGTCTCTCATCATCAGGTCGCCTCCCTTCCCGAACTGTCGCTATGCAGCCCCTCTGGCTGCTTTCCCATGCCTGCCGCTACAAGAACACACACTCTCTTTCTATATATATATATATATGTTTTACATGAACTATATATAATAAAACCAAATTCTGTATCTTATATAAAAGAATATCATGGCCCTCTGTACTTACCACGTCAATAGTATGTACAAAAATGTTACAATCATCATCACAAAATAGCAAGCTGTCTCTTCCCTTGTTATTCGCAGTTCGTCTATAATCCCCCGGAGGCTCTGTGCTATCGGAATCCTATGTTTGTATGTACATATGTATGTATGTATATATACATGCTTCGGGTTGGTGTGAGAGAAGGATCACACAGTCATCCCTCGCTGATACTGTCCGTCTTAGTTCTCACAGCAGAAAACATTAAAAGAATCGTGAAGACTGAGATGGACCACATGAACGGCTGGAAGTAACTGAGGAATGTAAGGCATTCTTATCAGCTAGTAGACTGAGCCATATAACCTTCGATATTTCATTATAAAACTCGCAAATCGTCATTTCCATTTAGAGAAAATTACAAACTGTGTTCTGCCGCCGTCATATACAAACAACATCCCTTGCTTGTGACTGCCTGTATTGTAACCCATCTGAACAGTTTACGTTGTTATTCTATGGGTATCTTACGGAAGCAGACTGGGGTTCAAAGCAGGTTTTCGAACACTTCATACACAGGGTTTCGAATACACGCTCAAACGTATTCAAACACGGCATCACAACCACTTGCACAAGGGGCACAGGGTTGTGAAACTGTATGTTGTCTTACAGTTATGCTTAACACCTGAGGGTGTGAAGGACGTTCCGGTTGGTGTGGGGAGAGCTTGATGTCCAACAGCCTTGCTGACCCTCAGCTGCAATTAAGGCCTTGACGCCCACTCAACCAACCAACCAAACCCTCGAAGACGACGGTGTGATCCCTAAGGTATAATGGCGTGACGTTTGACCTAACACTAAGCCTACGCCACTATACGTAATGGGTCGTGCTACTGCGCTCCGAGGTAGTGCCGTCGCGCTCATGGGTCGTACGATCGTGTTCAGGGGTTCGCATCGTCGTGATCGAGGAGTTAGGACCACTGAGCCATCCAGATCCTCACGGGAGAAGCAACTCCATACCCAGCGTCTCATGTGTAACTACCTTTGCGTCTGACCACAGGAGCTACTGTACACAAACATGAGGCTAGAATGTGTAAATAAAATGCAAAACACTCAGTGATATGTAAAGGCTAAATGTGAGTATAAGTCATGTAAAAAAAAAACTTACTGATGTCATAAATATTTCATCAATTACTTGCTTTTTTCATTGAACAATTTATCCTGACAAAGCAACAATTACTTTTCTGTTCGCATCTGAAGCATGACTCAGGTATGATGCCACACACAGCCCATAAAAAGACGATAAATATGACTGAAATATAAAATCTATCTCAAGAATTTAATTCTACAAAGCATTCGGATGTCACATCGTTTCCAACCAAACTATCAACTGACAATTATCACGAATCTAAATGGTAAAAAAAAAAAAAAAACTCCAAGGCCTTTTTTTGTTTGTTTGTTTTTGTCTGACTTTACAGTGAAAGCAATGTAACTAATTTATCGGTCGGCTGGGAATTTATCGGTTGGCTGGGAATTTTCCAATTCTGGCAATTTTTCCAGCGTGCGTGAGGTACGTTTTTATATACAGGATGTTCTCCGGAGCCAGACTGTGTGGTATCGCCTTTCACTTCCCAGCTCTGGCAACGCCTGGCTTGACACACCATTGGCACCAGGAGGGAAGCAACTTTTCAACCCATAGATGCAATGCTATTTCGCGTCAGCTGTCACGACGATAACTCTCTTTAGGTATCAGGTGAGGATATGGCCTTGACCTCTGACCTACCGAAGGTCAGGCCTTTCCCAAGAGGCTATATTTCCTGGTAACGGATTATTCAAATTTAATTAAGACATCTACAGCAGAATCTGTTCTTCTTTTTTAACTCCTTTTTTATACCAGACAAACCAGTCGTGGGCTAATCAGACCTCCTGTTTTATGTCCTTCTCATGTAAACTTCAGTGGCAATATATCTATCTACTTATCTATCTATCTATCTATCTATCTATCTATCTATATATGTATATATAAAGGTTCTCGTCATCTTCACCGATATTCATATTGAAAAGACATAAACTTGAGCACCAGTAAAACTTACATACCGCCCATACCGCCTTACGTTCAATTAGAAGGTTTATGTAAACATATTCGGCAAAGCTACACGGGAGAGCATTAAACATAACTGGGAAACTCCTCGATGAAAACTGGTCAAGTTATCACCACCACCTCGGCCTCGGGTCGTTGATCCTTCAAGACTATGAGCACTAAAGTTACGTTACGTTTGAGGCACCGTTTCCCCCCGCTGTATGAGTGTGTGTAAACCGCCCGCGGTGTACAACATTACATTACAAGCGAGGGAAACAAAAATGACTTTCTGAAAACGAAGGTGCGACTACCGGGCATGCTGGCCTGGTGTATGACCTGCCCATTTAAAAAGGTGGGAGTCGGAAGGTGACGCCATCATAGAAAAGGGCCGTCTCCTCGCGCTAACAGACCGTCTTGTCGTGCTCGAGGGTCGCACAGTAATGCTCAAGGGGTTAACGTACACCAGAAAACTAGGAAATTCCCTTTGAATTCGTGGTAGGCTTCTGTAGCTTATACTTAAATCCCCTTATATCCAAACACATGGTTTTCCCCTCACTGATTCTTAGTATGGCATCCAATCGTAAGTGTATATTAACATCTAAGTATAAGTGCATGTTATAATCCAAGTATAAGTGTGTGTTAACATCCAAGTATAAGTGTGTGTTAACATCCAAGGAAAGTGTATGTTAACATTCAAGTATAAGTGCATGTTAACATCCAAGTATAAGGTATGTTAACATCCAAGTATAAAGTATGTTAACATCCAAGTATAAGTGTATGTTACGAGAGCTTTCACTTAGGGACGAGTCTGTGCGTCCAGGCACAGCACAGACACGTTACCAAAACGTCTACGAGATGTGGATTCCTTTCCATAGGAAACTGAGAAGTTTGCTTGAGGAGGATTATCTGCGCGCGCAACTGTTCCATCAACCTATTCTTTGCCGCCCACCTCCTACTGCCCACTCTCCTTACTCAGACCCTACCACACATACCCTTGACATCATTCGGTACCCACTAATCTACCGTGGCTCTGTGGGGCCACTGATAGCTTCATACGGGTCATCCATATCAATGCATCACAACAGATAAACGTCGTCGTTCATGAGCTGCTCTATCATGGGGACTGGATCCCGTGTTCTTACTGCAACCCAGCGTCGGATACAGACGCAGCAGGCATGTCAAGAGGCATATTATTTAGAGAGCTAACGGCGGTAGGAGGCAGTCCCTCCGTCGGTGGCACGCGGCACCAGTGGGGCGGGGAGCAAGAAGAAGCACCGACGCTGCAACTTGACGTACTGCTGACCACACTGTATCAAAGTGATCAGCTGTAGCTCTATACCTGCACAACCTAACCTGCCCCTTAACTTAGATTCCGCAATGAGGATCTTCACTCGAGCGGTGTCTGGAGGAGCAGAAGTTTTTCTATAGCACGTTTAGAACTCACTGGAACAAACTTCGCCATAGTTAGGCTAAGTGAAACCCAATATGATCAGATTTCATCATATTTTTCTTCTTAAAAACTTTAATCTTTTCCCCTCATCGACCTAAACTCCCCAGACGGATAAATATCCAAGGCAATTCAGTAGCACTCATGACCAACCTCAGGTCCTGGACAAACAAGCAGTCCAAGAAATTTGTGAGGTTATCAACAACAACTACATAACTTCCCAGAACAGAGAACTACTCGTCTCTGGCTCCTCAAGCTTGATCTTGTATCATCTCTGCTGCTCCCACAATCTGATCGTTCGAGATCAAACAAACCTCCAAGTCAATTCTTGTGGTTGAAAAAAAAAAGTCTCAGACAAAACAAACGCCTATGCAAAACTCTTCTAACAAAAATAGAAAAAAAAAATCTTAACCAAAGGCTGTTACATCTTGCTCTTCACGGGACACATGTGTCCTCGCTCTTGTCTTACTCTTCCAGGGAAACACAAGTTGATAAGGAAGTTAAACTTCTTAACCCAAGAGACACAAGAATATCCCATGGAGCAAAATTCGCTTTTACTTCCGTGAAGACGGGCGTTTAAAATATTCTTTAAGGCTACCAACCCCCCCCCCCCCCCCACACCCTACTCGCCCATGGTACTTTAAAATTAGAAAACTGTCTTTTGAGTGGACTGAAGACTGCCAAGGAGGTTTTTGACGGTCAAGCACGCCCATGTGGGCCGGCCCATCGTCTCCATCGGCCAGAATGAACGCCAATCCTTGGCCGCGAATCAAACATGAACTTCATCTTCCAGAATTCAAGGCGCGGACTCCTTTCCAGGGATCCTCTGCGTACGCCCCCATCACCCAACGCTCCTGCCCACACCATGACCACCTCGCCTATCACAGTCCGCACCACTTTTTCGAACTCCCATCTAAAATCTCCCAAAATCCACTCAGCTGCAGCCTGGAGAGCTGTGGGGGTAACCACGTCTCCTGTAAGGCTGCAGTAGAGTGGGCAACCTCTAACTTTAGTGATTACATGAGGGTGGTTGGGGGGGGGATAAGCGAGGTCGTTCGGAGGGGGAGGGGCTCTGGATCAATTACTGTTTATCGAGAGTTTTTAAAATGAGTTCCAGTAATCGACCTCCTCTTCCTCCATATCCCTCCTCCTCGGGGCGCGCCAGCCATCACCCTCACTTCATGAATATCTCGCCACCGTTGTGGAAGCCTGCTTCATCCACTCCGTGACGGGGGAGGATAATAGTCGGGACAACCAAACTGCTGGTATCTAGCTCTTGATGTCGTCATCAGCAGCGAAGGACATGCGAAAACGGTGGACTTGAACACACACACACACACACACACACACGGTCTACCGACAACGCACCAAGGGGCTTCGCGAAGCCCAGAGACACAATGCCGACGTGGCGATTATAAAATATCGAACGAACCCAGAACACGTGCGATAGTGTCCTGAATGTTTACCGCCGGCTGCAGCGGGCTGGGTGGTGCCCGGTGAAAAATTCAACCAAATGGCCGCCATTTTGTGTGGCTTGTAGCCTCAGGGTCGTGGCGAGAGCACGCGGTGTGTACTCTCTCTCTCTCTCTCTCTCTCTCAACCCGTACAGCGTAAGGACGTCACAGTTTGTATAACCTGATGAGCACGACGGTACAATCACCTGAGCACGACGGAACGACCCTTGAACACGACGGTGCGACTTTCTGAGTATGGTGGCGTGACCTCTGACCAGATCGTTTTGTGGTTAAGGGTCGTACTGTCGAATACAATGATCGTCCTCTCGTGTTTTAGGGTCATACCGACGATCACAATGATCATCTTATCGTGCTCAAGGGTGGTACCCTCGAGCGAAAGGGGCTAAAATTTGTTTCATTCAACTTCAAATTGATAGAGTGAGTTAGCAGCACCACCTTCACTGTACTGAATTGATTCTTCATACCACTCTATGTCCAAACCACAAGACATACGCTCATCAGAAGCCACACTCCCCAGACAAACACGAGTCACACTCTCCCGTCTACGTTATGGACATCATCCATCAATAGAACACTCCAAACACCGTGTCAGTATACATATCCTAAGGCCCTTCACACCCACGATGCAATCACCATAAAGAAGACATCGAACACTTACTTACTCAACCCTATACTCTACATACAGGCGCACACACATTAACACTTTACGACCCATAGTCCCAACCGGTGGAAGTGGCCAGCTTCCTGAGTGCTGCAGGAGCCTCATACAGACAGAAGGGACTCCTGGGGCACAGAGTGAGTAAATATATTATAACAGATGCCCGAGGTGAGTTAGTGTGTATTTAGTAGTGAAAAATTCTGCGCCACATCCTGCTTGGCACTAGGAACACAACCCAGGATCGTCATCCAGAAATTTATAAAATGTTCAAACCCCTAAAAAAAAAATCTATGGTCATAAAATAATAATGACACCAACGTTTGTCCTCATTAAAGAATAACATTTTTAATGTCCCATAATTAATTAATTAAAGTTAATGTAAATACCATTTTGCACATCAAATTCTGCTTTGGTAAAGAATTTTTGTGAGGTACTGCGGCAGAGTGGCACTCAAAGAATTTTTTTTTTTAGAGGGGAAAAACCCACAATTACCGACACACTGGCATACTTAATAATTTGCCCGGCGCACGTATTTGGTGCAACTGAGATACACATGACTGACTTTACCTAATTACGCACACACACAATATATATATAGGAATATATATATATATATATATATATATATATATATATATATATATATATATATATATATATATATATATTGTGCATTACTCCCAAAACTGAGGATTAGAACCTCTGCCTTTTGTGTGAGGCGGTCGGAGCTCCCATCTCCACAAACACCATTTCAACATATGCCAAGACCCCTTCATGCCCATAATGCAACTACCAACAAGGATGAGTCCGAGGACTTACCACTCACCTGCTCACTACTCTCTCCCAGCACGTCACAAGACGTATACGAACCTGTGGTCCAGGCAGGCGGACGAAGCCAACTTACCTTACCTCCAGACTTCCTCCATATCACAATGATCAACAGGCAATTCCTGGGTCCAATTGGTCACAAGGACATTATATATGTACACACCTTACCTTACCTTCCTCACCAGTGTGGTTTCTTCTATGTAGCTCCCGCAGCGCTCAGAAAACGAGCATGACTGTAGCCAAAGTGTGTGATGTTGTGTGTATGGTTAGTACGGGGTAAATGACACGTATCTGCTGTGTCTTCAATCTTAGGCACGACTGTTTCTTGTAATGAGTTGGAACGGTGTTTGTTCTACTGGGAAATGCCGTAAAACACCACCAAGATCTTAATGACTAGATACTGAATGACGACCGCTTACCACTATACTCTGTCCCACAGGCACTGGCGGACACACACACACACACACACACACACACACATAAACACAGACAGCCGTAGTTAAAATCCGACCCGTCCGGCCGTGCGTGTAATGCAAGCATACATAAACATCATACGCACTGTACACATTATATCGGAGTGATCGGCGCAGCATACGAATCTCCCTACGTCCCTGTGATATCTTCCAATGTTTTTACTTTTACGTATGTTATAGTGAGCAGTGATAACACACCTCCCTGGCAGATATCGTATATTTGCCCAAGATACTTGACGATGTCAACTTCTCACCTCGGGACATCGGATATTAGTAGGTGCTACTTTTTGTATCTTAAAGATACTTGTACCACAAGGGTTGTCAGTAGCTGTAAATCCTATTAGTATGTTACTTGTGGTAGTTTGGACGCTTGTCAGGTTCGGATACATGCCAGTATCAATTATGAATACCATACTCTTTATCACAAGCGAATACCAAGTACCTTGGGCTCTTCATGTAATTGTTACTTGAGAACAAAGAACACTCCCCAGTGTTCCTTTTGAAGACAAGATACCCGATACAGGCCAACACTGGTTCCTTGCCACATACACTTTTTTTGTATGACCGTCAACAGACGGGATGGTGTAGGGTCTCGCCATGGACCTTCTCGCTGTAAAGGAGTTCATAGTTACCCTGCTCCTGCAAGCACTGTAGCCTTGTAGAGGCAGGGACTCCCATAAAACTGGGTCTTGAGGTTGTATAATAATGATAATAATAATAAATATTGTTAAATGTAATTATCTTTTACCAGCCAACGTCAGTTGTGGATACCATGACACGTCTCAGCTGCACATATATTCGTTCCCTGCCGATGATACTTTTTCCCGATATCATGAGATTCGTTACTTGTGAATATGGAGATAATAACCATTAAAATTTGCGATGAGCACGTAAGCCCCAGAGATCATTCGTTAATGCCGTGTAATTGGCGGCGGAATCACTCGTGGAAGTCTGACAATGCGTGTTCGAACCAGGGAATCCACCGTCCTGTACCTGCAGCCATCACTATAAATATACAGCCTACCTTACGTAAACTTCTCGACAGTTCTGAGAATTCATCACAGGCAGCAGCGACACTGCGCTGCGCCGAGCCTCTCTGCAGGAATGAGCTCTTCTGACGCAGAGGGCACTAAACCCCCTCAGCAACAGAGAGCTTAAGTAGGTGTGAACAGAGGAAGCTTGAACCAACAGCTGAAAAACAAAAAAAAAAGGCCGTAGAAAACACAGTGGGTAGCGGTGGGTAACGAACTCCCGGAGATAGCAATCTTATATAATGGTTTCCGGCAAGAAGATGTTAACAACTGTCTCCTGGGGAATGATATTAATCGCATGTCCAGCAGGAGATGAGATACCTCGATACAGCTAATTCTACAGTTTACTTCCTCACTGTACCAGGACGGAATATACCGCTCGGGCCGTCCCATCCCGCTCCATAACAAAAAAAGAAAAGTATACGTCTGTTGGTCGTAAGGTAACACGTTCGTGGTTCCAAAGACTTCAGACTGCATAGCCCACTCTTCTGTGCGGTGGATAACAACGTACCGTAAACACGAAACTGTAAACCAGACTGTCAGATACACAATGTGAGGAAACATTCACTGTCAGATACACAACGTGAGGAAATATTCACCTATAGTATTCGAGATATTATATGCAGAATATTCAGCAACATTGAGTATCACCTCAGGAGCCTACTGGACACCATGTGACGAAAATACGAAGGAACACAGGTGGTTTCTTAACGTCCCGTGCGAGGAAGCTTCAAACAGTCACCTCTCACGGTTTTGGACGTAAACCAACAGACGAAACAGTAAGCGGGACACGAACTGTACATCGGGACTGCGTTTCAGTTAACGAAAGGAAGTTCAGTGGTGTCGATCTTCATAATATCAATACCGTTTGTCCTCTACAGTCAGAAGGGCCATGCTGCTGGACAAGCCCACCAGTTGCAGAACAAGTCACACCGTCCAACACATGCAGGTAAACAACTGCACATCACAAGGTATTACGGGCAACATTTTTCAGCTGGCGACCCATTCCCTGAGGAGGGAAGCTTGACCACGTCGACGTTAATGATATATATATACCTCCTCCTCATACGATATTCCATCTGTCTCCTCCTCCACTCCATCACCCTGGTCGTAGCAGACCGTCCACGGTTCATCCCGCTGTTCATCCTCCCCCTCAGGGCTGGTCGATAAAACAGGGTACCTGGCTCAAGCAAAGATACGTATGAATATACGAAGCGTTAATGAGATGGCTCCGATCAGGGCATCCAGCTGCCCGTAACATCAAAAAAAAAAAAAAGAATAATCCCGAAGGGGTGGAGAGTGTGGAATACAATATAGCAAACCCTACAACAAAGGCCAGTCAAATGAAAATCCAGAAGCCATTAAGTTTCTTGAGTCGTCCATACTTGCACCTGATGCCTAGCCCACGTTTTCTCCTGGAGATCAGTCCTTGCCGCATGGTCTTCGGTTCACTCATGACCTGCCCCTGGCGCCTACTATCCTTCAAAAACCTTCTCCCAAAGAAATCTGGCATATGTTCTCTCCTTCCTAACTGATCCCTATCATCTGGTTTCGAATGTTTCCTCTCCTAACAAATCCCTAACATTTGGTTTATATTATGTTTCTTCTCCTAACGGGTCCCTAACATTTGGTTCAGCTTCTCCTCACGGGTCCTCTATTACCTAGTTTAGATCATGTTTCTATGACTATTTTCAAAAGGCTATTCCCTAACGCCTGGTTTCTGAGCGCTACATCCAAGACCTCCCCATCACACGGTTTAAATCATCCCTCTTAAGACCTGTCATGACACCTGATGTAAGCTATGCTTCTACCAGTACCTAAATATAAATCAACTCTAGAATGACAGAGCAACGAAGTTCTCACCCGGCGTGATAAGGGCGGAGTGAGAGAGAGCCTTGCAACACGCAAGCAAAAGGCTGCACCGGGACGGCAGGTGTGAGGACTGATGACCGTTCTTAGGGAGCGTTGCGGCTGGAACGCTGCAGCCAACCTAGTCATTTGGGGCTATCTCAATATGCCCGTTACGACGCCATGATTTGAGGGATTTGCCGTCAGGACCCGTGGAGGGCTGGGAAGGATGCCTGGTAGGAGGAAGAGGAGGGGGTGATCAGGAGGATGTCTGGGAGACTGATAGAGGATGCGGATATCCTAGAAATGGATGGGTGGGGGCCAGATCGTTTGAGTCACGGGAGTGGGTGGGAACGTACGTTACGGTCAAGGAGGGTCCTGCAGCCCTGGAACACGCCGAAGGATCATGGGGTCCAAACTAGGACCAGGGGATTCAGGAAGATCCTAAGCCAAGAGTTCAGGCTAGGGTCAAAGGAGTCAAGAAGGTCTGGGCCTTAAAACCGGAATGGGGAGGTTCTGAGATCCAGGCATGGGGGCCAAGAGACCCTGGATCCTGGTTAAAGTCGCATATCCTAGAGTCTAAGATATAAAATCGGAGGCCCTACGGTCGAGGAAAGGGTCAGCAGGAACGAGGTCCACGCACTGGGGTCATTTCCTGGGGGTATAAATTAAGGGGTCTAACGATTCTGGAGATCTGGGTGTTCTTGGGGTCCAGGCTGTAAGTGTGAAGATCCTGGGGCTGAAGATGGTGTCCTTAAATCCAGTGATGCGGGCTGGGGTCAAGGTATCCTCCGGGTGACGCTGGGGTCAGGATACTCCGGGTCCAGGCTAGGGCGTGGAGGACGCGTCGGGTCTGGAAAATATGGGGTCTAGTGAGTCTTGACAGGATTTCAAGGGGGGGACACAGGAACCCCTGATGGAGTCGGACGATCTAGACGTCCAGACTCGGATCTGGGGGGGTTTCTGGAATCCACTCTGGGGGTCACGAGAGATTTTGAAATCCTGGCTTCAGTCAAGGCTGGAGGGTGGGGGGGGTGACCAGGGATGCACCGGAAGCGGGCGGACGTGCACGAGAGCGCCTCACTAAGCCATGCGATATTGATTTCAGCAGCAAATCCTGCCAGTGGAGGTTTTTTTCCAACGAGGTGTGTGCGTGCACTAGAGCAGGCAGGAGGTGGGGGTGGGGGGGGCCTCCACCTTCACCATCCACCCAACTCCACCCCACACCAGACACACCCACAAAAACGTAGTGATAAGACGACACAAAAGTTTATATATATATATATATATATATATATATATATATATATATATATATATATATATATATATATATATATCAGTATCGATGAACAGATTCCACCACATTAACAGATGATAATACTCATTAATCAACCTATCAACATAAGAGTCAGGAAAACGTATACCGCCACATGCAATAAATCAGCTGTTTAAAGATCTATTACATGTCTTCTTTCCCGCGTTCCAGCATTGCCTACGGCTTCAATAACCACCGGAAGGCCAAGTGCAAAATCCTTATCTCGGTTTATGACCAGCTAACTTTAAAAGGCTGACTAAAATTAGAAAGACAAATTAAAAATATTCAAGAGTTTTAAAAAGATAATAAAAAACTTTTTTTTTTTTTCAAACAGAGGGAGTTGCTT
Organism: Panulirus ornatus; assembly: GCF_036320965.1. Classification (NCBI taxonomy): domain Eukaryota; kingdom Metazoa; phylum Arthropoda; class Malacostraca; order Decapoda; family Palinuridae; genus Panulirus; species Panulirus ornatus. The sequence continues at coordinate 32,474,341 of NC_092269.1, forward strand.
CTTTAGTAACAATGACCCCGAAATGAAACTCTGGCCAAAATATAACGTCTCCATGGTAACAACCCACCAGCCCCTTACCTAGCCCTACACGAGCGGCTCAACCACCTCGCGAGGATGAAGACTCCCACAGCCCCGGGGTAGTTCCTCCGTCAGCCCTAATACTGTACTGCTTCATGAGTGTCACTACTGCAGGCTTTTCCGTGGGGAGAAAACACGACGGCATTGGTTCCAGACAGGAAAACACACACACACACACACACACACACACACACACACACACACACACAAGTTGAGATAAAGGACGATTAAGAAGGATGTAAAGAAAAACAGGTTTAGTGGAAGGTTAAACTAGTCCAAGCAGGAAACTGCGAATGGCAGCAACTTAGGTTTAAAAGTCCTCTTGCTAGTACAAAAAAAAAAAAAAATACTAGAGATGGGGCCCCCAAGAGTGTCAAACCCTCCCACATTAATGTAGAAATTCCCTCTCCGTACTGTACACAGAAGTAATTACAAACGTGCACATGAATGACTAGTGTGAGACCTCATCATGATGTCACCAACAGGATCGCTGGAGGTGACTAGTTTCTCATGCACGGCACCTGGAGGAGTGTCCGTCATGTGGGCGAGCGGACGTGCGTCTTTCTCACTACCACACCCTAACCTCTTAACCTCAGATTTCCTGTTTATTCAAACCCTTTTCGCAAGGTGTCTCATTCATATATATATATATATATATATATATATATATATATATATATATATATATATATATATATATATATATATATACGAGGGGAACACTAGAATGTCACACTTAAGTGAAAAATGAAAGGTAAACTGAAAGTAAACTCCTAAAAAGGGAGGTACGGAGCGAAGTGGTTAGGTTTCATTTCCTTTTTTTTTCTTTTTGAACAAGGGCTAGGATACGCCCCCCCCAGGTCCCCGCCTGAACCTTACGTAATCAAGAACGCAAGCACTTGAACGCTGGTACACACCTGACCCCTTCCTTGCGTCCCGTAGACAAACTGTGGCTGCAAAACCAAAGCAATACACGACAACGGACAGCAGCATACAATATACAATATGTGGCTGCAAAAATAAATACAGGAGCATACAAAGCTACAGCAGCATACACAGAGTGACACACAAACTCCATCACCAAAAATCATACTGAAATACACAAAGTAAAGCAGCATACACAGAGTGACACACAAGCTACATCACCAAAAATCATACTGAAATACACAAAGTAAAGCAGCATACATTTACAGTGATACACAATACGAGAGCAACTATACAAGAATAACAAACTACAGCAGCATACATGGCGCCATACAGAAAACTGTAGCGGCAAACGTACAGGAATTCATGAGCTGTGGCAACAGGCATAAAAGGAATGTATAAACCGTGGTGGCAAACACAAGAGGATTCACCGTATACGGCAGGATACACACCGTGTGTTAATACACAAGCTGGGAAGGGTGACAGGAACCACATGCAACCTAGTGGGCACTGAGGAAAATTTCTACCCACATCACGACCATGGATCTCGGGGGAAAAAACAAAAAACATTACTTAATCAATTATTCAAAAATCAAATATCAAATTCTATAGACCTGGCTTTAAGAAGAAAATAATATCATACCTTCCAAAAATTCACGGCGATGAAATCACAAGAAAAACAGTTTAAGAAACAACGTTTGAGACCATAACCGAGCTGGGTTGGCACCCTGCGCTATCACTAGGGGCCAAGCCAGAGTATAAGCCTTATGTACATAAGCCTTCTACGGGTAATATAAGACCCTGATGGATACAAGATAAGCCTCACGTTTGTATTACGTGTGACAAAAATGATCAGATTAAATCTTGCCACAATATCCATTACATAAAGAAATACAAAAAGAAAGAGCACTACCTTTATAATGGAGTCAAACAGACAGATGATTATATTCTTAATGAGAGTAATGGGTACATGGAAAACTTAATACCTCATGAAAAAGAAAGATCTATTTTTGATATTGTACGATTTAACGAAAGCATTTGTCTATAAAAGAAAAAAAAATAAGTTAAACATTTCAAAATCAAGCTAATTGCATCTAATTAGAATCTGTAATTAATGAATATATGAATTTATAAGAACGAGACACTAATGGAAAATACACAAGAAAGAAAAAGAAAAATACAAAATCTAAAAATACTGTATTACCAAAAATCGAACTGTAGTCGATTCTTTTCCCCCCTAACCACAAAACGTTTTCTTCAGGGAGAACTATGAAGTTCACCATGAATCACCTTAATTAATAATGTTAGTGAAGATCGTGTATGGTCGGTGCTACAAATTACTCTCCACACCTGAGGAAGGCATACGAGTCTCGAGTGGTAGGTATGACTCGTCGTCAGCGTTAATGACACCTGGAATAAGGGCGAAGTAACTAAGCGACCACCACCACCAACCTGCTTGTGGTGGACGACTCGGAGCTCCGGCATATCAACGAGGCTTGACAGACCACAGTCGAGAGGAGATGAATGGCTGGTTGGGTAGTTAGGCTCTAGGCTTATCACCCTTCCAGGGTCGTCAGGGCTGTCAAACGCTGAAGATATAACCAAGTGACCGAAAGTCTTTAACACCTTCAGGTGAGGTAGACAAATCGTAGGACATGTAGATCCACATATGTATATGGCTATGCCTGTGCTACAATATGTATAAGTCTTCAAGACTAAAGAAAACGAAAATCAAGAGGCTTACTTGTCATCTGTTGCGGGTACACGTCTTATCACTGTCTCAGCCATATATGATGATAAAAGTCCTATTGTTCTGTATCAAACTTGAAAGAAAACGCACGTACACTCGCAAAAATACAATTTACACACACACACACACACACACACACACACACACACACACACACACACACACACACACACATATGAACGACACACAAAAAAATCAGCAAAATTGGGATAGAGAGTACCGCCTCCTCGGGGCATGGCACCAATACAACGACTGGCAGCTGTAAAACATCATTCTTTCCTCCAACATCTGAGCTGTAGAATTCTCGTCCCCACTTCCCATAACCTCTCTACCTTTGACCCAGGTACACAAACACCTGTCGAGCTATGATTAATTTCTACATTCTTTCTTCCGGTTTGTTTTAACCTTTCACCCTAGATGGTCTGGTTTGCCCTTGCTATATATATATATATATATATATATATATATATATATATATATATATATGTGTGTGTGTGTGTGTGTGTGTGTGTGTGTGTGTGTGTGTGTGTGTGTGTAAACTACACAGACCACAGGCGTCCCAGACAGGCTCAAATCTCAGTTCACATTCACTTCATACAATTAACAGATTAACAAACTGTGCAAAGAAGCAAGGGCTACATGAATAAATGGGATCACAGGGTAATGCTGGTGTACGTGAATACAGTGGGATTACAGTGTAATAGTTCACACAAGCGATACGAGATTACTGGATCTGGCCGCTAGGGGCTCAATGGCGTTCACAGCTCAGACGAGATAATCATATCTACAATAATAACTTCTATTAATTTGGTTACATTCAAGTTATGACTAAGGAGATAGGCAGGAGAGGGGGTTGGGTTAACGTTGAGAACTGGCTCACAAAGATTCGCGATAGACGAAACTGTATTAGTCTGGCTTGCCTCCCACAGAACTGGGCTATTTGGAGTTGTTTATTATTAAGCAGTGGGCAAGTTATGTAGTTACGTCTCACAGAGATATACACAGACTTAACACGAGCTAGTTGGTTAGATAACATAGGCCTGAATTAGTTTAAACTGACTTTGGTCAAGATATACAGAACTTGACATAGCTATTGGAGTAATAATAACAGTTTACAGAGGACTGGGTTAGGCTGGCCCCAGTTGAACTATACAGAACTTGACGTAGGTATAAGTTATAACAACACTTATCAGAGGATTGGGTTACTTTAGGCTGGCCTCGGTTAAGCTATACAAAACTTGACATAAGACTTATAACAAAAGTTTTCAAAGGACTACGTGAGTTCACACTGGACTATGCGAGGCGACAGAGAACTTAAGCCGAAATGGGGTAAAGCCAATTTATAAAACACTGGGTCTAGTTAAACTAAACTGGTTTAAGCAACATAAAACTAAATAGGAGTTAGCCACATTTAGGTCACAAAGGACTTGATTACGTCAGACTGTCTTGGGGTAAGGCAGGGTTACTTAAGTGCATATATTTTCCTGACTTGGGTTACGAACAACTGGGCTATACAACACTGGAGCAGCAGGGAGCCTGATAAAATGCACTTCATGGCTTATCCAAGTGTCCTTCCAAACCCCTGTGTAGTCATACTGCCTTACCACCCGAAAGAAGTTAAGTAACGACCCTTTTAGCACGATGGTACGACCCTTGAACACGACAGCCACAACCTTGAAAAAAAAAAAAAACAATGACCCGGCTTTTGAGCACGACAGTATGACCCTCAGTTATAAACGTCCTGACCTTCGAACTGTCAGAGGACAGGGGTTAGGTAAAATGCCACGACGGAAGGATGGGACAGAATCCTACAACACGACAGAACCCCAAGAAAATAAGAACCTATTCCCTCTTTTTTTCAGTCACATTGGTTTATGGGACATCAAACTTTTCTACTGGCGAAGGTTCACAGCACTGCGAACTTTCCCAGTGGTGTTGGTTTACAGCAGAGTAAACTTTGCCAGTGGTGTGGGTTCACAACAAAATCTTCCTGCGGTGTTAGTTTACAGCAGAGCAAACTTCCCCAGTAGTGTTGGCTTGCAGCAGAGCAAACTTATCCAGTGGCGTAAGTTTACAACAAAAGTCTTCGAGTGGTGAGGGTTCACGACGACGTTGCAAACTTTCTCAGTGGTAAGACTCTACAACAGCAACAAAAATTTTCCAGTGGCGTGGGTTTTATGAAGCAAACATTTTTTTTTCCTCAGTGGTGAGGGTTTACGACACATCAAACTCTTCCAGTCGTGCGGGCTTACGACATATTCCAGAATAACGATCATTCGACGTTTTCTTCTCTCTTTTTAAACGTTTTGTTCATTTCCTTCGCACATTTACCTCGTGAGCTAACGACAAGGCAATACAGATAAGAAAGGCAACGCCATTCGTTTTCTGTGAGAACATCACTGCCCATTTTCTGATAGAGAAAACCTGCCATAACTTCAGTTAAGATCTCAGGGTATAACACCTTCAGCAAGAGGGTACAACCCTTGGGTATGACGACCCCTATAGTCGGACCACCTTACCGAAGGGTCGTACCGCCGTACCGCAGAGGTCAGTAAGATCCATCCAAAGAAGGACTGACACAACGCCGGCCACCATACCCTTTCCTCCACCTGAAACTTCCAACCACCAGACCTGTCGTTCTCAACCAACCGGCCAGAAATTTTAACACGGGACAGGTCAATGGCCATCTATATACCAGTCCTGTTCATTCTTTTCCTTTCAACTAAGCGAGACACAATCCACCGACAAGAAAAGTATTTGTGGTTAACCATCAGAGGAAAGAAAAGTATGATTCCGTTTTCTATGGAATATTTTCTGATTTGTGGGAATAGTTTACAGCAGAAAGACGCTCAGAGTCTACCAAGCATTTCAGGACTTAATAATACTGAGACTTACGACTGCAGCGAACACCACCAGCGTCCGGTCGTCTGGTACGCTGGCAAGTTGGTACTCAAAAAGAGTGTTCGCTCTAATCCGTCTCCAATGAGGACGTTAAAAGCTAGTCAGTGTGTCCAGCGGTCTTCATGTGTTGCACTGTCTACACACACAAGTCCCTGTTGTTGTTCTGGACACACGAGAGCTCTAACATCAGACATCACGCTTGTGAGACGCGAAAAGCCTTAAGCAATGATCCCCTTCATGAGGTGGAAAGTCTGGGAGGCTGAGGGTTCGCTGCAGCCACGGGGGGTTCCTTCCTTCCTTCCAGCACCTGTCAGTACGTTGATGTACATCAAAGTCTGTACACAAGTTCCAGGTGTTCCAGCGGGGGTTAAACATCAAATATTAAGCTGCGATACGCCAAAGGTCCGGGGAACCAGCTCGCCGGCTCAGTTTTACTTCTATGCGGCCGTGTTGGAGGTTGTCGCGCCTGGGGGGAGGGGACAGGCAAGGAAAATTGACATGTTGGCTCCCGGCACACGGTGGTGAGGATTTGTCAATACCCGACACTTTTTTTTTTTTATCTTCGTAATAAATAAGTTTCCATCTCACCAAGCAGACATCGTGACCGTTCACACACACACACACACACACACACACACACACACACACACACACACGTGACACCTGAAATAAAGGTAGATTAATTCAGTATATTATACATCTATAATTCCATTACCTTTCTTTACCTGTACAACTGCTAGCTACTGACTAGTCTCTATGGTCCCATGTGCATCACAGCAACGTTCCGTGTCACCCAACTTAGAGCCATGTGGAAGTAGACAGAAAGGAACTCGTACATACGAATTCAAACAACAATCCACTGGGTATCATTCCAGGCTGTTCGTGATAACAGAGGGGCATCAGGATGTAAGAAACTAGAGTAGTAAAGGTGGAAAAGGCACAGATGATATAAAGGGAAACACCAGCAAACATTTCCCGTGACTTAAAGTCACAAAAAATGTCAGTCATGGATTTTCAGGTGAAATATCAAGTCTCTTCTTAAACATTAAACGTATCGGTGGTGCTGCTTTCAACTTACTCCAGCTGGTAAATCATTCCCTACTTGAACAATCCTGTTCATGGAAAAGCATTTCGCCTCATCGGAAATAATAAGTTCGCCCGCAACTCTGTACCCATTAATACGGGTGAAATTAGGCAAATCTAGTTCTAATTAGTTTGCTACATCGAGATTACCAAAACCTTTGACAATTCTGAACACCTGTATTATATCAGCTCTTAAACTTCTCTTTACTAAGCTAAATCAGTTTAAGTCGTTCAGCCGGCTTTCATGGGATTTATTTCTCTGTCCGGGAATTAACTTGGTAGCTCGCCACACTAGCTACATCTCTCCATTCTCTGTGTTCTCTTTTCTCTTTCTCTTTTTTTTTAAGTAATGTGTCTAAAATTCAACATAATATTCTGAGGTGCGCCAGTGAACTGTAAAGGGTGAAGATGATTTCCCTAAGACTTCCACTAGGAAGCCCGACATCCCTCTCCACTCACTGCTTACTTTGCTTTCCGTCCTCAAGTTCAAACACACTCCAGACTTCCTCCCTCACCCGACCACACTCTTTCCACAATGTGCATCTTCCAGACTCCGGCCCCTAAACACACACACACACACACACACACACTCATCCACACCCCCATCTGTATCCCACTGTCCTCGCAAACTGTGCCTCGAGTCTAAATAAGCTTCTCTGCCTCCAGATATACATAATCACTTTACGTCTCGCTTCCAGCTTATGGTGAACTCTTACAGACCTGGAAGTTGGCAGGGTGGATGATATATAAATGGCAAGAACGGTAGAGTCTACGACATAAAGGCATGGTTGCCTGACACTCTCAATGTGGCCGTCACCTACGTAGTGTATATGAAGTGTATAATAAATTCCGGTTCGTGACAAACGTTGTAGCGATGACAACCACCCCCCACCACCTCCTTCTCCAGTCGACATACAGTATTCCCTGATAGAGGCCTTCAATTAATAATCCACACACTGAATTATTCCACGACAAGGCCATCTCTGAGCACCAATTTAAATCTCCCTCGATACACCGGTACAGGTGTATAAGTTTGCCAGAACCTGGTTCAAGTGTTGGGTGGGGAGGGTACGTACATCTCGTCTGCCAACCCGCGTCAAAAGATCGTTAGCGTTGCCTGTACTGTTCCCGTGTGACACGGACTTGGGCGGCGACCTCGAAGTCTACTCCCCAAATTACAGCACCAGCTAAATGCCTTGTCAGAGATATGTGGCCGCTAGCGCTCACGTAAACTATCTGACCACTGGTTCTGGTTCAGTATACTGTCCGCCCACCGGCTTGATAATAATAATAATAATAATAATAATAATAATAATAATAATAATAATAATAATAAGTGCAACGCAATACCTATAGCAAAAAAAAAAAAAAAAAAAAAAAACGTGAAAATAGCGTGCAGGCAGACAGGCTAGGCTTGGCTAGGTTAGGCTAGGCTACAGTGGGCTCCGCCGCTCCCCTGGCAGACCCCCGGCAGAACCAGCGAGGAGAGAGGCTGCAGCTGAGGTAGTACCAATACGGGACTTCTCTCTCTCTCTCTCTCTCTCTCTCTCTCTCTCTCTCTCTCTCTCTCTCTCTCTCTCTCTCTCTCTCCTCGTAGCTCGGGTCGTCAATATGCCATATTCATTTATTTAACGTTGTGAGCTTACAACACGGCAGACAACCACCGCCACCGACTAGCTATTCTTGAATATGTCGCGTTTTACAGCGGGTCAAACTTGCTGGAATTCGGCACCAATGTTGAAAACGTCGGGCGGGTATTGCTGATTAATGCAAGGGCGTTCTTTACTGTGCAACACATGCTCACAACAGTGAAAGATTGAAGATGTGGTCAACACAAACATACACACACACACCTCTCCACGCCTCAACACATGATTTCCAAATCCGCCAGCTTTTTCAGTATTTTTTCCCTCTCATTCATATTCATGGTCTTTTATTTCCATCAGCTCCGAACTATATTCGAAATCGTGATGTTTCCTACATAAACATCATCATGATGTTTCATTAATCCAGATCACTTCAGCCGATAAACGATATATCAAACTTGTGACTTTAATTCAAAGAAAGAATATTGGTAATTTTCCTTTAAAAAGGTCAGTGATGTGCTTCGTGGGAGACAGGAAGGTTCCAGAGCAGAAGAGGGTGTTTTGAAATGGTTTGGTCACATGGAGAGAATGAGTGAGGAAAGATTGACCAAGAGGATATATGTGTCGGAGGTGGAGGGAACGAGGAGAAGAGGGAGACCAAGTTGGAGGTGGAAAGATGGAGTGAAAAAGATTTTGTGTGATCGGGGCCTGAACATGCAGGAGGGTGAAAGGAGGGCAAGGAATAGAGTGAATTGGAGCGATGTGGTATACCGGGGTTGACGTGCTGTCAGTGGATTGAATCAAGGCATGTGAAGCGTCTGGGGTAAACCATGGAAAGCTGTGTAGGTATGTATATTTGCGTGTGTGGACGTATGCATATACATGTGTATGGGGGTGGGTTGGGCCATTTCTTTCGTCTGTTTCCTTGCGCTACCTCGCAAACGCGGGAGACAGCGACAAAGCAAAAAAAAAAAAAAAAAAAAAAAAAAAAATATATATATATATATATATATATATATATATATATATATAAACTTTTTCCAAAATAAACCCACAAGAAACAGAAATATTCCCCGGAGATGTCTTGAGAAATAGACAAAAGCTTGGCGTCTCTGTCTTTCTGTTTCCTAAGGGTTTATTTGGGTTTAGTCTCCACGGTACCACTGTGTTTATTTCAATAACTACTTCAAAATCTCTAATACAACCCTGCTTTAGTTCGACCTCATACGCTGACATAACAACCTACAAAGGTAATGACTTCTCCTCCGATCGCATTAAAAACCTTCTTGATCATGCTTAGAACTCAGAAGCCTTTGTGTTCCAAGTTCAGAAAGAATTCCAAAACTCTTTGTAAACCAGCCCCAAAAGACTTAAGGCTCTCCATAACTGGGTCATAAGGACACTCAAGACCCTTAATGACCCATCTTCAAGAGGGCCCAGAGGCTAACAACATCACAACCTCTCGCGACACGGTCACCTTCAGGATGACTGGAGTAGCCTTTACGAATGCTTCAAAAACCATCCTGCTGAACCCGGCGTCACCATACTTCAGGAAAATCCCTAGGAACCTTCTACCACTGCCTGCGCCGGCAGCGTAAACAAGCGGTGTTATACAAAGTGCCCCTCCAGCGGTCGAGCAGTAACACAAGAGGAATCAGAACCCTTCGCCGTGGCTCCCGTCGGCGGCATCAAGAAGAGAGAGGATAGCAGAGGCCCTCCGGCAGAGCGAGAGGCCCGTGTAAGACTAAAAGGCAGGCCGCGTCACCCTCTACATCAGATGGCAGGCCCTTGTGCCGCGCGGTCCCTACGCCTACAGCTTTGCATCTTTTAGGATGTTAGTTTATGATTTTTAAAGACCTATGATATAGGGCTAGGAGGAGGGAAACTTGGGAGGGAGGGACGAAGAAGGGAGGGACACCTAAACATATGAAAGAAAAGGATACCAAACTGCAAGGATATGGGAGAGAAAGCAGTGTGTGTGAGTAAAGAGTGGAATAAGAGAATAAAATGCAAGACAAGAAGAGAGAACATATGTCAGAGGAGGAGGAGCACAGGCAATCTGGAACGTGGAAGATCAAAAGGAGGCAGAGTATAATTGAGTATATTAGTAAGAGCTGAAGGAGGAGTTAGAACGACAGGAGAAACGTGAGCAGGAGTCGGAAAGAGGAGTACGCCCAGCAGGAGGCTTAGGCGCGGCAGGTAAGGCAAGCGGCGGGACGCGCTACCTGATACGGGCTGAGGCCGCTGGGTCGGCCCCCAACTCCCCTCCACTACCACCACCGCCACCACCACTCCTCCCCCTTAACCTCCACGGGTCCATTAGTCCATCACACCTGCCGACCCACCGGCCGACCATGGCTCCGACACACCTGCCCTCAGGCCACTCCCTGCACCAAGATACTCTCCAAACGATCATGGGTAAATGAAGGCTCCTCCTTCGGTCGCGAACACACGCAGTCTCTCTGGGTCGATGACAAGTGAAGGCTCTTAGGTCAGATAAATATAGATCCTCAGATCCATAAAGTGGAGGACAGGTGGAGACTCTCGGTCAAGAACTTTATGAAGGAAAGGCTCTTAGGGTCGAGGAAAGAGTCTTGGGTACAGAACAGGTGGAGGCTCCTTGGGCCCGAGGTATGAGACCAAGTAATATTCATACAGCTGCATATAGATGAAGGAACAAGACTTTGGTACAGACAAGACCGTCACATAGTTATCTGCGAACGAATAAAAGTTCCTTTTGGAAGATCAGGTCAGTACAGGTCCAAGACACAGAAACTACAATAAATGAACGTTTACGGCATGGCCACCCAATAAGTCTCGTTACAGAGGCTTTAGCTATTCAAGTGCAATCAACGGCAAGGGCGAGCAGTCACGTCCATACAGTAAAAATTCCAAAGTCCATCAAGGCTGAGAAGGTGGGAGCAAGGAGAGACAAGTACCATATGTGTCAAGGGCGAAGATGGTGGAAGAGAAACATGATGAAGATTAAATACGAGCAACACAACGGTTGTGCACGTGTACTTCCATAGTGTATAGAGGTTTGGGTGTTATAGACCAAGAGGGACAAAAGAAAAAAAGATCCAAGGAATACATAATGGAATACGCCTTGAATGGTTCTGATAACACCTTCCTCATTCACACTTTCTCAAGCAGAGAAACTTATCAGCGCACTGCCACTCCAGTAAAGTCATATCTTTGGGAAACCATGGAGATAATAGTGTCTCTATATCTCTTAGAAGAAACTCTTGGACCAGTTTTATAAGGTAGAAATAAAGACACACTACACCGTACGTGCTAACTCAGCCTACACCGTCCAGCAGGCCTCTACACTTAATCATTATACCGGCTTGTTTCGCTGGTAACTCTACACGGAACGATAAATTTCCAGGCTTTCAGACGCAACTTTCACTCATCGTCTGTTGAATGGCATCCGCGTTAGTAAATCCCCCACTCCACCACCAGGTTCTTTCCAAGGGGAAACGTCAGGGAACCTCTCCAAAAAGCGGTCACGGCTGGTCTGTAACTTCCACACGACAATAATATCCTAAACACACTTAGTGTGTGCATAAGAGAACGGTTCCTTGTTCTTACAATCCCACTCAGAGTCAGAACACGCTGAGGCATTTGATGAAACTAAACATCACACACACAAAAATGCATATATACATACATCCATATATATATATATATATATATATATATATATATATATATATATATATATATATATATATGTATCACATAAGATGCAACTAGAATCAATACTGTCAATCGTTCCACAAAATATTATTATTTCCGTACTGCTGCTGCAAGTACTGCTGCTTCAGCAGCTGCTCCTGCCGCAGCAACTGCTCCTGCTGCTGACAGCGGTACTTGAACTCCATCCTTTGTCCCGTCACAGCTGTTTAAAATCCGACTCATTTACACGTTGCATAAAATGCTGATGAATGACGTCAACCCTGACAATGGTAATGTTGGAAAGTCTCTCAACTCCGGGAACGCCTGTCTGAAGCTTTGGTTAATCTAATTACTACTGTTAATATATCATCAAAGTCGGCAAATCCACAAAACACCTGCCGTAAAAACATGGCTCACTTACGTGTCAAAACGTATTCCCCGTGATGCGAGGTCATGACAGAGGTAAATGATATTTACCCTGAATAACGCTAAAGGTACTTCCTGTCAACTTTGCGCTCCGCCGACAGTGAGGAGCAAAGACGTTTGACTGTATACTGCAGCCAGAGACGATGCCCTTATGATCAGTACCAGTCGTATATAAGAATACCCTAAGGCTTGACAATATACATATTCATCCCAGCAGAGAATTGCTGATCTTGGCTGAGCATAATACGAAACGTAACAGCATTATGAAATACGGCTCAGTGTTACAAAACACGGTAAAGCGCTATAGAATTACGCCAAAAGGCAAGTAATGCGTCAAAACCTTCCTCAACACTTCCGTTCCAGTACAGAACAATGCACGGCATTGTACTGTACAACTCGGTAGAAAGGCATTCGAAAGACCAAAGCATCACATGAAACATAACAGAATCGTTAAATACGACGGGGCATCATTAAACAGACAAAACACTCTAATTCAACTCAGCATAATAAAATACAGCACATTACAGAACGGCACACAAGATTATAAGATACGAGGCAACATTAAAACACACGTCACATCATCGCAAGAAGCTACAGCATTATGGAACACAAAATGCCTGACAAGAACACATAGTATGACACGCTACAAAACGACACGGTGTAGCACACACCCAGCCTGGGTTCACCACAGGGATACGTGGTGTACCACGCCCAACCTGGGTTCACCCCACGAGCAACACGGTGCATCATAACCAGCCCGGGTTCACCATATGAGCAACACGGTGTACTACACCCAGAGCTAACCCCCCCCCCCCCCTTGCAATTCTAACCCAACAGCTACAAATGAATCACGAAACTGACAAAACCAAATCCCAACGCCAGATCCAGACCAGGACTTAAGTGTCCCAACCAACGTGGTGTATCTTGCAATATCTTACACACTACTTTATTCCTCTTAAAAAGGGAGGATGGGGGAATGTCGTCCCCGATACGATACGATTGAAATCCGAACACGTTCCTAGAGAAAACGACGCCTTGTGAGGAGGATTTTTACCCTCAACGTAACACCATAAATGACATGGATAATAGCGATCCTCACGAGCGTCGCAGAACGCAAGACGTCCTTCGGATCCCTAGAGAGCCGTGAGGACTTTCAAGTGAAGCGATGAGAACTTACGGCATTACCAGGCGAGGCTCAAGTACATCCTCAGAGTGTGTGTGTGTGTGTGTGTGTGTGTGTGATTACCCACTTGTATGTACTAGTAAGGGGAGGGAGCTTTACACTCGAGGGGGCCCCCCCATCTCTTGAACATCCTCTTCTCTCACGCAACTCCTTAAATTTATTGTGTGCTGTGGGCATGAACCAAGTCTTCAGACATCTTACTCCATTCGTCCACCCATATATCACAAAAGTACCTCCTCACACCTTCTTCCGGCAAGTTTCTTGATTAATTCCACGTTTTGTCATCTAACTGTCATATCCCTGCATCTCCCGAAGAACTGTATACTTCATCAACCTGTTGTGAAATCTTAAAAGGATGTAATGAGGTCACCTCTCACTCCTCCCTTCTAAGGTGGGAATATTTATTCCCTCTGGCCTTTTCCAGCAACTCATCTCTCCTAATTCTGGCACTACCTTTGTTCGTCTCCTCTAGACTTTCTCTACTAGTTATCTGTGCTTCTTTTGGTGCGGTGACCAAACGTGCAAAGCAATATTCTAGTTTTGGCCGTACGTATGATGTGAGGAGCTTTGCTGAATATTTCCTTATTCATGAATCTAAATTCAGTTCTAAAATATTTTCTTAGACAGGTGGTATCAACTCTTCATCTAAGGTGAGGACCCTGGCGAAAAGTTACAGAAAAAAATACACACACTCACACTCACACAAACACACACACACATATATATATATATATAAATATATATATATATATATATATATATATATATATATATATATATATATATATATATATATATATATATGATATGGATAGTCTTAGGTGTCTTTTAACCCTTACTGTGGTGTGTGCTTACGACATAAAGTCAAAGGTATGTTCTACATTTAAAACACAGACTGGTTATAAAAATGGGCCAAATCATGAAATCACTAAGATACTAGTGAGAGAGAGAGAGAGAGAGAGAGAGAGAGAGAGAGAGAGAGAGAGAGAGAGAGAGAGAGAGAGAGAGAGAGAGAAGCAATTATAACGGGTCATAAACATAAATAAAATGAGTTTTCATGTAAAGAAGAATGTTCATCACGTGGGGCGGGTGGCCTTGGGAACCGGAGGAGGTATCCGGCAGCTCGCAAGATGGAACCTTGTGTATGAAGTTACTAATCTGGCATGTCAAGTCTCCTTTCTGCCTTACTGCATGTCGACCCCGGTAGCCGTACCTTCAACCCTACCCACAGCCTGTAATCTGGGCGGTGGCGGTCGGGTGGGGGTGAGACGGAGAAGGGGGAAGGGTTGGTGACCGTGAAGAGAGGCGGAGAAGAGAGAGATTGTAATATTGGATCCTTTCTTCTGAGAGAGGGAGATAAGCCTGCCATAAATGGAAGGAAATACGGGGGATCCTGCTAGGAGGAAGGCATTAGGGTCCCTCCGTAATGAGCGCAGGAGATTCATATCAAGAAGGGTTGACACACGAGAAATTATACGAGGAGGAGGAGGAGGAGGAGGAGGAGAAGAGGTGAGGAAAGCAGGAACAGATGCCACGACACAACCACACCGGCATATCCTCTCTGACGGATTATACATGACCCACCTTAATGTCGAGGGATATGATCCTGGCTAATTAATAAAGAACATACCGGTGCTACTTTAAGAACTTCTTTACGGTAGACTTGATATCAAAGATGAACACATGAACGAGCGTTCGGACGTTTCAAATGAGCAAAACAAAAGAGAACTTCAAGTGACAGGCCTTGCGCGGCTGGTGGGCCCTTTCAAAGAAGACCTAAGGAGGGGACAGCTCGAGAGGTGAGGGGAGCAGAGGCCCCATAAGAGACAGGACGAGTAGCGTGAGGAGGAGGAGGGGGTCTTCCTCACAGATGGGGTAAGTGTTGAGGGCGACTCTTCTCAAGAAGCAGCAGGGATCCTTTCACAAAAGGGAATCAGCAAGGGGTCGTTCCGCTGAGGGAAGGAGTTGGCGACCCCTTTCTCTAAGGGGAGCAGCAGGGGCCCTTTCACCGGGGGAGGCAAGGGGTTCAGTCAAGAAGGGTGGGAGTAGGGGGGCCCATTTTTACATAAGGGGTCAGTGAACCCCTCCGCACTATGATTCTGGGGGCCCGACCTTTCACGGAAAGAATGAGTAGGGGGTCCTGGGGTCCTTTCTGTAAAGAAAAACAGCCCTTTCACAGGAGTAGTCAGGGGGACGCTGTCATAGGAAAAAAAAAAACGGGAGTAGGGGTCCTTTCACACAGGGAAGGTCTGTGAACCAGGTCTGTGAACCCTCTCACAGAGGGAGAAGTAGGGGGGGGGGTCTCCTCTTTCCATAGAAGGGAGGCACACAGACCCCTGTCTCTGGGAGTAGCGGGGGACATCGGGGGTACAGGAGGCAGACTGCCGCACCAGGTGAGCAGACACGCATCGTGTTGGCGGTGGTCGCACCCGCCTCCATCACCGCCCCTGCCGACAACACCACCCTGCTCCTACCAGCAGAGAGATACCATCACGCTATAATTAGTACCGAGGCTTCTGTCGCCATCACTACGATAGATAATGATGCTGTTACTGATGATAATCATGATGTTGACGATGAACGATGGCGGTGATAATAATGATGGTGTTGCTAGTTATGATAAGGTGTAGTTGCTGCTGACGATGATGCCAATGTTGTGTTACTGGGAGGGGGAGAGGGGGGGCGGGCGTAGATAACGCTCCTGCTGATGATGAAGTTTTCTCCTTTTGTTTTCTCAATCGAACTTATTACCTGCTGCCACTAATTCTACTGGCACCATCTACGCACTAGACCTATCATCATACATGATACACTTCTGAAGCAAATATTCACGACTGATTGAATAATGCCTCAGCTAATTACACATGACACCGCGTAATTTCGAAGAAGCACAAAGTGAACGCTGTTCAATCCATCTCAAACAAATCTTAAAATTAAAAGAAGTATTTACAGACTCGGCTAAAAACACTCAATGCAGAACTCATTAGATTCACAGTTAAATTATTCTCAAAGTAATTTCTACACAATCTACCGAGATACAAATTTTACGGTAAAACCAACAAAACATTAGATATGACATAATGAAATTTAAATGAGACAAAAGAAGAGCTTACATGCTTCAAAGCTCTATGTTAACCAGCGTGAGTAACTATTAAACAATGGAGTTTTGACCTTTAGTGTTCACCATCAACTGCCATGCCCGATATCTTTAATATCTGAACATAACTCAAATATCTCTGGTCTATTCGGTCTTTATTTATCCGGCTTCCACGCCAGCCTCACGATGGACCAGGAAAGGAACTAGTTTCAACCTTACCTTGATATCTGAAGAGCGGTTCATCCACGGCCCGTCAGAATCATCGGAGTCAGGTAGTTTAGAAGTCCAGAGTTTCCACGCATATATCCTGGAAAGTAAAACACAAGAAGTCAAATGTTTGCGTGGCACGTCATCTGATACAGACATAATCGACATAACAGTCCAGTAATGTCAATACATACAGTAAGTACAACAGCCTCGCGCCTCCGTGGCTTTCTCATTAGACCTTTGCATTCCTTCTTGTATTCTTCGTATTATTATTATCATTATCATCAATATCATTATCATTATCATTATTACAGCACTATTATTATCATTATTTACAACAGCCTTACGACCCCTTGTAACTTCTTATAAGACCTTTGCATTTCTTCCTCTGTGCTTCGTATTATCATTATTCAAAAGAGCTACGTCAAAAACAATGGGTCAAGGTACTTCCCGTTTTTTTCAGCTTCATAAACACTCCTTGAAGGATACCGAGACAAGGGAGGGTCTATGACGGGTTCTGGCGGGAGGCAGCGTCGGCGAAGTGATGGATTAATGCGAACACGATAACTCATTGATTTATGCGGTGATACGAGATAAAGATACTTTGATTAGGATAACGGTGAAGGCCATGTTTCTTACGGACGAACCTGAGGATAAGCACTGGCCCTGTGACCCTTGAGGGCGTTGAGCCCAGTACTGCACAGAAGGATGGGACTGGTATGTACGTGATGGCTCACTGTTACCGTACGATCTTCATGTCTGGTACGCTCTATATTGCTGCACCTCTAACAACCATGATTCACTGCTGCTTTATGATCATATTCGGATAGTATAACACTCCTCTTTTTTTTTTTTTTATCCCCTCTCTAGCACAGAGAAGGGCAGTTTACATAATGGCTGGACGTGAAGGAGCGAGCACCACCTGTGATTACAACTTACCTAACTTATGGGCCATAACCACTCGAGGTAGAGGACCTGAAGGCACCGCCCCCACAATGTGATGCAATAAACAGGATGTATTTACGTAGCAAATGACTAACGGGACGCCTCCCGTAGTGTGTCATTAGGCTATGAAAACAAGACAGTATCCCCAGATGATTTCAGTTATTTCAAGCTGCTCACAACGAGTGTGATGTTATAATCTCAGTGACTCGTCAGTGCGTTGTACGAGAGTGTATGTCTTGTGTGGATTTAACTCCCAAGGTCTCGCACGTGTCGTGTGGATCACGTGGTATCAGACCACGCTCGGTAGCCCCGATGTTTCCTGGAGGTACTTCACGATATCTAATCTATTCACGTTGCGTCACATCACGATGAAGAACAATTTCAACGCGGGAGCAAAGGGGGATGTACGGAGGGACTGCTGCACCAGGTGCAATGCCGTCCGTACGACAAGTGGTATCTACCCTCAGCACACAGAACAAAACCCAATACTAGGGAGAGTTAACGGTACACATCATATCTATCAAATCCACAGCGAGGACAATACTGAGGAACCAGCAGAAGCAGCCAGACACGCTGGCCTGTCCGACAACACTTTGAGCACGACAGGCCAGGCCTCTGACCCGACTTGTACGACTCAGACCATGCCATCACAACCCTAAGGATCATACCACAATCACACTACTACTGCCGCAATTAACAGCGAGCTACTGCTATCCACTACAGCACTGACACCAGGGCACGTACCGCTCCTGTAGGGGGGATGAGATGGCGTGTCTCACTGGACTAGAGTAACAAACGAGATGCAGTCCCATTACCATATTGGATTTAAAAAGAAAACATATCAGGCAAACACGTTGGCACCGCGTTTATATAAGAATCTATAACATCTCGATTTTCATAAGACAAACGGAAAAAAAGTATTACGATTAATAACCCTACAGCAAGATTTTTTTCAGTGGCTGTTTATTTCACAAGTTTTCTGCACTCTTATAATTTAATAAGTGTAAGAGCGATGGATGACATACCTATAATGCTTCACACACATTGTAACGAATAACTATCGGCTGCTTAAAGACATTCCGTAAAGTATCCAGCGAGGCATTCTTCCAACATGCAACAAGAGCTTTAAGCAAGAGCAAGACTACACAGGTGACCGTGAGACTCAGGGACACGGGTTCGAACTCCTGAAGACCGAACAAACCAAACACAGCTCGACTATGTCTTCCGCAGTGATCCATTGCAACTGTCCAATACATGGCACATGCACTCCAGGGTGAACCGCCTGTGGTCAAACGATCGGGATCCGAACCATTAGAATGGTGGAATCATAAGCAAGTGAACAAGTACCTCGGGTCGAACCACCAGGTGTCGAATCATCAGCAAGTGAACCAACTGTGGTCGAACCACCAGGCGTCCAATCAACATGGGAACCATCAGTGTTCGAACAACCAGGGGAACCATCAGCGGTCGAAACAGATAAAACCAACTGCGGTCGAACCCAGAAAACCTTCAATACAAAAGAAACTATCACTGGATTTCAAACAATACTCGCGTTATCTGTAATTCATATCAAGTTACACAACTCAATCCCACCCTCCCCCTCCCCACCGCCTTTTCCCTACGGAGTCCAGCAACAATCGGAGTTGGTGAAGATCGAAGCAGTTAAAAGCTAAAAGCTCAAAGAAGAAGAAAAATACTCTCGTGTATATTTCTGAGTCTTTAAAAATGCGACTCGAAGTCAATAATATAAATAATGTTTGTTGCACGATGTGTTGGTGGTGGGAACTGGAGGACGACGAAAGATACACAATAATTTTCCCCCCACCGAAACCACAGCTCCCTTCCTACATCCAGGCCCCACAGATCTTTCCATGGTTTACCCCAGACGCCTCACAAGCCCTGATTCTATCCACTGACTGTACGTCGACCCCGGTATACCACATCGTTCCATTTCACTCTATTCCTTGCACGCCAAAAATCTTCACGAACTGCTGAGATGTTTTCGCTATACAACATGAGTGAGACGGACTTTGCGATATACGCTCGTAAAGACGCCCATTTCCTACAGGCCAATGAAAAATATTTCACTTTTTTTCCCCACCGTTTTCCCTACATTCACGTACGAGGTCGTAAGTCAGCAAATAATCAAGATAAATCATCATAAATGAATCAAACAGAGAGGTGACCAATTTTACAAACATCGACATTACTAAGCCAAAAAGTGTGTGTGTGTGTGTGTGTGTGTGTGTGTGTGTGTGTGTGTGTGTGTGTGTGTGTGAGGGGGGGGAGGGCCTGCAAATGACAATAAAAAAAACAACACAAAATTCATTTCACTCCCGATGATAAACACGACATGACAGCTCTGAAAAAAAATCTAATACGGAATAGAACTGGTATATTATAATGACTCTTTTTATGTGTGTGTGTGTGTGTGTGTGTGTGTGTGTGTGTGTGTGTGTGTGTGTGTGTGTCGTGAATAACATAATTGTGTGGCGGTGACGCGCTCCTCCACCTCACTGGGTCTGTCTTTGGAGAGGATTAAACCAGGCAGAAAAAAAAAAAAAGTTGGGAGTGTGGCTGATGAATTATGGGAAGCAGCAGGTTGTGCCGGGACGGTGTGAACACCATCCACGAGGGTGGGTCTCTCTCTCTAGCTGCACCGTCCTGCCTCAAGCCACAGGCCAGACGTACATTTTGTATAAACTCTAAAAGACCTATGAACATAATCGAGACAAACATATGTGTAGGTGTGTGTGTGTGTGTGTGTGTGTGTGTGTGTAAATATTTATACATATAAACATATATAAATACATGATAACAGTTCGGCTGGATACGAACATTAAAGATGTTTACTTAGTAAAGTATTTTGATGGAAAGATAGGAGGAACCAGAAGATAAACAGACAGATGAACATACCAGTAACAGACACATACAGTATAATTCAAGAAACACAAACAAGAAGACTGATCAACTGTACATTATTTGTCAAGGTTACAAGTACTATAACTGTAACTATAACTTCTACATTTACTACTACGCAACAGAGATAATGACAATTAATCTTACTCTTCCTACTTCTAACACTAATGGAATACAACACCTGAATCATTAAAACACATCAACATTTTTTTCCATGTATGTTTGACGTAGTCTGGTTTAATGACGTTAACGTCCTGACAGCCATTGTATCTCGAAAACAAACATACAGAACACAACACTGCAATACCGCCATTAAAGCTGCAATCGCCGACGCGAATTTGTTTTTGTAACGTTCGCACTTGTGACAATACAGGAAGGAAGACACCCGACGCTACTGCTTGGTCAAGTAGCTAGCAGCACAGACGATGAGGTTACTGCTGTTACTCATGGTTCCTGTTGTGCAAGACGAGCCGTCCGCTTCTGTTATCTGGGTGTGGCTCGTTTGCCGTGATTCAGCCACACTCCAGCACTGCTCATATGTACGTATCAGAAACACCACCACAAAACATCGACTGCAATGACATCACAACTTACACGCAATATTGTATAAATACATCAACTCAAGGAGGCAATTCAAGGGTGGGCCGTTTTGAAAACTGTTTCTTTACACCACGAAGCTCCGGAACTCTTTACCCTCTCCATGGCTTTCCCAATCACTATGACCCGGCACATTTCAAAGGACAGGTTTTCCACTTCCTCCAAAATTCGTAAATACTTTCACTTTCTTTTTCCTTTTAAATAGCCTCTATATTTCAATTAAGGCCCGGCATTTGATGTAGACTTTTGTCCCTGACTGGAGTCTTAAAAAAAGTATATATAAGTGTGTATGAATGTGTCTGTGTTCGTAATTACCTGTATGTAATCATTCTTTGGTACTATACGAGGAGGGAGTTATCAGACTCGTGGGGACTTTAGAAAGAAGTCCAGAGTAACACCAGGACTATTTCATTGAAGATGGCCGTGGAGTGATAAGAAAAAACCAAATGAATATATATATATATATATATATATATATATATATATAGAGAGAGAGAGAGAGAGAGAGAGAGAGAGAGAGAGAGAGAGAGAGAGAGAAACACACACATTTCTCCCCCAAATATACAGGAAAATATCAAGAATATGAAAATTCTCTCGGATACACGTCCTACTAATTTTCTTACTGCACATTTTATCGTCAAAATCCTCAGTTTTCAGATACCGGTGACTCACATTTCACTACGACGTCCCAGAACTCATTCGTGATGCAACGGGTCTATACCACATCCGTCCGTCCGGCTGTGTCTGTCTGTGTGTGTGTGTCCACCGACTCCATCACGGATAACTCTCCGGTTTACCCCTGGCAAATGTGGTTAACATCACCACGGTAGGGTGATGTTAACTGGAGGTCTTGAGATCGACGCATAGTTACCTATGAGTAATTACCCATTGGTAATTACCTATTTGCACTGTGCGGGGGGAGGGAATCATACACTCTGAGGGGCCCCATCACCTGTACATTATCTAGTTATCATACAACTTCTTCAATCAATGTATGGTGTCTGAATTTACCACACCCTCAAGTCATCTTACTCCATTCATCCACAATTCTTATGTCATAAAAGTAATAACTTACATCTTTTTTTCTAACAACTTTCATCTTCAACTTCATGTTATAGTCTCTGGTTGTTCTTTCTGTGCATCATTCGTAGCTCGTTTGAAAACTTGTCCAAAGGCTGTGACCTGACCATCCCTCACTATTCTCTCTCTTCCACGGTGGGCAAATATTAAGACCTCTAACCTTACCCGGTAAGTCGCCTCTCCAAATTCTGGTACCAACTGTCTTGCCCTCCTCTGGACTTTCTCTATTAGTTCTCTGTGACCAAGCTTTAAGAAGCATATTCTGTCTGGATTTGGCCTCATGTAAGATGTGAAAAAAAAACTTGTACATGTATTATACCTCCAATATCACCCAAATATTTCGTGTGCTTTAATGATGATGATGATAATAATAATAATAATAATAATAATAATAATAATAATAATAATAATGATAATGATAATAATAATAACAATAACAACGAATTATCAAAAGGAAAAAGTTTCATTAAGAAACAAAATGTGTTCAAATTACAATTTGATTTCAAATTCAACGCAAACCACATATGATGGTTTTCTTACAATAAACTAAACTGATGGAAGAGCTGCTCGGCAAAATGTAGTTGACATGAGGGGGCATTTAAACTTCCAGCTGTCACATATACTTTTTTTTTTCAATATCTATTAAGGAATCATGAAATAAATCACATTTACTGATACCAATATAAAGAAATATATGGTACATTTATATATCACCTTCGGGACCTTAATCCTCACCTTTGGGATCTTAATCCTCACCTATGATACCTTGATACTCACCTTCGGGACCTTAATCTTCACCCTCTGGACCCTAATCCTCACCTTCGGAACCTTTATTCTCATATCCAGGCCCTTAATCCTCACCTTCGGAACCTTTGTATCAACGTTCATCTGGAATACACACACCTCCTGAGGGTACTTTCCTACATCCTGGCCTTGATAGCTACTCATCCCCACTGCCCTCCTCAATCGTCTTCCAAAGAGGCAACGAGAATGTCTGCACCTTCTTACCAGATGATGTTTGGGAGTGAATGTAAACACAGCCAGGTCTTTTGACCTTTACATTACATCCCAAACTAACAATCACTGTACCTCTTTGTTTATACAGCGACCGTCATGATACGGGCAAATCGTGTCCTGAACCACGTCCAACTTGGATGAAAAGAAGACTAAGTATAGTTAGAAGAATGGAGAGAGTAACCCCTGAGGCCGTTTGTAGATCTTGCCTCCTCCGAGACTCACCTTGCCAACGTGAGGCAGCTGGAGGGTAAGCGAAGCCACGCGGCTTGGTTTCAACTGCGCCCAGACCAGAGGCAGTATTAACATGAGGGCAGGAGGCTTCTTACTAGCACTTCTTGACGGTGCGCGCCAAGAGTGTTTTTATGTGTACGTAGCGACCTTCCTCTGCCCACTCCATGTCTACCCTACACACATTACTTAGCACTCACAAAGGGGTAGAGAAACCACCGTCTTCGTCGCATGACACACCACGGCCGGCTGCCTCTATTTCCGAGACACCGCCTGTAAAATATACTTCCTCAACCTCACCGTGACACTCCCATAAAACTTAACCCCGGGAAAAAATCAGTCTATCCAACCACCACCTACGATAAAGTGCCGTCTAGATCAACCTAACAGTTACTGACCTTATATACTATCCCCGGGCATCATGGAGTCCGTCTTAAACTCTAAGCTTGATAAGACTGTCTCAGCCTATTCCGACGGCTTCCTGCAGGAGTCACGGGGGAAGTGGTGGTGTCATCTTCACGTCTACTGGAGAGCGGACCTCCACACCATTGTCCCTCCCGAGTCTCTCCGACCGGGCCAGTTACCACTCACTGAACAAGCAGTCATACAGCCTTCCCTACAATATCTTGTTGACAATACCCCTACCCGGCCCTATCATTAAGGGCTTCCCCGTCATCCACGTCAGCCGTCTCAAACTGGATATTCCTCTAATATCCACTATATCAGACCCTACCCTGAGGGTGAACTTCGCCTCAAAACCGTACCACCATACTCCTCAGGATTCTAAGTATGCCCCGTGAGGCGTGTATTTCACTAACTGTTGACACTGCTCTAGGTGTCTCATACCATACCATCACATATGTACTGGCCAATGAGGCCGGTCAAGACCTTCATAACGTGCAAAGGAACTACACAACTTTGTGGAGCACCTTACAAACACACTCCAACACCATCGCGAAGTGTTCCTCCATCTCTGGCCTGCGCCAACAACCTTACCAAAGTGACTATCAGCAAGACCACTCTCAACTCCACAATCTATTCTAACCGTTACCTTTTATCTCTCCAACATGAACTTCTACGTATTCACCCCATGGGGGCGCCCACAGCTCACCTCTTGAAAACGTCTCATAGGATTACAGTACTCTCCATATACATCGATGATGACCCCCCAACCTACAGTGTACGCCGCCACCCTTAGAATTAGTATGGAGTTATGGGTACGACCTGTTGGAGACTGTTTTTCTGCTTCATTATAAATATGCCCATCCCTGGATGTCTTAGAGTTCGGAACCCACGGGGCCCTCACAGCCCACCTCCGCAACTGGTCACATAGACTACCCTACTGTCCCGTATATGGATACTGACCCAACCTATGATGCATGTCATGCCTTTACAGTTAATAGGAGAGAAATGCAGTTGACTGTAGATTATCTATATACCAATCTACCTCTATATCTATCTATCTGTTCGCCGTTTCTCGAGAAGCGATGTAGCGTCAGGAACAGCAGAAAAATGGCCTTATTTACTCAAATCTACACTCTAGACGCCATGTATAATGCAGAGGAACCAGATCCCCTATCCACAACGCAGCCAAACCCCTAAGACCTCTCTGTCTATATGCTTCACGAGCCCTACTTCACCCCGCCGACATCACGTCGCCCCTGTACACCACGTCGCTCCAATTCGCTCTATCCCTTGCAATAGCTTACATCCTTGCAGGAAAAGGGATATATATATATATATATATATATATATATATATATATATATATATATATATATATATAATGACAACACCCCAAGACTTTCAAAAAGAGCACTAGTGCTACCCCAAAATCCATTTTCCAGGGGGCCTTGCAACTTCAAGGCTGCGCTACAATCAGTTGCAGGGACGTGGTGGACTGCTTTGAAGCAATTTTGTTTTCTACAAGACTATACTCTATTTCGTCAACTGACGATCATGCACACTCGTCAAAGGAGACATTTTACCTGTATTGTAACCTTAAACTGGCGGAGTCCGGTAACAACAGTAACGCGCGCGCGCGTGTGTGTGTGTGTGTGTGTGTGTGTGTGTGTGTGTATGTGTGTGTGTGTGTGTGAGAAAGCCCTGGTGTTACCCAAGACCATTCTAAAGGCTCCTACAGCCCAAGGATGCACTACTTTCAGTCGCAGGAAAACGGAGACTCCTTTGGAGTAATAACTTCTCTAAAGAGAATGTGCTCGTGAGACAACCTCGCCAAAGGTGACTTTTTACTCGCGGTGTAACCTCGAGCAGGCCGAGTCTGGTATCATATATATATATATATATATATATATATATATATATATATATATATATATATATATCCTTTATTACACTAGCGCTTGGTTTTAACCTTTTTAATCAATAATAATATTCAACTACTAACATTATCATATATTTCAGTATTGTAAATCAAAAATAACGAAACTGACCACAATATATCACTTCACACTTAATGACAATAAGTAAACAGTATTCACAATAATTGTTACTAGGACTCATATTTCCAGTATAATAATAATAATAATAATAATAATAATAATAATAATAATAATAATAATAATAATAACAAAAATAATAATAATGATAATAATAATAATAATAATAATAATAATAATAATAAATAATAATAATAATAATAATAAAGAGAATGAAGAAAAAGTATAAATAATACTAACATCATTATCATATCAATCAAGAAAATGATAATAAAAAAGTGCAAATAATCATAATAACACTACTTTTATCATTATGAAAATAATGTTAACACATTAGCATTACCGTTCATAATGCAAAGTTCTTAATACAATTATTATCTGTACTATATATATATATATATATATATATATATATATATATATATATATATATATATATATATATATATATATCCCCTCACTTAGTACAAAATTTACCAAAATTATCACCACTATGAACAATAGCTTATCATGTATACCACTTCATATACCTCGATGCATCATCAGTTTTCTTAAGTACACTTCAATCATTATCTGTAACGAGCAAAGCCTCTGCTCTACACCGCACATGCTGTTACTTTCCACCACAATATTAAAAACGATATCCAGGAAGCAATAAAACGTACAACAACAAATTGACCGTATCCAAACCTTCATATAAAGTAAAAGGATCTCTCTTTCTCTCTATTTCTCACCATTTCATGAAATATTCTCTCTCTCTCTCTCTCTCTCTCTCTCTCTCTCTCTCTCTCTCTCTCTCTCTCTCTCTCTCTCCACGTTCTTTAATAACAAGTCCACCTCACCGATCTTTCTCAAAGTCTAACTCAATTGATCTTTCTCAAAATCTAACTCACTGATCTCTCTCTCAAAGTTCTTCACGAATGCGTTCTCAAAATCATATCACCTTCACCCCCATCTCCTGAGACACATTTGGCAATTCTTTTTATGGTGTAGAAAAAAAAAAAGGGATCTAAGACATCGTTGCCTTTAAGACCATTACACAATATGCCAGCAGCAGCAGCAGCAGCAGCGCCGGCCACAGCAGAAAGAGAAACAGCAGTAGTTCTTCGTTTGTTTTTTTCCCCCACTTGCTTCTGTTACGTGGCCTGGTCAAGAGTGCATTACTTCACAGGAGAGATGCGACACTGCCAATACATAATGTTATTCCCTTCCAATCTCCATTATGTTATTATCTACAATCTAGTAAGGGAGTAAGCAATTTATTACAAAATCAAATTACCCTAATCCATCTCCTTCAAAAAATACGTGGGATTTCGTTGCGTCGTTGTTGTATCTTCTCTGTAGATCAGACGCAATTAATCTTTTGCATGAAATGTATCAAAAAAAAATAATGATAATATTTGATCGTGGTTTACCGTGATGATATAAAATATTCTCACAAAAAAAAAAGAGCTTTATCTGTTTTTGATGAGGCGATGGTCAACGCGGCGGCGGCATCCGTCATGTCAACCGCCCTCACTGCGAGCTGCAAGTGGTGACAGCAGTGAGTTGCAACTGATAGCAGTGACACTGGTAGCGAGGTGGGCGTCGCGCACACCACCACGACTAATTGCTGCATATCACTGTTATTATTGCCACTATGTCTCCGCTAAAAGCAATCCCGGTGCGCTCCCTCCGCTCGCTCCTACTATTATACTAATTATCGTAAATCTATTACGGCTACCAGCACCGGGGGGAGGGGGTTGCCATCCACTGCTGCTGCTGCTGCTTAGCCCGTCGCTCCTGTTGCTGTATGGTAGGTACTGTGGTCCCTAACTTCTATTTTCGATTGACATAACCGACTGGTGTGTGTATGCGTATGTGTGGTCTGTGTGTGTGTGTGTGTGTGTGTGTGTGTGTGTGTGTGTTACTTTCTAACTGAAGGAACACAGGAAAGAGCCAAATGAGGGTCTTTTATCCTCTACGACTCGGTCCTCTGTTCTGGGCGCTGCCTCGCTCATGTGGAAAAGAGCGGGGTTATAATATAATGACAGTCGATACTCGTGTGGTTAGTCACCACAGGAAAACTATGGGAAGCAGCCATCAGACGCGAGCCACAGGTTATAAACCCTGGTGGCAAAGACAACACACAGATAATGAAAACAGTGGCCAAAACAACACCAAAAACGTTGGAGGAAGGCAGCAACGTCACGGGCAAACAGTGAGGGACGGTTGGGGGAGACGTGGTGATGCCTGGAGGACTGACTGTTACGGCACCTGTACAACATCCCTGAATTTGAAGAAGCAGCTTTTGTATCCCAGATTTTGTATCCCTGATTCTGGAGAGATTTTATATCCCTGATTTAGGAGAAACACAATTTGTATCCCTGATTTTGTATCCCTGATTCTGGAGAAAGATTTTATATCCCTGATTTAGGAGAAACACAATTTGTATCCCTGATTTTGGAAAAACAGATTTTGAAAAAGCAGCTTTTGCATCCAGATTTTGGAGAAGGATTTTCAATCCCCGATTTTGGAGAAAAATTTTGTATCCCTGATTTTGGAGAAACAGATTTTGTATCCCTAATTTTGAAAAGGCAGATTTTGTATCGTTGGTTAGGAATGATTTCGAGGACAGGGTGAAGGATGGGTTTATGCCTAACATATTCACGTTTTTCCAGGGGTTAATTGTGGTGTTTTGAAGTTGAAGAGAGAGGAAAATGAGTGACATTTAAAATGAGATAAAGTGGAAATTGCGTTTTAAAACCACTGAACTTAACTAGGTTTCAGCTTCCATATTCCAGAATACTGCACAGGTTCGAAGCAAGAGGAATGTGTTCTGTATGAGAAAGAGTATTTGATGAGGGAATGAAGAAAAATTAGCAAAATCATGATATATATATATATATATATATATATATATATATATATATATATATATATATATATATATATATATATAACCTGGATCTTACACAGGAAGTATAAAGTCACCTTCGAGATGGTTGTTCAATCATTAATGAACGAGGAGAACTACCATCTTGTCCAAGACCTCACTCCAAAGGAGTCCATTATTTCCTTACTACAGACGGTAACGCAGCCTTTTTTTTTTTTTTTTTTTTTCCAAAAGAAGGAACAGAGAAGGGGGCCAGGTGAGGATATTTCCTCAAAGGCCCAGTCCTCTGTTCTTAACGCTACCTCGCTAATGCGGGAAATGGCGAATAGTACGAAAGAAAGAAAGATATATATATATATATATATATATATATATATATATATATATATATATATATATATATATATATATATATATATATATTCACAGTGATATTTATGCTTACAAAACAAAATGCCAAGTAATGAAATACTGAAGAAGTAATATAAAATATGCATTATATAGATGAAATATTCTACATAATTCACATAATAGCTTGAGCCATATTAACAATATAATTATCTCAAGACAAATACGGTACCAACTGACTATTACCCACCACCTGAAGCCTGATATTAAATCTAGGAAATATATATATATATATATATATATATATATATATATATATATATATATATATATATAATGAAGTAAATACTAAACAAGAAATACTGAATATAAATTACACCAGCATATGCTGAATGAAAACAACTGTGATGCAGTCTGACGGTCACATAAGTCAGTCGTATATTAGATAAGTTATATTTCACACGGAGACCTAGGAAAAAAACCGGATCCCTGATGACCAGCAACGCAAGCATTGCCTAATAATTAGGCCAGCCTTCGCTTCGTAATACTTCAACCTTCTTGCCGATCGACAATATTTCTGTCAAACATTTTTTTTTCAGTGTTATCTGTACTAGCCAGACAAACTAGAGCCTTATCCCAAGCACGTACGACCCTTAAGCATGACGGAGTGAAACCGGGGGTGGTGCTGACGCGGTCTTTGACCTGACCCTCTAAAGTCGGGGTCAAAGGTCAAGCCATCATACCCAAGGGGTTGTATCGTCGTGCTCAAGGATCTCAGCGTCTTATCAAGGCTTCAAGGCTCGTAGCGTCTGGCCCTGGGGTCATACCGTTTTGCTCAAGGGTCGTACCGCAATGCTCAAAGATCTCACTGTCGTTCTCAAGGACTGTACCACACTAACTCAACGACCGCAACGCCGTGCTCATGGGTCGTACCGTCGTGCTCAGGGGTCGTAAAGTCTTGCTCTAACATCGTATCATCACCGTCTAGGATCGTAACTCCGTGCTAAAGGATCGTGCCGCCTTGCTCAAGGGTTGTATCGTCATGTTCCGAGGATCGTACCATCACATGCTTCAGGGGTTAACGTAACCGAGTTGCTGTCAATAACCTACGCATCAGCCTGACCGAAGCGAACGTCCCCAACAACGTCAGCGAGTTCGATAAACCTTTTTCGCTTTTGTAATACAAATTCCTGCCATAACTTTACGTACGTACACGTACAGGGAACGATAACGTTGCCCATGTCGATTCTCTGACCAACTTTCATATTTACGATATGAAAAAAAAAATAATAAAAGCCTATCAAAGCAATACTCTGCCGGTAAATGAGATTTAGGACTGAGGGGTGAGGTTGGCGTGGAGGGCGACAGAGGGCAGCACCAACAAGGTGACCACTATGGGCCTACTCTCATGTAAGCAACAGTGTTGCCATACGGCCACATAAAAAATTCATCTGGTTCAGAACTACTTACTGCGCATTTACCTGGAAGAAGTAGGCTTAAAAGACTAAAGGAAAATAAAAGATATAATCTTTCCCACATGTCAGACCGACTAATAATTCTTGCACAAGCACCTTTTGATGTTCTAAAGCAACGCAGACTTGACTGATAATTTACGACCTGGCACCAACGCATTCCTTTTTTTTTCCAAAAATGAGAAGCTTTCGATTCTCTCATTGGTTGCTGCCTCACAGCTTTCCCAAATTTTTGATAAATCTGACGACCGGGAGGGATGTTTTTTGCCGACATTAATCTAAATGGCAAACACTGGACCTATAATCAGGACAAGACGTACAAGATTGACACAGAGTAAAGTACTTCCTTACTCACAAAATCTAGAGCAACAGAAGTCGGTGGATGAAGCAATAGCAATATAAATATAACAGGAATTGCGAGGGAAATGACCCCGAACTTCTCGACCAACGAGGCCAACATCGCTGCTGGTAACACTACTGGTGGAACAAGTTTTTTTTTTCTCACAATAGAAACATAAATGATATGTAAGTCATTCTTGAGGAGTATTATAATTTAGTGAACATTTAGAAGCCTTATATTCTCCTCCGTCCATACAACCCGCATACATTGAGTTCCAGTGTCAACAACGCTCAACTCATGCCACATCATACGGAACGATAAGTCAAGAAGCGATGACCTCTGACTCAGGTCAAACTCAGATGACCTTCCACCCCCAACCCCGATCTAAGCGCTTTGATGGCTTTCTGTTCCTCCTTCGGCGTGAGGTAGGTCGATCCCGCCCACGCCAGGAGAGCGGTGCGCTTTCCGTGGTGTACGATGTAATGCGGGTCCGTACAACCCAACCCTCCTCCGATATACGTGTGACGCAACCAGTCCCGAGTCTTATCATCGGCACTAAGCCCTTGATCACGACGTCACGACCTTTACCTAAGACGGGCTTGAACCCTTGAGGGTTAGGTCGACGAGTACGACCATCATACGCACGGGCCGTACCGTCCTGCTTGATGAATAGCACCATCGTGCGTAAGTGGAGTCGTACCGCCGTGTTCAAGAGCCACGGCGATGTTAACAAAGCAGTCGTACCATCGTATTCAAGGGTCGCACCGTCGATCTCCATGGTCACACCACGGTGTTCATGGATCGTGTGATCATGCTCTAAGGTCGTACCGTTACGATCAAGAATCAAAGACCATGTGCACTGTCATGCTCAAGTGGTTAAAGGCAGTACCAACGACCAATACTACATAGTTCGTGACAGTGGGAATACGTGATGCCATGTTGTCCCTATGATGACCACACCACGACATGGTTCAGATATAACATAGTAATCACATGCAAAAGGAATATGACATGAATTTATTCACCAAAGTTTGTCACCACAGACGCAGTAAGAACGGTACTTGCAAGACACCAAACATCTCCACATTACACACAACACCTTCACACTACACAAAACACACACACACTGCATATAACACTTTCACGCTGTACATATCATACACACTATACCCATCGTCCTTACACTACACAGAACACTATCAACATCCTCACACTATGCAGAACACACACACTACACCCAAAACCCTTACACCGCACGTAACACTTAATACATTCATCCTCACATTATAACATCACACACACTATACCTAACAAACACACTACACGCAACTCTCAATATACATAACACTCCACATCCTTACACTATCTATTAACACACTGCACGCAACACCCTCACACTGCACACAGTATACAACATCCACACACTACTATCCACACAAGAAACATACTACCTACAAAACTAAACAGTATTATAACAATAAAAATCCACAAACTACATGCAGCACCCACACACTAACATGCAACACTCAGACGCAACACACTACACACGACACTTACAGTAACCAGGCACCACTCTGCCCCACAACCAAGACGACCATAACATTAATTCTCCAATACAATATTTGTTCCCTCGAAGTGTGTTCAAATTCTTCGTGTGTCCAATAACAGGCCAGCAACGTAACCTCTCATAACCCCTTGAGCATAACGGCACGACATTTGACCACGAGGGCACGACCCTTGAGCAGAACGGTAGCACCTTGGACCAAGACGGAACGACCCTTGCGCACAATGACCTAGACTTTATAACCTGACCTCTGAGGGTCGGGTCAAAGGCAGAACCACCACGCCCCCAAGGATGGAGCAGCCTCTTTAACGCTAGGTTCGGGAACGCGTCCCCAGGAGCTGACTGATGTAAGTGACGTTGGTGTTGGTGCTGGGGAACTGTTGGTGTTGGCGATGGGGGAAGTGTTGTGGTGATGGTGATACGGTGGGGGAAGCGGCAACGAAGGCAGAGTCAGTGGAGGAAGAAGTGTTTGTGATGAGGGAGGGAATATGCTACGCAGTGGTGGCGAGAGTGATGGAGGAAATGGTGGTGGTGAAGAGGAAGGGAGAGAGTTGGCTACGCAGTAGCAGCGATAGTGGTGGTGGTGGTGGTGGTGGTGGAGTCTTCCGATAATCAATGGGCAATAAGGCAACGCTGTGGCGTTACATCATCATTATGTTCTACTCAGGCCCCACACGGCCGCAGGACCATCCCTTCCTCACGCAACACTCTACACCAAGGGCAGCCTGCACACCCACACACGCAACACTGTACACCAAGGGCAGCCTTCACACCCCCACACGCAACACTGTACACCGAGGGCAGCCTGCACACCCCCACACGCAACACTGTACACCAAGGGCAGCCTGCACACCCCCACACGCAACACTGTACACCAAGGGCAGCCTGCACACCCCCACACGCAACACTGTACACCAAGGGCAGCCTTCACACCCCCACACGCAACACTGTACACACCCACACACGCAACACTGTACACCAAGGGCAGCCTTCACATCTACACAAGCCACTAATAACACACACACACACACACACACACACCACCCTTTAATACTATCATTCCATCATTTACCAGTCGGGGCTTAGCAAGAGTCAGCACATTCTCTCATAACACATTAAAATGATTTACCCATCATGCGAGTAAATAATTTATTGAGCAGTAAATGTTCAAGAATTTTTATCACTTTCTAAGTCAATCAAATCCGCGAAAGTCTTGCTTACCACAAAAATAAGATGACATTGACAATCGACAAACAATTGACAGCTCGCTGTGACCTACACAATATATAGTCACAAATACCTAAGTAGTAACATGAAGATAATAGGCCACAGAACTGAATAAACACAAAAAAATAAAACGTAAATAAACGAATACATAAACGATGGACTTTTACCATCTTTGTCAAATGAACAGCATTCTGGAGTACTACTTCTATTACTACTACTATTACTGCTACTACTACAACTAGTAGTACTACTACTTCTACTACTACTACTACTACTACTACTAATAATAATAATAATAATAATAATAATAACAATAATAGGGAAGGTGGTGCAGTCGATGAACTGTAGAGACTCAGTTACCAACACTGAAGATAACAGTCAACTTATGGCGCGAATCCAGTCACTAAAATAGTGGACAGCCAGTCAAGTCATGGTTCTGAAAGTTAACAAACTGACGAAGGCCCTGAAGAGAGAATGATGACCAGTCAAGAAATGGTGAAGATCTGATCAATGAAGATCTGATCAATGGAATGGTGATGACTGTCATGGAATGGTGATGACTCATTCAAGAAATGTTGAAGATCAGGTCCATGAAACAGTGATGACCGTGTGACGAAATGGTGACGATCCTGTCAAGAAACACACATGACCAGTCATGAGATAGCGAAGGCCCATTCATGAGACGATGATGACCCAGTCACGAAACCGATGACCAGCCATGAAATGGTGATAACCCGGCCTAGAAAGTGGCGGAAGACCCGGCTAAGAAGTACCAATGACCCGGTCAGGGAGTGAAGACCCACTCAAAGAAGTGGTGATGACCAGCCAAGCAAAAGTGATGATGACCAGTTAAGAAACGGGGAGGAACCAAGTCAGTGGAGGGAGAGGAGGATCCGACTACGGGGGCGGCGAGGAACCAAGGACAGCGGCTAAGAAGAATATTTCCGAGGAGGTTTGGCTGGTCCGTCTGTTAGCTGGTCGCTTCCTGGAGGCACCAGGCCTAGTTAAAACCCCCTTGAGTACGACGATTTAACCCCCTGAGCACGATGACGTAACCCCTTGAGCACAACTTAACTCAGCTGAGTATGAGTACGAGATTTAACCCCCTGAGCACGATGAATTAACCCCATGAGCACAACTTAACTCCCCCGAGTAAGACTTAACCCCTTGAGTACGACTCGACTCTCTTGACCACGACCTGACTTCCCTAAGCACGACTTAACCCCTACGAGCACGAATGAACCCACTTGAGTACGACTTAAACACTTTGAGTACGCCTTAACCGAATGAGCACAACTTAACTCCCTTAAGTACGACTTAATCCTTACAGCACAACGACTAAACCCTTTAAGTACGATTAACACATCTACTCGATCCTCTCGTGGACGATAAAAGCCCTCAAGTAAGATGACTTCATCATAATCACAGGTTAAGTCGTCGCGCTCAAGGTCTTCAAGGGGGAGTTGAGGATATCACTTTAAACTAGCAGTGGATCTGGCACTTAAGGGGGGGTTAAGTCTATCCCTTCAAACTAGCAGATGATTTGGCACTGAAGGGGGTTAAGTCTATCACTACAAACAAACAGTGACTTTGCAAAGCTAACATATTTCTTACAGACCCCCACACGGGGAGATGAATGTCCCAAACAGTGTGTTACATTATGCCTAACGCCTGCCTCAAGAACACTCGTTAGAGATGTGAAACAAGCAATACACACGCACCAGACGTAGTTATCTATCTGAATGCATCACCAAGCATTTATCATACTTTATCCTATGAGGGTAAATATTTCCACACCCACACACACACACACACACACACACACACACATCGTACACCTAAGTCTGCCAGGTCTGGTAGGACAGTGTCTTTCAACCTCCACGTGTGGTTGAGATTAAAGCCCAGATGGTCTTATCGTCTTGATGATGACGTATCTGGGCCAGCATTATTCCACGACCGTGTGACGTGCTACCATTTTTTTCTCTCTCATCGCTGGGCACGTCTGCTCTACCGCTGTTCCATACCCGGACGAAAGACCTGAAACTTACAAACAACTCGATGAGCGCGACCTTTTCAGACAACCTCCATTTTCTTTCTCCGTCGTGGCATAAAGGCTTATCACGGAGCTATTTTCGTCTCGACAAGGAGAGCAGTGATGGTAAACAAGGGTTGTTCAAACTGGAATTTGCCAATGCCGTACCGGAAATGTGGTCTAGAACAGAACAACTGTTCCCGTTTACAAAATGGTGGATCATCTCTCGCTGACCGGAGCCGCTCCGTTGGATTCCGTGTGCACTCACCGGCAACATGATCTGTAGTGGAAGTGGCTGAAGAAAATATTTCGTGAGACACGTTGTTCTCGCTATGATTAATCGTGGGTGGAATACATAAAAAATATATTGTCTTAAATAACGTATAAACAAGTCAGGCTAACTGGAGCCACTGTCGACATGAATCAGGTCACATGAGACCTTCCCGTCGTGGTCAGAAAGGATTAACCTCTTGAGCATGACAGCTGGACCCCCTAGGGTACGAAGGCGTGACCTCTGACCTGAACCATGATGGACAGGACAAAGGCCAAGGATGTCAAGCCTTAGGATCTTCCAGTGCTGCTCAAGCGACGAAAAAATGGTTTTGGTTCCCGAGTCATTTTCTGATATGAAAAATACTGTTCTACATAATACCGAATGCTTTTGTCGTGTCGAGACTAAGTGAAGATATGAATCTTATCAATCCATGTGTATACAACATTAGTCATTTCACTGGGTAGTGATGTTATCATTATCTCTAATGCTGAAGGTATCAATCACAGACAAATGGCCTCAACGAGGCCAGGCCCAAAAAGATACACGCAATGGCTACAGAAACAGATAGAAGAGGTCCCCCCGTCGCTCCAGAACTCACTCGACTCTGAACACCACAGAAGCTGTGTACAGCCACGTAGCCAGCCAGCACGAAGCAGAGGTGTAAATAAAACATCGTCTCCTTGTGGGCTTCCAGCAACCCGAGTTCTAACTCAACGCAAGCAGGAAAAAGTGACAGATTGCCTCGCAAGTCTATGACCCACAAACACCCGTCAACCTGGAAGCAGGAGCTGTGGTGCTCCTCTACCGCCAGCGTGTGCAGGTGTCGCAGCGGAGCAGGTGTGGACGGGTAAAACCTCGCCACCAGCCTAGCACACCACACGGAACAAAATGGCGGCGGTATGGGGAGGCCCGCGGCGGTGGGGCTCCGACCGTGGCGTGAGATGGCCATCCCGCCTGCTGGACACATGGGAGGGACCGGGGTGGAGAGAGATAGAGAGGCAAGAGGGACGGTGATGGAAAAACAGAAAGCTTTATTTCACGTCCGAGGCACGGAGGAACGAGAGGACAGAGCCCCGCCAAATACGTGCAGACATTCCTCGGGGGTAGATCTCCGTGTTAAGGTGGTGGTGTCCACTGAATAAAACACATCCTGCAGTGTGGATCAAGCAACATGCGAAGTGGTCGGGGATCGAAGCCACGTCCCCCAGTCCAAATATTCAAGCCTCTGCATGACCTTCACATGAGTCAAAATGATGTACAATGCTCCTCGCCTGACCTTATACATGATATACTCACGAAAAGGCCAACTGACGCTTGTTTACACATCCACCTCAACCTATCAGTCCCAAAGGCCAGCTCAAAATAATATACATCTCCATAACCTGGCGGTTCAAATGGGTAGCTTATAACATACGTCATAATGTTTCAGTGTCTGGGTCGCTATGGAAGACTACACATATACTGAGGACAGGAGTGACGAAAAACCACACTATGGCGTTACGTATAAAGTGAATGAATGACACGATCCATCACCGTTACAGCTGGGACGATGATTTACACAAACTGTGATTGATATTCCGGGTCTGCATGTGGACGGCAGCGACCCTAACACTGTCATTGCCTCATAAAGCGTTAACCCCCCCCCCCCCCCCCTCCCGTATTAGTCTACGTTGCCATAACTCATAAAATAATTGGGGAAAAGTGTGATAAAACAAAACCTAGAAGTAAGCTGACACCGGAAACTGGATATAAATCTTGAAGACGTCTGAACAGCAGAACACAATATCTACCAACGCGTCTCTTATTCTCCCGGTCTATAAACACTTCCCAGATAATGTTCAGAAACGCTTCATAGCTGGGCTCGTGTTGTCGTACTTGGTTAAGGAGCCAAGTCCTTCGCTGAGCATTCGTGAGGGAACACCTGTCCTTTACAACGACGGTTTACTAGTGTCACCCACATCAGCATGTGCTCAGTGTTTTAATACAACGTCTAAAAAGGTCTTGACGTAACCACACACATGCACTTACACACACACACACACACACACACACACACACACACACACACACAGAAGGAAAATAAAGAGCGAGGAAGACTATATGAACTTAGAATGAGACCTACGCAGACTCCGCGTTTGGTGAGGATGGGATACAGCAAAAAAGGTCTCGACAGGAACATTAAGTAGCTGAGATAAACTGCAAGAACGTCTGTGTGAGATGCACTTAGCAGTTTATGTCGTAGCTGTCACCAGAGGCCCACCTTAAGAACTTAAACTGTACAAGAAACAAACTGTTTGTAGACGATTACTGGAATATCATTCAAATGTATGGAGAAGGAAATATTCAGCAAGTTGTTCACGCCGTATATCAGGCCAAAATCAGAATTATACTTCTCAAGTTTGGTCATTGCACCAAGAGGAACACAAAGAACTAACCGAGAAGGTCTAGAGGAGGGCAAAAGAGTTGGTGCTAGAGTTACGAGAGCTAAGATACCTGGAGATATCAGAGACCATAGATTCAACGAACAGATAAGTGTAAGTTGTAACTAGATGGCAAACCTAAATTTTCAAACCCGTTTCATAACACCAAAATGGGAGAAGTTCTTCAAAAGGTGCAAAGACAGAGCCATATAATCAAACTTCCATCCCAAGAAAAACTCTGCATTAAATAGTTCCGATGTCTGTCTGGCATAACAGCCTCTCCAAATGGTACACAGAGGAATGCAAAGAGCATCTGTCCCCTGATGTATATGGAGGATGCATGTGACAGTGAAAGAAAATCTACGCGGCCAGAAAAGAACAGCGAACATATGACTTACGAGAAATGCCTGATACTCATGACATGGAATCATATGACGTCTTTCAAGGCTTATAAGATGTCGCAAAATGATATGTCACTGTCATGACATTAACTCACGCAGACCCATCCTTGACAGTGGCATGACGTGGGTATTACCACCATCCCAAGCCAATGACAGGACAATCTACCACTCACCAGAGCTGTGAAACACGGGAGTTGACGTGGAGGGTCGCATGACTTCCCACTGACGCGCCTAATATGACTATTAATACACCAGGAACAACGGCGTAATTAACAAGACTACACCATTACAGGTGATGCTTACGCTACACGTCAATCGGCAATCCAATTAACGCTTTTAATGTTGCGCAACGCGTTTGATTAAATCTGAGATGACGAGATGCGAAAATGGGGTCGAGGCGACTACACACTCACACACTGATCCGATATACGGGGGTAGTACGGGTGCGTGAGGTCAGGGGAAGGGTGTGTGAGGTCAGTGGGGACACAGCCTGTGCCTGATAACACTGTCTGACCTTAGCGACTGTATGATGTCCAGTGATGAAAAATTAATTAACGTGCGGGTGTGTGAGCGCACTAAGTACACCAGTTGGTAGAATCAGTGCACGTTAAAGTCGTAATGCACATACATTGTAGTCGGTTAGAGCATAGGAGTGCATACAATGAGGTAATACAATCATATCATGAAGTATGTCAAGCATAAGCTCTTCGTGACGTACCACGTCCGCGGTGTCCCGAGTACAACAGCAGCAGGCCACTCCCCAAGCTATACCACAGCACCAACACACCAGAGGTCC
Source organism: Panulirus ornatus (assembly GCF_036320965.1). NCBI lineage: Eukaryota > Metazoa > Arthropoda > Malacostraca > Decapoda > Palinuridae > Panulirus > Panulirus ornatus. The sequence continues at coordinate 32,514,248 of NC_092269.1, forward strand.
CTTCCCCCACACGAAGCCACTCTCCTAGAAAAGGCAAAACCACCCCATCCCACCTCCTCCCTCCTCTTGCTGGGGTAACTCGGTTAACTCTACTGTCAAGTACAACTTCTTCAGACAAAGGAAACTCTCATAAGTCAACCCATCCCGGAATCGACGACCATTTCCAGAGGGCACAACTTCTCCATCAAGACCAACTCCTCCAGAACGGGAAACCACTAAAGATAGGCCGACCTGATCCATACAAGAGTGTGTCTGTAAGGCTTCTACAGCCACCCTTCCTTCTCCCCTCACACTGCGTCTGTGCAGGCTCAAGAGAACCCTGATGTAAGCCATCTAAACCCTCTATTTCAACTTTCTATCATAAGCTAAGAAAAAAAATAAGCCAAAATTTTGAATTCTGTTTATTACTGAGCCACTGAGGAGGAGCCGGAACACACACACACACACACTGCTGATAAAGCGAAACTCGGTGCAAAGTCGATGAGCGACGGAACACCTGAGGTGCCGTCGGAAGCGGTGATACAGTAGCAACACGTCGTGTCGTGCAGCTAAGCACCGGAGGGCAGTGAGCGCCACGTCCGTCCTCCAGTGCCAGGGATATACTTCTTCCACGGGATGACGTCACGTGCCTGCTGTCCCTCTCTCTTCTCATGTGGAAATTTGAGACAAACACATGTTGGTGTTCATACGGGTCCCACATAAGGCTCAGTCGGCAAGCTCCGCGTCTGTCTTCCTATACACCTCCCTCAAAACGGCTCCAGCGTAAAATCTTACATCCAGGTTCCTCATAAGGCCCTGTATACAGGTTCCTCATATACAGTTTTCTCATAAGTCACCGTAGGCAGTTTCCTCACAAGCCCTCAGGCATAGGTTTTCGTAATACCTCGTATACAGGTCATTCATATAGGCAAACGGCTGTGCGCCGAAGCCGCCCCTGGGATTCGAACTCGTGTGGCCGTTTTGAGTAATGGTGAGCAACCACTAGCCCATGTGTGTGTGTGTGTGTGTGTGTGTGTGTGTGTGTGTGTGACACGAGGATGAGAGTTCTGTTCGTTCGTCGCACGTGAGGACAGTATGGAGACAGACTGTCACCGAGGGAGACAGGGTGGAGACAGATTGTCACCAGTGGAGACAGGCTGGAGACAAAATGTCATGGTGGAGACAGGAGTGAGACGGACTGTCACCCGTGGAGACAGACTGCCGCCAGCAGACACAGTTGCAGCGCTCACTTTAGACGCCTTATGCCAGCGTTGATCTGGGCCCTGACCTACAGCCGGTAACATGAGAACCATGTCTACACAACCGTTGCAATGACACTTCCATGGTCTACAATGTGCAACGTTTACATAGGAGTTGCAATGACACTTCCATGGTCGGCAATGTGCAGTGCTGACACGGGCATTTCAATGACATTTTCAGAGTCTGGAAGAAAGTTTACACAGGTACTGCAATGGCATACCCAGAGCCTGGGTTCGGCGATATTCTTTGCCTTTAAAATACGCCGGGGATCAGAAGGAAGGTGTACCTCTGTGACCATATACGTAACCATAGCTTTGGCCACGATCTTCAACGGCTTCCACTTCTCCGTTCAGACTGTCTTGCGGTCGTCCCCTGTCTCGCTGATGAGAGCCAGCCGGTCCCAGAACGGCACCAGCTAGCAGGCAAGGTAGGCCACAAGACAGACGATCTAGAACGTAGAGATGGAGACCCCTCGAGGATCGCGACCACAGTCACATTGACCTGACAGTCGAGGAAGTACACCTTTATTTTAAGTTGGCCTTCGGCGTTCAAGATCGTGTCCAGGCACACCTTGGTTAAGTTTTATAACCCAGTCAGTTCTGTTTCCTGCCATTAACGATTTACAATCTTGTGTCTTTACATTAGAATGAATATTATTGGGCGCTTCAGCATCCCATCACATGTAACTCACCCTGAACGACATTTTACACCCGAGTCGAACACCGTAATCGGTGTTCGCCTGTTTAGTCTAGTCGTGGCTTACCCAAATAGCAAGTCTTACTGTATATGTTTGTATCAAATATAATTTCCGTATCCTAAGACAGCAGGTGCATGAATAACCTATCTTATTACATATCATGATCAGGAGGTCAATGTGTCTTTTAAGGAAGTCCCTGTTGAAATGAGATCAATTCTCTGTTCGTAATGATGGTCGTGTTAACGTACTTTCAGGCTTATACAACCCTTACTGAGGCCTGACCATTTCTGTTACGTCCTTCTTTCCTTGAACAGCTGAGCTGTGGAATTCTCTTTCCTCCTTTCGCCTTTCCCTCTTTCCTTCTCTCTGAGAGTCAGGTCTACAAACATCTGGGAAGTCCTCTGACTGATTTCTACATTCTTCCATCTTTTTTCCCTCTTCAACCCAAGATGACTTTAACTGGAGAATGTTTAGCCAATGCCATGCCACTCGCAACGGAAGATAAGCGCTGGGCTTTGAAGAAACTGCATGAATTTACGAAGCAGTTTAAACACCGTAACTACCACACGTCAGTTGTGTGTGTGTGTGTCTGTGTGTGCCCCGTCTGTCTGTAGGTACGAATGTTTGCTTTCGTTACGTAAGTCACAAGGATCTAGTTCTGCATTAAGCACATACGAAATCAACGACCGTCAGAAGGATCAAAGCTGACTTATGTTTATTTCCCTCTCAACATGAAGTCATATCTCAAGTGTTGTTGGTGAATGACTTACAAAGTTAAGTGTATCGACCGACTTGGTCCGACGCTGTCAAGTACTCTCCTTAAACACATGGCACAGGCGTGTTCTGTATAGACGTCTCGCATGACATAAGCATTGCATAACCACATCATCTGACCGTTCCAAACCTCAGTATATAATGGGGAATGTGTGGGGAAAACAAAGAAACACTAAACCAGAATATTATGGACGTGGTGTGTGTGTGTGTGTGTGTGTGTGTGTGTGTGTGTTTACAGAAACGACAGAATCGCCGCTGCGATGATAATTTTCCGGGACGATAGATACACAACACGTAAAAATCTGACACATTACACCATCTGTCTCCACCTGATGGGTCGCCGACCACTGAGAGGGACGATGAATCTCAAGATCTGAATGAGAGCCTGACACTCGACCACTGTACGTGGTACGGGCTTTGGTTTCGGTAACATCCTACACGACGCCCCGAGTCGACCTGTGCCGATGAGGCCATTGTTCGTTCCTTCCCCACGCTACTCTGCAAAGGCGAAGGAAAGGCACAGAGGCGAATGACGTGCGGTACTTGCTCCGGTGTTGAGGATGGGGAAGGCGAGGGGGGGATGAGGTATCGGTGACTGGACGGCAATACGTGTCGAGAATAAATGAGGTGAGGCTGCGCACAGGATGACGGCTGACGGTACATGATGAGGTGTGTTGGTTTATAGACAGATGCCTCACGGGCGTGTGTGTGTTGCTGGTGCAAGAATGCCTCCTGCATGCTACTTGCATTGCAGGAATGTTCACAGGTGTGTTGCGCGGCGAAATGTGTTCCCCATGAGTGTGATTATCATTTGTGGTTTGTATTTGTGTGTTAAGGGGAGAGAGTACAACACTTGCGTCGCCCCGTTCTCGTGTGTGTGTGTGTGTGTGTGTGTGTGTGTGTGTGTGTAAGGAACTGACTGTGTATTCAGCTGGGTAGGTGTATGTAAAGGCAAGGCGATTGTGTACGGAGGAGGATGGATGTGGGTCCTTACGCAGATGCAGTAGGCTCAGATATACAAGAAGGTGAGATCCACTCAGTGCGACCACAGGGAAGGCTTGACAAGAGGTAAGACAGAGGGTACGGTGATGGAAGGGTCGAGTGCAACATGAAGGCACTAAGCTCGTGCGTCAAAGCCAAATAAGGTCAGGGACGCAAGTGTAATACGTACATTAATGTGAGCCAGTCAGGCAGCCGGCCGACGCAATGCCCGGTCACCATAATCTCACTACATACTAAAGAGAATACACAACAGAAATTATTCACGAGCTAATCCAAGTTTACTCTGTCATAATTCTCTCGACAGATTAGCCGCTTGCAACCGGAGATGGCCTTTCTGCAAGGCTCTGCTAATACAATCTGCATTACACTTAGCACACCCAAGATATACTTCACTAAATGAAATACAGACACGTTCCGTTTGTGCGTCCGTATCAAGGTACAGTTCTAACCAATATAAAGCACTTATCTCTATGCAAAAATACACCAAAAATCACCAAATAATCAAGTACAGAAAACATTCTTAGCTTAAATGACTTCTACACAGGCCGCAAACATAATAAAAGTACATGTTATCTTACAATTAACTTTATTACCTGAAGAAGGTGTTAAAGAGGTTTTTTAGTTAGTCGATATACTTGCTTGACGATGAAAAATCTATTGAACCTGACTGTTCCATGGGCCCAGAGGCCAAATCACCAACCCTGACTTCTGCTGTGACATCAGGACGATAACTGCTGACGCAATCTACTTTAACGCCGACCAAACTTGCCGGTATTAAGACCTAGAGGCACACACACACACACACACACACACACACACACACACACACACACACACACAAAGAAAAACACGCACTTGCCTCACAGACACAAGCATACACATGAAGGAAAAAAAAGACAAACTCAGCTCTCATCACTTCCTCACCTACCCAAGCCTCCCTAGCTTGATCTTTCTCCTTCACCAGGACACAATGAGACATTACCAGCAAATGTGCAGAGTGGGCATGCAAGATCATGCTATGTGCCTGTGTGCTGAATACACCAAACACTCAGCCCACCTTTGTGACTTGCAACACCGACTCATCAACGTACATGAATCTACTGACCCAGCTTGTAATGTGTGAGTGTGTGTGGGTGTATCTAGGTAATGGAAAAATGAGGGTATCTGTCCATCTCTGTGACCTACCTCCTGTTCACGTACATTTTCATAACAGTGCACGCGCGAGCCTAGCAAGTGCCAGTAACGTCTAGCCCACGACATACCACGTGGAGAGGTAAATAAAGTAATTAACCCGAGTGGAGTGAACGTACAAAAGCACCTATACTGAGGCGTTCAGCACAATGACCCTTCAGACTCGTGTCTCCACGCAATGTCTGGACCAGGAGGAGGTTACTGCATCATCTCTCACGACGGCCACCTCCAGCCGCCGGAGATCCCTCGTCCCCGAGTTGCAGTTTGCCATCACACCTGCATCGAGCCGATCTGAACTCCTGCGGTCCAGTACAAGAACAGTCCCATCATAACCAATGCGAACATCAGTATTTAGTGAACTACATATCAACCTCCATCTCTGTATTTCTGTGTTCAACTTGCTTCTGTATCCCCTTGTTTACTGTTGAATGTACTGTCTTTATAATCATATAGTCAGCCTCAGATTGCACTGTTAGTCTAACAAAAAGTTAATTTATCATTAACAGCAATATCTTTACCATCATAATCATCATTATTAGGCACAAGTATAAGCACACTAGCACAAAGGCCAACACATGTGCTCCACTATCTCTCGCTCCCTTCGCTCCTTCCAAGCCGGCCTGATCTATTACCAAGGAGATCAATGCCCCCCAACAAGTACCACGTCGCCATTTCCTTACCGAATATATATACACTTTGCCCAAGCCTCCCCGTGACTCATCTCGCACCAAAACCCACATCCATCGAAGCATTTCTGAACCAAATACAACAAAAGGCACAGTCTTCCTTATAAAATAAATACGGAGAGACAGGAATGTATGTATAGTGTGTGGCTTCACCAAGTTGTTGACAGCTAGCTGACACGAGCCGGACTGAGCGTACGGGGTCGCTGCTGCTGCTCCTCCAACCTACGAATAATTCGTTTGTTCGCAAATTCGTGCCTGTATTTCAAGACCCGCTGTTATCGGATGCGTTATCTTGTTCATACTTAGCTTTGAACACCCATCGCTAGCATCGAAACTCACCTTTCACTGATCCGTATGTGTTCCATGTGTGCGAGATACCCATCGCGAGCTAATTTCCAGCCATCACCAACGGTAGCGGGTAAGTTTCACTTATCTGTGACTCTCGAATATATATATATATATATATATATATATATATATATATATATATAAGGTCTATTGCCGGCGTAAAGGTTTCATTATCTAAAACGGATATCCAACACCGGGGATCCAATACCCGCTCACCACCTGCACTTTGTTACGAGACGCTTGTGAAGGTGTATCCATCATACCTCTGTGTTTCATTTATATGACAGCAACTCAACGGAGTTTCAATCATCCATGACTTGAGAAAACAGTCGTCAGCGTATATATTAATCGTTTAAAATGTACATATTCATCGCTGGAGGGAGTTTCAATTAGCTGTGACGGGCGTTCACCGTCAACGGACGTTTCAACTATCATCTCTCGCCTTTTCAAATTTTCTGGGACTCAAATTAATTATCAATTCCGAGCTGATATCTTTTTTTTATTTTCTACAATATATCTAAAGCTAAATGTGATTAAATGATTTAAGACTCAGATATCCACATCTGGCGAAGCATTTCAAAGGCCTGTTGCTGTGACGTCTTTCTCAACAGGATATAACATCATTAGTCTTAGATATCTAGAAATCTGCCGGCATGCATGTCATACCAGCTGACTCTTTTACATGATGATGGCTCCAGCCACGGACAAAAGTCTACACCAAGGCCGGGCCCTAATCAAAACAAAGAGAGAATTAGAAAACGGAAAAAATAAAAGAGAGAGTACTAATTTTTGAGAAAGTAAAACAAAAAAAAAAACTTTTGAAGATCCCTCCCTGCTGTCATACTTCGCTCTTAATTCATCATCTCACGTATGACTCGCTCTTATACTTGGGATTTCTTTTATATGAAATGAGACGGTAAAAGCAACTGAATGCTCAAATAAAGGCCACACCATTAATGCTATATATATATATATATATATATATATATATATATATATATATATATATATATATAATCTCCAAGGTTTTACCAGGTAGCAATTTCATCAACCAGTCCCCAAGGGATGACGAACAGCTGGGTTGACTGTAAACAGACTTCCGCGACCACGATTCCAACCTTTGCGGGCTTGAAATGTGCCGGCCCGTGAATGCGTTGCGGCCAGCAACTCTGCCGCTACACCACGGACGTCCATACCTGTATTTCTTGCTTCACATGCCTCACTGTCATGTTCCCTGATCCCTCTCAGCACAATGGTATGATCATTGAGTATAACTGGCTTGACCTTTAACCTTAAATGTCCTCGTCAAAGGTGTCATTATACACAAGGGTCACACCGACACGTCGTGCTCCAGTCATACCGTCGTGTTTACGTGGTTACTACGAAAAAAAAGGGTCTCACCGAGTTGTGTAAGTTATAATAATTTAAAAGTCTTATCGTATATGTTCCAAATCATATTACCGCCTGGAGTAACTTAGGTTCCTGAGCGGCGGCATCACCACCTAGTCTACTCCCATGACGTGTGACTTGGCTAACAGCCCCTCCTTCTCCCCCACACCCGTGTTCCTCTTGGGTGTACCCTGGACGCATCTGCGTGACGTCTGCCTGTGGTAGGTACCCGTCTGAGAGCGAGTGTTGTTGACAGGCTCCACTGCGATAATGAGGACTCTCACTAACGAACCAGCTGCTGGCAGAGGTAGGTAGGTAGGTAGATAGACAGATAGATAGATAGATAGATAGATAGACAGATAGATAGATAGACAAACATAGTTATTGAAAGACAGACTGACAAACAAGAAGACACTGGTCTACTGACAGACATCTGGGACGGGTAAATTTGGCATTAGATAAATATCAACAAATTACGTTATCATGTAACTAACAATAAATCCAATAGAAATGGATAACTAAGTCAGAGAGAGAGAGAGAGAGAGAGAGAGAGAGAGAGAGAGAGAGAGAGAGAGAGAGAGAGAGTCAAATTCGCTGAACTTGGACCCTAAATCTTCTGAAACGTCCAGAAATTCCTGTATGAAGTCTTGGAGTGGCTGGAATCCCATCAAACTAGTTCTTTTAAACGTAAGAAAAAAAATTACACACACTCAGATGGATGGTTGGATAGATAGATAGATAGATAGATAGACAGACAAAGAGACGCGTCTAATGGAAATAAGTTTATCAATTGCTGCCAAGGGCTGGAAATCTCTCTCTCAAATAAAATACAACGAATAAAGAAGTGTAGAAAAATATGAGGCGGGGGGGGGGGGGGTGTTAGAAGGGAGAGTCTTTGCAAAAATACAGGATGTGGCAATTCATACACGATATAGTAATAATCAATGTTCGCCATGGTTAGAACGGGCCGTTCCTGTGACGCACTATGTGTCTGCGTTTGTGCATATGTGAGTGAATGTGTGTGTGCGTGCGACTCCGTAACTGATCTGTCTTCGTAACTACCATCGGTGACTGTAAGGAGAGAACTACCTCCCTGTTAATGTAAGGGATGCCATCCCTTCATGTCCTATTTCTGAACGGAGAGGTTGTAACGTTTTCCGACGCCATCAGCATTTACCGCAACACTCAAGTCTCTTCCGTCTCTTCCCTGACTCTTAACCTCTCGTCACGACATTCCTGTGTGTGTGTGTGTGTGTGAGAGAGAGAGAGAGAGAGAGAGAGAGAGAGAGAGAGAGAGAGAGAGAGAGAGAGAGAGAATTATACCAACCGATCTTCTCTCTTATCGAGTCAACAGTTTTCTATCAAGCAACGTAACTTAGCACGCTGCGACTAGTTCACCGTCCCGACTCACACACATGATCAACCAATAAACACCCAAGATCTACAACTATAAATTCTTCTCAATCGCGTCCATAACCTGCAAACAACAAACACAAACACATTGTCTCCTGAAGCCAACCCTGCCGTCGTCTCTGCCGCAAGGAAGAACAAGAATACTGGAAGAATGACGCGCAACAGTCGATCGGTCTACGTCATATGCAGAGGGGGAAAAAAAAACAAGAGAAATGAATGGAGTAGCCTCCTCCCCCTCCACCATCACTCCCCCACCACCACCCTTACCAACCCGAGGGACTAACCGGTACCCTCCATAAATGGCAACACCCCCTACCACCCCCACCCCACAACCCCTACCACCGCACCTACCCGAAAACTCTCGCACTTCTGGCACGTCCGCCGCTGCAGTGCACGGTAAATGGCGTCAACAAGCCTGTTTCCCAATATCATCAGAGTACACACACACTTTACCCCGCATTCAGCGGTTAGGTTAAATTATCATTTGTTCAGTCGTGTTAAGATTAAAGCAAGACTGACGGAGACTTGTGTTCCGGCTAACTAAATAGGGACTTTAAAAAATACGACCAGGTATCTCCTTGACCCTGAACTTAACCTTGAAAATGAAGCCGGCGTCGCCCAACTACCATACACTGCGTTCACCATACACACACACACACACACAACCACCGCCAGGCCCGCCTACACGCCCGCCTGACCATCCTGATTAATGATATTTCTGGCCGCCTTAGTGAAGGCGAGATCGTTAGTGGAGGCAGGAGATGGGGTGCTGGAGGAGGGAGGAATGGACGTGTTGTGTGCTGTTTGGTGACTACCATGTGCTGCTGCCCGTCAAACGGCTTCCGCATACTTTACTGCCTCGCCTGCGACTAATGCTGCAAGACTGCACATCTGTGTGTTTGCCGGTCTACCAGACGCAATTACTGCAACAGACCAAGGCTGCACACGAGAATGTTTGTCTGTCTGCCGGACACAATTACTGCAACAGTGCAAGACTGCACATGTGTGTGTTTGTCAGTCTACCAGACGCAATTACTGCAAGGCTGCACATAAGACTTGTATGTCTGTCTGCTAGACACAATACTGCAACATTGCTGGCCTCCAACACTGACTGCCTAGAACACCTGTATGTAGCACTAACGTGCCTTTAAACAGTGCTTGCCTGCAGCGCTATCTGCACGCATGAACCACTGTCTGCTTTTAACGACTACACCAAACGCACTGCTTTCAAACATATTGCTGTAAAAATGGAATCACAATTCTGGAAATAATTTCGAAGGCAAATGTGAAGCACTCCCGAAATAGAATACTCTAAATATATCCAAATGTTTCAAAGTTGCATACGTGGTATAAACAAAAGCTTGACTCAATCATCATCCATGTAATGAAGCTGAGTCTTCAATAATTCCCTCAAAGACCACGACTAATTTTGTGAGGAAAAAAACGAATTTGTCAGAAAATCAGTAATGTTACTGGGGATGTATATACAAATATACAGTATCTTAAAAAATGTTACAGCTGTACAAGAGTGAACTGTACTTACCTCTACATTACTTACGACTGGGAAGCAAAAGCATTTGCATTCACATTAAAATATTTCATATAACGTCCATGTTACTAAAAGGGCAGAAAGTTATTTTCAAAACTGCAACGCTTTTATAAGGTAAGCCAAACACGACTTCATCATGAATATGTTGCTAACAAATGCATTCTACGTATTCTCGTATTTTGACACCCCCCCCCCCCCTCTATCTCTCTCTAATACGTGGGCTGCTGCTGACTTTTAGCGCACAAACATAATAGCCTCCTCACCTCTTACATGCCACTTTGACAACGTATCTCGTTCTTCGTTAACTCTCTTGAATTCTCTCCTGTGGTGATCGTCGACAGCAACTGGCCCTGCTTACGAGCAAAATCTCGTTAAGTACTACGGTGTGAAGAAGCTAATGGACTTATTTATGAGTGGGTTTCGCCGTCTATCGCGCCGTTTAACAAATCTATTACGATTATAATTATCCATCGGGATGATAAACTATTTTGTATTCAATTATTCGTTTATGAGTTGAACAGTCCATTTCTGGGATCCATGGGATTTGATCAATTCTGTGTTTATTGCTCCCTTGCAAACAAGTTGTCATTACCTACCTGGGGTTTAATCACGGATGTGGGTTAATTACCCATGAGTGGGCCTTCAGTACCCACTTGCAGGCCTCGTCATCCATTTCCTGGTTCTAATTATCCACTAGCGCAATTCCAATATCCATCCTCAGATAACACTGTTACTCATTTTGTGCCTTTCCCAGCGCTAACTTTTCGCTGGTGAATGTCAATTATCAATCCCATAAACTGAATCATCTTATCATTTTTTCAAATTATCAATAAAAAATCATCATGTTTTCACTGTCCATTTGTAAATATTATTATCAACATTATAAAAATCCCTCCATTCTCAGGCATTCCTATCCATTTGTGGGATTGTTAATCGTCTGTATCTTGTGAGCTCTGTTTTGATAATACAACTACGTTTTTTTTTTTTTAATCTAAAAGTGTTTCTGTTACATACTTGTGGGTTTCTGTGACCCATAAATGGGTCTTCATTGCCGTCACAACCACAAGAAACCATATCTCCTCATTGTGCGTTTATCTTCAAACTTAAAAATACAAAGAACATAATTTATTGTTTCTATTTTCTAACTACTAACTTGGTCTATCAAAGGAGCTTCCTCAAAATCACTGACCAGATCCAGCGTCAGATACGTATTAGTATGACTGGTTACCTGGTATAAAGACAGTGGGTGATGGAATCTAAATTCTTCAGCCAGAATACTTATCTAATATATATATATATATATATATATATATATATATATATATATATATATATATATATATATATATACATATATATATATATATAAAGAAATATGAGCATACGAGAAAAAAAATAGAATATGATGAAAGTCTGAGTGTATTTCCCAATGGTGTCAAGAAACCATTACAAGTCTAGTGGTCTGAAAACATCAACAGTAAAGTGAAGGGCAAACATATAATCAACAGTTCACGATGCACTCTATGTGAAATACACTCTCTACAAGCGCGGTTATCAATCACACTGTCTACTGCTGTCCAAACCTTGGCTTTTATAGGCTCCAAGAATCATATCTCGTGTGTGTGGTACGTAACGATAAATACAGTGCCACTAGGCATCTGGTCTGTCGTACGAAAAATATGGTCGGAACTAGAGAAAACACCTGCGCATGCAAGTGATGGAATACCGCATCTGTGAACGTCAAAGACGGAGATCCCCTCTCTCTCTCTCTCCACACACACACACACACACACACAAACTGCTCATACAACTCTGGGAATATGTCCACCACACTGCGAGTCACTGCTTATGGAACTCTGATAAGAGGAATGGTTCAGACGCCAAACGTCTCTGTTCAAGCTGTGTGTGACGTGCGACAATCAGATACAGACAAACTTCTCGAATCAGCACGTGTCATCGTGGTGTTGTACGCACCTTGTCACCAGCTCTGAAGATTGTCACCGTTATCTTGTGCTACTCTCGGCTCGTCTTCTTTCACTACTGTCTGTCTGCCTCCCTGCCTGCCCACATGTCTGTCTGCTTGCAATAAATGCCTATGTAACTGTCACCAACACTGCTTTCCTGCCGACTGTTCCCCAGCCCACTTATATATGGCTACAAGCTTGCTTAAATACCCACAATTCCACCAGTTAGTCCACATGCTTCCAGCACCGCAGCAACGGCCAAGCACAACTGGACCGGCAGGCAAATGTACCATTAAACAGTATGGGTGGCGTCGCACACACACACACACACACACACACACACACACACACACACGTACGTACACACTACCATTTTTTTTTTCTGGACACTATGCCTTGTCAGTGGTGTTTCACAGCTAAATACTGTATATTTATTTTGAGCACTCCATCATACACATATAATGCCACTTTATATACACAAAAAGACACTGTCCTTACTCCGCACTTGCACAAAGCAACCCTTTCAATAAAGGCACAGTGTCATTTACCAGCAGTCACACGCACTCAGTATTAACCTCTTCTGATTCAGCGCTACTCACACCAAAGAAGACAGTGTCACTCTAGTTATAGCGCCAACCATTCCTGTCACAGTGCCATACTCTCCACAAAGCGGCAGAACCTCCTCTCTAATAAGTACAGCGCTACTCTCTCTGTTTATGGTGCTACTTCAGCTACAATGACCCCGCTCTTCTCTCTCTCTCCACACACACACACACACTCCTACCCTCCCTGGACAGACATACTGCACATGGCCGCCTTCCCCACGAAACACAGCGTGACCACCTCAATCCACAGTGCCATCCCGGTTACGGAGGAAGTGTGTCGCTCTCGACACCCACTTAACGTGCCACTACCCAAACAAGGGGTGGTGCCAACGTCCTCCTTCCCCCGGAGCCATCTTTTACGAAGGCTTAGTGCCAACGTGCCACTACCCCAGTGGCCCTCTAGACAAGGCACTGTGCCACCGTCCTGGTGCCCTAGTGGCAGCTCACCTCAGGCACTGCAGACGCCTGGATCCACTCAAATAACCTTGCCATTTAGAGGTTAAGGCGGCAGGTGTTGTGTCTCCCGGGGCAACGACCAAAAACACACATCCCCGTCAGTGTTGTCAACCCCCTCCGCCCCGTCCCACCCCTCCCCCCGTGCACCACACGTCTTCCCAAGGCAAGGTCACGCCACCATTTTATTACATAATGCAACAATTTTAGTGGAGCAACAAAAATATTATCCTCTATTTGTTTGTTTGTATTGGCTCCTCCTGAGCGGTTTAAAGACGTTTGGCTCTGTTGTCGGTTGGAGTTCACTGCGGCGCTCCCTCTTCCTCTTAGACGCTGACTTTACTTCGACACGTCCCTGGTTGACACTTTTTACAAGGTTTTCTAACAAATGGAGTACTCATTCAATTAATTCATTCAATACCAAGGAAAAATATCTGGATTACTTCATGTGGAAGCGTGTGGCATCTGTCCCTCCAGACGCTGTCATCGATCGGGTGGCGTGACGCGTCCGACACCCGAGTTTCACTCCCCAGCAGCCCTTCCCAAAATGCATCCGATCGCATGCCACACCGAACGCTCATTTACGACCCCTCGAGTCAGTCAACGTCAATCTGGCCGTCTGGTCAGAGTGTTTGTGTTTAATTACTGGCCTGATGCTGACTGACAGCCTATTAATCTCCGATGTACTTATTCTTTTTGTTTCATGAACCCACCATGTGTTCGAACAAGACGGATCAATCTGGTATTTGACCTATTGATCGAGGGTAATCGAAGGGCTGTTGGCTTTGGGGTTTTTTTTTTTTATATAATGGCTTGGGAGATGAATTCAGTAGATGCATATTGATCTAATGATTGAGGATGATCAAAGGAGTGGTCATTCTCGCTGGCGGAGGTCAGTCTTAAAGGATGAAGAACACAGAGATGGAATTCAGATGAAGACCACTCATGGGTTGAGGACAGCGGAAGGTGTTGACAAGAATCTAAACAGCAGAGGTCAGTAACCCTCCCTGTCTCACCTCCCTGTATCTTACTCCTCCTCCTCTTCCTGTCTCCCTCCGTCGTTATTCGAGATTCCCGTCTACTTCTCCTACACTATACAACCCTTCCATCTATATATCCTCAATCAACCCTTCCCTACCTGCTCCCTCCCTCCATTACTGCGAGTACTCTGCCTTCAGGATTGCCCACCGTCATCCCTCGTCTCCACTCCCAGCACCGCTCCTTGCCCGAAAACCTTCCTACGCCTCTCCCTGTACTCCCATGCACACCATCTCTCTCTCTCTCTCTCTCTCTCTCTCTCTCTCTCTCTCTCTCTCTCTCTCTCTCTCTCTCTCCACCCACAACTCTGAACTTCATATTCCTTCCTCCATCTCCTTTACTACCCCTCCATCAACTAGTCACCACCTCCACGTCTTCCCTCCACTTTCTGCCATCCATCACCCCTCCATTTTATCTCCCACCGCCCCGTTCCATTGCCATCACCCTCCTACCACCACACTCTTCCCCTGTACCGTCCTCCACTCCCCACTACCACTGACTATCCTCCTCCAAGCCTCTCACTCCCTAACCCTTACACTTCCACGTTTCTCCCTCCATCACTTCTCTACCTCTACATCTCTCCATCATCCGTCCACTCCCGCACTTTCCTAACCCCCTACCACCTCTCATACTCCCGCCTCTTCTCTCATGTCTCTCCACAACATCCCTCCCCTCACCCTCTGCACAAGCGATCCACTCCCCAATCTCCCCCACAATCAACTTCCCTACCCATCGCCTCTCCCTCACCCCTCCACATCAACGTCTCTCTATCCACCATTTCTATACCTCCACGTCTCTCCATCTACCAGTTATGTGTTTTCGACTCGAGTTCAAAACAGACAAGCTCGACATGGGTCAACAACTCCCCATCCCCCGTTCTCTGTATTTCCCATCTACAGTCTCTTTCCTTCTATCTCCTCTTTTTCCCCTTCAGCATCCCTAACGCTATCCTCTCTTCCTTTATCACTCTACCTTAAGTCCCCACGTTTCTTCACTTCTATGGCTTTCCTACCACCTTCTTCAATTCTGTCATTTCCCGCTCCACCTCCACACTTCCCACACGCACCTGACTTAGACAAACACCGCTCCACTCTTGACCTACACACATCTCCGCTCCCGGTCTAATTGTCCGTGCAACCTCATGGCTTCCATTCATCTGCTCTCACTGTCTTACGATAAGTGTTAACAAACCTCGTATACAAGTAACTTTTGTTTTCATCTTCCACCGACACAAACACCTCAAGCAGCCACTCGGGCTGTAACGCAAACTTTTCACTGATATCAGGAGCTTTAGGGCCGCTAAGGAGTTGCTGTTCAGACGACCTGGTTTGATAAGATACGTAAATAACACACACTTTGCAGTAATCTGGAAATCTGGGGCAAAATAAACTATCAACTTGACTTCCGCGTCTCTCCTCCGCTCCTTGACTTCCAAATCTCTCCTCTGTACCGTCTTACTTCCACAACCCTCGACTTTAATAACTCTCCTTTGGCCCCCATGACTTCCACACCTCTCAAAGTCCCATACCTCCACCCCCTACACCTCCTCCTATCCCCTGGCCTCTGTGAAGGAATGATATCATCCCTTAATATCAATCCTTCCACAACTGCTTCACTCCAGCATGACGCTCCATGCTCCTGTGCTTGATTTCCCAGCATCTCAACTCTTTGGTTACGACATCTTCCCCCTAACCTCTATGGCTTCCGCAAGCCCAGCACACAATGCACACTGACCTCATACTTCTTTCTACCAACCAACACCTACAGCTCAAATCCAACGTCACTTCTACCTTGACTTTCGCATCTCTCCTGTGTGCCTTTTAATGTCATCGTCTCACCACAATTCTTCGATTTCAACCTCACCCCAACACTTTGAACTTTACAGCTATATTCCAGCCACTGACTTCCACGCCCCCCTCCACATCTCCTGGCTTCCACTAATTCACTTCGTCACCTGAACTTCACTTCATTACCTTTCCAGTCCCTTCTGTCTCACAATAAAGGGCATTATAAGATACAACCAAAAGCTAATTCCTATATAAATAAATAACAGCATTAGTCCTCTATGGACTTATAACACTAAAAGCTAATTCCTATATATATATTGGAAAGGATCACAATTTTGCGCGTGATCAAGATATTCCTATGAGTCCACGGGGAAAATGAAACACGAAAAGTTCCCAAGTGCACTTTCGTGTAATAATCACATCATCAGGGGAGACACAAGAGAGAAATATAACAGTCAGTTGATATACATCGAAGAGACGAAGCTAGGACGCCATACATATAACACCAGGGTCTAACTACTCTAAAGCCAGGTAACACCAGACGCTAACTCCTAAATAGACAGAAACGTATTCTCATCCCCAGAAGACACCAGAGGCTACCACTTATATATAGAGATGACATGAGAAATGACCTCCTACACAGACAGAGAACACCATAAAGTAACTCCAGTAGACAGATAACTCTGAAGATTAACACCTATACAGACAAAACAACACCAGAAGTTAACATTTACAAAGACAAACCACATCAGAACTAACATTTTTACATAAAGATAACACCAAAAGCAAACACAAGCAGATAACGCCAGGTGACTAACACATATAAAGATAACACTAGAATCTAACACCCATACACCGACGCAGAATGATCACACCAGATGCTAACTTCTACACAGAGACTACATCAGAAACCAACTCCTACATGGAGGGGTAACTCTGCACATATGGTTTTCCTGATCCGGTAGGGGAAGTTCCCCGTGGTTTTGGTCGCTGGGGATCAGCGGTCGCCAGAGAAACCTGGTGATGAAGGATGGATGAGGCCAAGACTGAGGAAAGACGGGGCCGAGGGAGGTGGATAACATGGGACAATGAGGGGAAAAGGAGAGAGGAGCTACAAAGTTACACAGACCACACAGACCAAAGGTCCAAGCGAGATGCTTTGGCCTTAACACCGCTGAAAAAAAAATGTAGTTCCCTTAAAGGGAGCAGAAGAAACAGGAAGGAAAAGCAAAGGTTTTCTCCCTACCCTCCACTCCCTCCGGCAACAACCCGGAAAAAATTTGCAAGACAAAATGCCTGAAGGGAAATTCTTAAGGGAAAGTCAGAAGGTAGAATGAACGTGAATACATCATGCATCCCACCACCAAAGACATGGAACCCTTCACTTTCTGTATGAAAGACAATAAGGGTGAAAGAGAGAGCGAGAGAGAGAGAGAGAGAGAGAGAGAGAGAGAGAGAGAGAGAGAGAGAGAGAGAGAGAGAGAGAGAGAGAGAGAGAGAGACCCCACACTCTTTTGGGCCCCATGTTATCAACTTTCTCTGTTGTCATACAACTTGATAAACATTTGTATGCTGTCACCACTGACAGTTGCACTATATACTTTACTCCATTCATCCAATACCCTGACGTCATAAAAGTACTTCTGTACATTTCTTTTATAAAAGTTTCTCCCTTAGCATCTTGTTAGGGCCTATGGGTGCCCTATGTTTGCATGCTTCGAAGAACTGTTTACCTTTAATATCTGGTTTAGAAACCGAAGGGTGTGATCAGGTAATACCCTCCCTCTTCTTTCTTCCATGGTGAGAAAATATAAGGCATCTTAAACTCACATTGTAACTCCTAAAAACATAAATGCAAATGCTTCAGCAGTTCACTAAGCACACACCCCTTGACACACACACACACACACACACACACACGTTCAAAGACCCGAGAGTGGTAATAATCTCCTGGAAGCACACCCATCTTTATTCCTCCTTCAAAACCACCCTCGCTTATTTTCCAACACCACTGATCAACACCTCACGCCAACCTCAACCCGCTCTCCCTCCTTCGCTGACCCCACCCCTTTCCACCACCATTATCGTCTTACTTTCGTGAACATGATATCAAAATAATAGACGAATCTTGCTTTTTTCTTTCCCCTTGGCAATAAACTTGCGTTCCTCCTTCGTATACCGCCGATTCCTGTGTGTTTCCGTACCACCATCACCGCTTCCCTCTCTCTGTCCCTACGTACGGGCCAGACACGTATTGTCCAGGGAGTGAAGCCGATAAGCGAGGGCCAGGGTTAAGGGTGTTGTCCGTCTGTTCGTGGGTGGAGCTCGGAGTTGTGATGGGGAGGAGGAGGGTGTATGCCGGACGACGTATGGAGGTGAAACTGGTGAATTAGGTTACCATGAGATGGCGATGTGGTAGGGGGTCGAGGGAATCCTTTCACGTTTTCCTGAAACTCCTTGACCACGACTGTACGACCCTAGAGCATAACGGTTCGACCCTTAGAACACGACAGTTCTAACCATGAGCACGACGACACGACCCCTTGAGTACGACGGTGCGACACATGAGCACTACGGTTCGATTCTTGAACTAGACAACACTGACCCCTAAGCACGACGGTACGACCCCTAGAGCACGACGGTACGACCCTTTAGCACGACGGCACGACCCATGAGCACGACCGTACGACCCTTGGGTACGATGGCCCGGCCAGGCCATCAGATACAAGCGATGATGTCGACGGGTCCCAATGCATCATCGAACTATCCTCTCTACACTTTACCATTTTAATGCATTCCTGTTTTACTCAAATCCTTCTAAGCAATCTTTCTTTACTTCTACTTTCTCACCTCCCATTTTACAACCTACTCACTCTGTTCCCTTTGGCACGACCAACTCATCCCATTTCCATTTTCTACATCCTTCTTACCTCATTTCTTTTGCAGCCTCTATCCATTTTCTTAATTTTTTTTTTCTAGTTCGTAGAACGTACTCATCCCCCTTCCTCCTACGCCAACCATCACCCGCCTCTGGCCCTGACGCCGTCGTCTAAACATTTCTTCAGAAAGTTATCTTCACAAGTTTGCCTCTTTATCTTCCATTTCCTTCACCCCGCATTTTTATCGCCCCTTTAAAGTGATTACCCCTCGCTTGGAAGGTTGCCAGACAGTGATTAATGGCCGTATTACTGATAGGGACCTCATCATCCATTTGCTTCTCCCCGCTTCTCTCGTCATATCCCATATTTTCGTTTGTTCATAGCTGCTCCTCTTCATTCTTTCACACATATTCCATTTTATCTAATGACTCGTGTGCTTTTATATCTCTTTAGATTTACACCTTTTTTTTCTCTCTCTCACCGTGTCTAAATTTAGGATCCGTACGTAAAGAATTCTTGTCTTGATCTGCTATGCTCCCGTCCCAAATCTATTCTAGTCCTCTATCAATCTCCTTTCCTAACTCTCTCGTCCCCTGCTTCCAAAGGATGAGAGCGTCTCGTCCCTCTTACCTAATTTCAGCCTGATCTATTTTCTCAAGTTAACTGCGTTCTTAGAGTAGGTCAATACCAGGTTCTTCCTGCAGCAGCATTGACGCTTTTCTGTAAATCTGGCATTCACCTGTATTCCTCTTGTATAGGATTTCCACCAAATTTTTCTTCGTTTCATTATTCCAGCTTGATAATCTAAAATCACTTTACCTGATGATTATATCAATAATAATAATAATAATAATAATAATAATAATAATAATAATATGATGATGATGATGATGATGATAGTCATGACGAAGAATTACATAGAGGGGAAAATACGTAAAGCTTAGATACACAGGCTATAAATGGTGGGGTGTGTAAATACACGGTCTTTACAATTACACTTGAGCGCAGTCTCACGAGTTTATCATCCCACTTAAGAACCCATCTCCAGCTCCCATCAGCCTTTCTTGTTCATCATCCCATCACCCTCTTGTTCACCATCCCATCACTTTCCCGTTCAACATTTCCATAAGCGCCTCCTATTCTCCTGTCCAATCCAAGGGCCCCCTTCTCTAGTCCACTACCCTAGCAGGCACATGCAAGTCCAGCCATCTGCTGCCACACCACCATCCCAGCACCTGACCTGTTCTACACCCCGGAAACCCCCTGGATTTACCATTCGAACAGCCAGTTGCCCTCAGTTGACCACCCCAGAGTCATTTACCGTACCCCATCCCAGTAGGCTCTCGTTCACAACCCCCAGTAACCTGGCCCCAGCCCGTTACACCACCCACGGCCGCTGCTCTTGGCTTGTATCCAGACCTTGGTCACTCTTCCTGTTAGCTCGCCTCTGCCTCTCACTCCTCCTCCTAAACTCCCCCCCCCCCCCCTCTCTCTCTCTCTCTCTTGCTGTATTCCTCTCCTCTTCAGTTCTATTCCCAACCCTCAAAACCCCCTATCATTCTTTGCTCCGTCTTCTCCTTTAACGCCAAACTTCTCACATACTTCATACCTTCGCTTCCCTTAGCCTTCCGTATATATATATTTGCACTTTCGTCATATGTGTCTCACTTCTAAATTTTTTTCTCCAGGCACCTTACCCATCCACAGCTCATTCCTCCATCCACTATCTCGTTATTCTAATCTATTTACTCCTTATTTTCCTATCCCTCTGCCGTCATAAATCTTCCGTCCTCTCCTAAGTGTAGAATTATTGGTTGTCTTAATATATATCTTCAACTGTTGCCAGCGACGCGCTTACGATCCTTTCCGGGCAATTTTTCACTAGTAACGAGGCTATTTCTCAGGCTTGTGCAGTGCTCTCTGCATTCCTCTCCATCTTGCTATGTAACGATGCTATCTCACAGTGGGTGCAGTGCCTCTGCCCTTCTATAATCCTTCTTACACACCTCCACGTTCACATTTTCTCTTACTTCTTGTTTACTTTTCTCCAATTCATTTCACTCCCTTTCCTTCCTCCGGCACTACATCACTCTTCATTCACCTGCATTTCTGAATTCATATAATCTCGCTTTCCTTCATGGCATGACATTATCGACATTCTTCTCTCTCTCTCTCTCTCTCTCTCTCTCTCTCTCTCTCTCTCTCTCCCGTCCAGGGTTGGCCATAAGATGGACTGAGGTACGGTATGGTACGTTCGCTCGTTCAGAAGTTCTTCCGTCGTGCGCTAGGATCATGCAAGAGACGCCACCGACCTCACCGACGCTTGGGCACACAGTCGCCGAGCGTCACTGAAGCATGGCCGAGCACCAAACGATCTATTCCAAATCAAAAGCTCCGACCGGCGTCCATTCTGGTGATTCAACCTGACAAACTTGTGGCCAAATACCTGGACATTACAGGACGGCCATCAGTCTGTTGCCGCTTCTTACCTCGATCCATAAACTTGGTAAGAGAGACGTGCGTCGTCTATACGTTATTACCACAAAACTTGTGCAAAGTATCAGTGGGATACGAAGTAGAGGTAAGCTGGGCCACCAGCACAGGATTATTTCAAGGCTGGTACTTCACAGTGGAAGACGTACGTCAAGGCCAATACTTCACATTGGAGGACGTACGTCAAGGCCAATACTTACCAGTGTGGAACGCACCTCAGGGCCATACTTCAGAAGACACATTTCATGGCCAATACTTCACAGCGGAAGACTTACTCTACGGCCATGTTTCAGTGGAAGACGTCTACGAGGGCCAACACTTGACAATGTACTTATTTCCATTCCTCAACCTCCTTCATTCCTGCGTTCTCAGTTTGTTTTCAAAAAAGGGGTCTCTCAGTTCTCCAATACTTCCCTTCACTTCACTTATCATTTCTGAGAGGGTTTATTATTCCTATCATTTCAGCATGTAGTTCCCAATTATTCCATGTGTTCTCTGCAGCTGGCCCTCTAATTCTCCCTAGTTTCATGTTCTCTTCTCTCACTTCCAATCCACTCAGACTTTCAGTAATAAAAACAAAAAGCATTTTACACACGAGACAGTGTACCACAGTCAACAAGCAATCAAATCACTCCAACATAAATGCAGGAGAATTCCTGGCTTAGAACTTACTCCTTCCCTCGCTGGAAAAAAATAGAAAATAAAACAGATCAATGAAGCGCTTTAATATAAACAGTAATTATAGGCTCGAGTTTGGACGGGATACTTAACACCATCAAAATAATCTACTGTATTTTTGTCAAAGTTCCTTGAAAGAAAAACAATCAACAACAGGTCATGGTGCATGTAGAACAAGCGCCGCTGTTTGCCACAAGTTCACGTCTGTCAACGACTTAAGCATAACAGTACGACCCTTCAGCACGAAGCGTCGGTGCGGCCACTGGATACGACGGCCTTGCCTCCAAGCAGGACCTAAAGGCGAAGGCCCATGCCATCATACTCAGCGGTCGTACTGTCATTCTAAAGGGTCGTACAGTCATGTTAAAGAGTCGCAGGGCCATGTTCAATCATAGTACCTCTGCATCCACCGAGGTTAAGGATCTCCGGCAATTCCAAAACTTGGAGTTCCAGGGTCTCTTTAGCTGAAGGCCTTACCGAGACGTCGGGAACTGATTGGGGCCGCAACGAACTGGGGAGGGCAAGGTCATAGCGAGGAGGCTATCGTCAGCTGAGCCAAAATCACCCAAGGAACGTGATACGTCCAGGGATACGCCTTTAATGCTCCTCATACTAAAGATCATCGGCGTTTGTCTATATTCGGCGCTGATTCTTCCATACTACCTTCGTCTTCCTCCCTCGCACTACCTACAGTAAGTTTCCCTAAACCGATATTTCTCAACGATACACTTACCCAAACAGTCTTAAGCGTTTCACTAAACCGATATTTTTCTCTTCGTTTCATTCCACCCGCCCCCATACGGCACTTTGTTTTCAATAAATCCATATTTCTCTGAGTTTCACTTCCCCACTTCAGTTTCACCAGCTCCCATTTTCCCTGCATCTCGTTATCACATACTGCAAATAATTTTCTCTCGCTAATTCCCTACATTGCATCACCACCTTTATCTTAATGGCCAAAACCTACCCATTCCCTACGTTTCATTTCCTTACCTGATTCAATGCTATTTTTCCTTTAACCTTTTGTTTCCTCCCTTACATTTCCTCCCAATTTCGCTGTATCCTGTGTAGAAGGGGACACCTTTGCTGTACTACCCCGTCATTGTCTGTACAGACAGACAATTTATGAATGCTGTTACTGTCCTCTAACAGATGACCTTGTCATGGGCCATCAGGTCTCCTGTTATCTGCCCTTCCCATGTAAAAGATTCTCTCCTGTTATACACGTGCTGAGTAAACTTATACAGCGTTCCACATGCATCTGATACCATTAGATAAGTGCTTCTACAAACAGTATGAAAAATACAAATGCATTCGCAAGTAGTGTGAGGTGCATTTCAAGCCCATCTTCGTGTAATTGGTGCATTCATATGCAAAGCTGTGGATGCTAGTTACGTGCGACTGCAAATATGGGCACCATGTTCATCTATTTGCAAATGACTATAAATGTAAGAGCCGGCAAAATACACATTATAAAGTAATTCTGCTGTCAAAACGTGCACTGTAAATTCGTCTGTCAGCAACAGGGGTGTTATTACCAGATCAACACGCAGCTGCTGCATTAAATGTGTATGAGCAGGAAGCTTGGTGCATTTTAACTGGCTCCACATATGCAGGTAGAGGACATGTGTCTCTAACGACCGATGTATTCTAAAAGAGGTGTGCTGTACAAAAGCACATAACAGATGCATTTACCAGCAAGTGTCATTTCAAGTACATTCAGAGCTGTCTACTTGTAGCTAATGGACTACACGTGAATCGTAGGGCAAAAGATCCTTAAAAACCTCTTAACCCCTTAAGTGCGACGACGTCATCGTACTCAAGGGGTGTGAATCGTCGTAGTGAAGGGGTTAAGTCGTACTTAAGGGGATGAGAACGATGACCCTGTCACCCTACTTAATGGGTTACGTCGTCTTACTTAAGGGGTTGAAATGAGAACGATGACCCTGTCACCCTACTTAATGGGTTACGCCGTCTTACTTAAGGGGTTGAAATGAGCACGACTTGTCACCCTACGCTAGTGGCTAATCCGTCGTGTGTAAGATAAAAAAAAAAAAAAAGTAAAAGTTACAAGTGCAACCAACTGGAGTCTCATACGTGACAAGCACGCACGTCTGCCGGCAACGAGTGCAACCTCCTGGCATGAGGTGAATCAGGTGCACACGAACTGCGGACAAAGAGCAGGACGTCCCTGAGCCAGGACACAGCACCCTCAGGTCACCTCAAGTGTCCTCCTCGGCCATTCAGGACAATCGTGGGTTTCAGTCACCACGGGTCCCCGCGTGTCACCACGGGGAGACCACGTTGCCAACTCGGGCCGAGTGGTCCTCACCAGCTGGATGGTTAGCTGCTTGGGTTCCGTCCGGTTGACTGGGTCAAGGGTTGGCTGGGCCCGCCAGGAGGTGAGTTGGCTTAGGTATGGGTAAGGTAAGTTCGGTTAGAGTGAGGCGGGGTTTAAGATATATTGAGGCGGGATTGTTTGGGACAGGCCGGGCTGGGATGGGTAAAGGTAGGTTGGCCTTGCCTGAGTTGGGATGGATTTGGATAATATGGGACAAAGCTGGGACGGGATGGCTACCTTAAGTTAGTTTAGGGCAGACTATGATGATGAGCGAGGTGTGATCAGGTTACGTCACGTCCAATGGCTTCAGGTCTAGCTTGCTCACTTGAAACCCGCTTCACTCAGGTGTAAGTTGACAACTTAAAAAAAGCAATGACTCACTTAAATCAGGTTAGATTGATTCACACAGCACCATAACCCGTAATGTACGGTCATCTGAGAGTCCCTAAATGATTTCAGGATCTGGATTTATTCATTCCGATCTCACTTCATAATCTCACTACGGTTCAGTCACCTGTTGTGACGAGGCTCCTTCACAATCTCCTCTTTCTTCATCCTCCCTTGTCTACGTTTCCCTTACACCACATCAACATGGAGTTTATCTCCCTCTCTTTGTTCTCCATCTTATCCAGTGCTCCATCATTCGTCTTTCCTTCCACCCCACCAGACTCCGTTATATCCCCTCTTCACGCTCTCCGTTTAGCGCCCTTCCTCTGCCATTTTTCTTCTGCGTGTATTTCATCTGAAATAATAATACCCACTAATCATTTCCGAGCTAACCCATTTCCCTCCCCTTTTCTATCTCCCATTGTCTTTTCATTTTCTTTATCATTCCCTTATCTCTTGCTCTATCCATCCTCCCTTTTGATACCTCTTTCTTCGTAAGTGTCGACCCTTTCAAGTATTTCACTTTACTCCAACCCAACTCTTGTAAACTTTCCCTCCGCCCCAATCTCTTGAATTCTTCCTTACGTCTTTCCCTTTATTCTATCTCCCTTCCTTTCACATCTCAACGTGTATTTTTCCCCCCTATTCCCCTTCCCAGAGACTGTTGAGATAACGCTACACATGTCCTCAACGAGCAGGTGCTGCAGAGGAGCAAAGCACACGTGCAGCGTGAGCATCCTCGCCGCATCTAACATAAACACTGCCCAGGTCATCTAGCACAGCAAGGACGCTGGGAGCGCTCTCTTAGCCACTCCGTCGTCGCCTTCACAAGATGCCCAAATAAGAGAGCCACGCCGCAACAGCTGTTCAGCTGGAAAAACAAGGTGTTTACGAAGGCACACACGATATTTATTCTAACACACACCAGGTGCACTCGAGCACCTCCCAGTCTCCTTCATATCGTCTCTGGTCTGAAAGATCTTTTGTAAGGAAACCTCTTCTCGTTCAGCACGACTGTGCGCTTCTGGGATCATTCTTTGCCCTTACGGGACTTTACAGTCATTAAAACTTTGTTTTACTCTCGTTTATCATCTTCGAATCTGTACCTAGTTCCTAATTCCTACTCGTACATACAAACGTAGCTAAGCTAGGGTTACATCCTTCACGAGCTATCACATCCGAAGTGTTTACTCTCTCAGCGATTAATTTTTGAGCGAACATCAACCACGTGTTTATCTCCTAGATGTTCTCTTTACAAGCGATGGTTTTAAGTTGAGATTACGTATTTCACGTGTCATAACTCGGCTCTTCGCTCAACATACATATCTGCTAAACAGTCTCCTACCATTACAAGAAAATGCTCACAGGTGGGAGTGGAGGTCAGGCAAGTTCACGGGAGTCAATACTACTGTAGTGCAAGACTCGTATCGCATTCAAATCACACTCCCGAGCTTTGAAGCAGTGTCGCAAGTGTATTTACCTTCAGTAGATTTATTCAGCTCTGAGGAGAACGGCTGTCAATGTACACTGCTAGAAGACGCACTGACCACACCCAAGCACTGCATCCCTGACATCCTCAATTTGATCATTACAAAGGCGAGGTCAAAAACTTCATCCCCATCCACAGCCCAACACTTAAGGCTCCCAAGCTAAAATGATAATGCATGTGCAAGGAAGCGAAGGGAACTGTTCTTCTAGAACACATTTCAGTTGTTTACCGATTTTGTGAAACAATAACAAGAACTAATAGTAATGGCTCCACCCGCTGACATGTCTATTTTTTTGAGGTGTCCCAAACCGGACTATTCCATTCTCTCGAAAGACAGAAGGAACGATGCATTCATATTTCAAGCGAAGGTAATGGTACATACGCAACAGCAAAAATGAACACACATAAAAATGTCTATGCAACATCAACACCCACGTTCAGCAATCTAGCGCTCAGTTCAAAACAAATATATTTCCCTTCCCAACTCAGTTCAAAACAAATACATTTCCTTTCCCCACTCTGTTCAAAAGAAATAAATTCCCTTCACCTCTCAGTTCAAAACAAATATATTTCTCTTCTCAATATTTCTTCCTCCAATTCACTGCAAAATCTTAAGACATTAAAGGCAAGCGTTGAAAGGTTGATAACTTTAATCTCTACCATACTAAAGACCTCAACAATACGTCCATAAGTTCCATGAAGAAAGATAAGAACAACACTAACAACTACTGGCTTTTCCAATACCTCGTCAGAATGCGAGGCATCAAGTCGGTACATCCCACACCTCGCCATCTCGCTACAACACACTCATGACCTCATATGGTCTCCTCCAAGGACGATTTATTAAAACACACCTCATCCCTCTCACTGACCTCTTCAACACGTATCTCCTCACTATATCATGACAGGAGGGAACGAGGAGAAGAGGGAGACCAAATTGGAGGTGGAAAGATGGAGTGAAAAGGATTTTGTGTGATCGGGGCCTGAACATGCAGGAGGGTGAAAGGAGGGCAAGGAATAGAGTGAATTGGAGCGATGTGGTATACAGGGGTTGACGTGCTGTCAGTGGATTGAATCAAGGCATGTGAAGCGTCTGGGGTAAACCATGGAAGGCTGTGTAGGTATGTATATTTGCGTGTGTGGACGTGTGTATGTACATGTGTATGGGGGGGGTTGGGCCATTTCTTTCGTCTGTTTCCTTGCGCTACCTCGCAAACGCGGGAGACAGCGACAAAGTATAAAAAAAAAAAAAAAAAAAAAAAAAAAAAAAATATATATATATATATATATATATATATATATATATATATATATATATATATATATATATATATATATGTATATATATATATATATATATATATATATATATTTGCGTGTGTGGACGTGTATGTATATACATGTGTATGTGGGTGGGTTGGGCCATTCTTTCGTCTGTTTCCTTGCGCTACCTTGCTAACGCGGGAGACAGCGACAAAGTGTATATATATATATATATATATATATATATATATATATATATATATATATATATATATATATATATATAATTCCTACACCACTAAAAACACTTTTATGTCCTAGGACTCTTCAAGCCCATGATGCCACTATCACAAACGAAGACACCGAGCACTTAAACCTCATTTGCCCTACACGCTCCGCACACAGACGCACACACATCACCCCCACTTTATGACCTAGAGTCCCAGCTAGTGGGCGCGGCTGGCTTCCTGGGCTGTGAAAACGCCCCATCATATAATTCATAAGCGTCATTAAGACATACATGTCTAAAATGTGACTGGTAGGCTTAGATACTATTACTTCTGATACCGAAAAACGGAGACAAACAATATCATCTATCTAGTTAATGACGACAGCGAATCCCTCAAAAACATTATGCATTTCCCTGTATACCAATCCTACTGCAGCACCAAAATGTCCATGAGACATGCACCGTTCTCAGCAGTAACACTAACTGCATGTAGCACCAGCTGGTCTTCAATGACGTAACGCCACATCTCTATGAACACTATACTTTCTTTTGAATTCTAACGGCACTCAACACGGGAATTCAAAGACTAAAAACAGAACCTCATTCACAAGTAGACAGAAGTAAAAAAGTATCTTTTTTTTTTCCAACATGTAAGAACCATTCTGTTCTGGATGTCTATTTGAATTTCTTTTGGCTCTTAGAATAATCAACTGGAAAATGACCCGTGCACCACAGGCTATGAATCCCTGCAGTGTAAGACTAATCTACTCAAACGCATTAGAGCAAGCAACAAATGTTCCCTGGCAGTACGCTAAATACCAACCGTTTTAATTTCTGATTGTGGCAAAGAGGATTTACTGATGAAAAGTTAAATGAGTAATTCCAGATAATACATGCACATAACTCGAAAAAATTCTAGCATGGAGACAAGGCGAGTTCTAACATCACATCCACAATTACGTTTCCATACCAGACACATCTGTCCTCAACTAACTTACAAGAAAATTTTGAAGAACAGGCAAGTCAGGCCTTTGAAAAGAGACTAATGGTTACCACTGCACGAATAAACACGACGTCACTGGTGGCATCTTTACTTGGCAAGGACCACAGCCACTTTTTGGTGATAAAAAATATACTTTAAAAAGTCTTTAAAAAATACAGAAGCAACACAGAATAAATGCACGACGATTATAAGTGAAAACTCAAGAGAGACATTTCACAACCTCCTACTCCCCTCCGGCTGTCCATCCTATCTCAGCGTTCATCATCTATACAGAGGTGTCCTCAGGACTCTTGAGATGAAAGATTTTACGCTACAATCGATTGGTTATTCAGCGTTTTTCAGCATGCATAAAAAAAAGACATCAGTATTTCAGAGCTTTTTAGCACAAAGAAATTTATCTAAAACCTTAAAAACTGTTTATATGGAATAATATATTTCCATATCCTATAAAAAGTTCAAGTTATCACATTATCACTGCTTCTAAACCTACAAAATCTGCCTTTTTTTCCTCCTGTAACTCTAACCTTTGTTTTACTCGAGTGCCTATTTTCAAGTACCTTAAATTCTTAAATATACTATTTCTTTAACTAAATTCTTCTCATCTGCAACATCTAATTTTCAGTGTCATCAATCATTTTTCTTTAATAACCTTTCCAAGTCTTTTGTAAACAATATTATCTTATAATTGAATCTCTCAAGCACTGTAAAATATCTGATCTTTTAGGAGTATTAGAATTTCATATTTTTTCAAATGCATTCAATACGTAATGGTCAATTACGAAAAGCTGCAAACGTTTACAAAGAAAACCTGCGTTCCATAGACATCCATGCAGTTTCCATGCATTCATAATTCTTTAGGCAACTGATCATTTGATTACGACCTCAATCAAAATGACCAGCATCCTTGTTAAAGTGCAACACAAAAAATACTTGGCATTATAAATCTAGCAAAAATAAATAATCAATGAAGTTAAATAATAAAATGAAATTTCCAATCATAAGTCGGATGACTGATACACAGTTTCATGGCAATGGACATCTCTGTAAATCATAATTTCACTTACCTCTGAGGACATGCGTACCGCTGCTGGTATGTAATTATCATAAAACTTCCAGCTATCATTAATAATGAACTTACAATCTTTATTGCCAATAATCCGTGCCTAAAGGAAACTGCTAACATAACGTACCGTTCCTAGGCTATCATTAACTAGGAACTTACAAGCTGTTAGGCTCCTAGGCTATCATTAACTAGGAACTAGGAACTTACGAGCTGTTAGGCTCCTAGGCTATCATTAACTAAGAACTAGGTACTTACAAGCTGTTAGGCTCCTAGGCTATCATTAACTAAGAACTAGGAACTTACAAGCTGTTAGGTTCCTAGGCTATCATTAACTAGGAACTTACAAGCTGTTAGGCTCCTAGGCTATCATTAACTAAGAACTAGGAACTTACAAGCTGTTAGGCTCCTAGGCTATCATTAACTAGGAACTTACAAGCTGTTAGGCTTATCATTAATAAGGAACTTACATTCTTAACTCACTTAACTACTGCTAAGCTATCACTAATAAAGACCTTTCATTCTTAACTGTCAATAGTTCTAGTCATTCTGCTACGTCTTAGCTGACAACAGCCCTAAGCCTATCTTCTTGTTTATGTTATCAAAGGTAGGTTATTTTCGTTTCTTGTTAAGGAAATTACTTCAGTTTTAACGCTACTATGAAATCGTGTCGCAAGAGGTAATGCCTACGCAAGTAACTTCACCGTGATCTGCACTCCATAGCAGGTTATTCTCATCTCTTCCCATGCATCATTCCTGATATAATTTTTACATCAGTGTTCAAAGGTATACAATATCTAATTACACTTTTCTTCTTTAGGGGACGGCGCCTAGGAAACTTTTATCTCAGTTCTAAATCATAAGAGACAAGAATATCAAAACAGCTAATAAAGAAAATAAATTGCTTACATGGTACATGACACTATCAGCAAGACAATAATATTATCTCAATGTGTGTGGTTTGGTTCAAGCAGCAAAAAAAACTCATTTGCATTTACAATCACGTTAAAAGTCGATGCATAATTTTCCCTATCTGCGCAGGTTCACAAACTTATATTTACGTCAAGCTTAAGGAAACTATATATAAATATCAATGCTAGGAATATACAGCTTTCTAACATTTACATCATATGATGGAAACATGTCGAATGCTTTATAAACGAATGAAATAAACTCCATATTTTCCAATGTGTTAGGCTGGGTTAGGTTACCTTTGTGGTTTTCGCCTTGTTAAACTAACATGCAAGTTTTACAAGACAGAAACCGAAGCGTCACCACCGCTACACTGGACAATCTATAACCCATGTCATTATTTACCATATGATCTCAGACATGGGATGATGAAGTTGTTGTTATCACGTCACCTGAACAGTCATCTAAATAATAATTATTCAGAAGTTTTAATCCCGAAATAATTCCATAACAACAACCATTCGCTATAAATTACTGTTGGAATGGTAATAAGTCCCTTAATGATATCTAAAATACAATTTTTATAAGTAAACTACCTTACCTAACCCCCAACTAGTGAGGATGGGGTGGGGGGGACCCCCCCTCGGCTCCCAAGCCAAACTTAATCAAAGAAAATATATCAACTTGAGAATATGTGGTGTCATATGATCATATAATCAATGCCCGGAAGTTATAGGTCTAGTGATTTCAATGTCGAACTGTCGCGGATGTCCTGTGATGGGTGTAGCATTCGGCCACACCGTTTCCACAGAGAAATTTACAGTGTTGAGCTCAGTAGTTTCCTCAACTTTCACCAGACAAGTTCCACGTATACAGCACAAACTACGAAAACAAGCTTTTATCTAACATATCTAAAATCATGAATGACGTAATATCAATTCACTAACCTGGTGCGAAGCGCCAACAAGATGGCAAATTCATGGCTCCCACAAAAAGAAACTTCTGACAAAATATCATTTGACTGCGTTGAACTTTATCAATCCACCAATTAACTCACTGACAAAATATCATTTGACTGCGTTGAACTTTATCAATCCACCAATTAACTCACCAATTCACTAATGTTTCGCACAGAGGTCTGAAATCCACATAAAGAAGATTACTAAAAAATCATCCAAAAACAGAACAAAAATTCAAGATAAAAGAAAGATGAGACGTCACTATTGCATTATGGGTGATATGACATCATACAAAGTAGCATCCAAGTCTCATTCATGTATGACTATTCACATTACTTGTAAAATATTTCATATGTTTCAAATAATTCCAGATAAAACGATATTTCATATAGACTGATGAGATTATTTAATTCATATTTTATTAATGCCTTTTTATGCTTGTGACAATTTTTTTTTCTAATATTCTCTGCACATTTCACCGTCTATATAAATAATCATGACTGTCTTCTATATATCAATTTCATTTGAAAGTATTCTTTTTTTATATATTTAACACTTTTCTAAGTCCAAATTATATTTCAAGAGACTTATGTTCCGATCCGTGGGGCAAACTGTAAAAAAAAAAATTCTAATCTAGTATAAAGTTCAACCACTAAAATGCTTCGTTGTAGGCTTGATGCAAAATTTAACCTACAGCAAAAGCTCAGCCTAACATGTAACTGGACCCATGCCCATTATGACAGAATTACAGAGGACACATGGGACCAACGCTCAAGTCTGTATGTAAGATTACGGCCTGCTTCTACGCGCACGATACGAAATAATGCACCAATTAAACTGCCTCTTAGCATCGTGTTTCACACAACGGTAATGCACTGCAAACACGACTTTAAACACAGGCAAAAATCTTGCACAATCAAGCGAAATCTACCCCACTTCAACACCCAGATCTAACTGAACCGACAGAAATCTACCCACCCACCCACCCAAATGCATCTTATTCAAACACATCACATCTAAACCTTCCTTACCGACCGCAATGAATTCCAAACATGACCTGGCCCTACACATCCCAACCAAAGCCACGACAGACCACCTCTACTTAAACACACACACACACACACACACATATCCTATCCACACACATATCCTATCATTTCAAATAAAACCCAGCCTAAACTAGCCTAACACAGTTTGGTCCCATTTAACCTCTTCGACAAGACAGTCCGAAACCTTGGGGTATGATGGCTTGACGTTTAATGTGATCCTTAATAACCAGGTCAAAAGGAACACAATCATACTTAAGGGTCGTACCTGTCGTGCTTGTGAGGGATTACCTTTAAAATCTTTACTCGTACGTAGCTTGACACTCAACAACTCTTTACACAACTTAACATCACTAGGTTTTACCATGAGGTACAACGAGCGCATAGCCCTCACCGTAGAGATGAGAAAGATGGAGGGAAAATAAAAGCAAAAAAAAAAAGTTAAAATCCATCAGTGAAGAAGAGGAGAAACATGTATGGAAAAGCAAACTATGCAAATGTTGGACAATATATAAGAGAACAGAGAGGAATGAGGCAACAAAAGGGGGAAACACTTGGCACAGTAACACAATAATTTATCAACTGCAGCACAACAACTTTCCTCGCTAATCTACACCTGTCAAAGATGCAGGAAAACCTTTTTGTCCACACCGTAGCCACCCTGGCAAGAGTTGGATGAGGGAGACAATCATGTGCAGGGTACAAGCACAGGTTTTACGTCTGAATTCGTACTCGCAAATTATGACAAAAGAGTTGAATGGAAAGGAATGTACTAGACTCTTTAAGATCATAAGTAATACAAAAGAGTGTGCAAGGTAAACGTTTACGCCCCTGACCACGACGGTAAGGCCCTTGCATACGAAGGTACAGCTCATGAGCACGATGGCACGACCACCTGAGCACGATGGTACGACCACCTGAGCACTGGTCCGATCAGAGATCGTTCTTGTGCAGGGCGGTACGACCACTGAGCACGAAGATAAGATCCTTGAGCAGGGCGGTACGACCCTTGGTTATGATGACCCACCCCCTTTGACTTGGTCCGTAAAAGACCATGAATACTGGAGGTCGCACCGTCGTGCTCAAGAGTCGCACCATCAAGCTCGAGGTTCAGTACGCGTGGAAAAAGTTTCCCAGTATCAAAATGAGCGCAGAGGAATGGCTAGTATGCTGGTATAAATGAATGGCAGCAATCATATGTAAATGAGGGCTGTTAATCACAGGATATCATTGAGTCTATGACGCACTGTATCAAGGCTTGTTATATTATGTAAATGGAGGCTTGCAATATCAAAAAATACAATAATCTGGCATTCGTTATCATTATAATCATTATCATTGATTATCATTATCATTATCAACAATTTATCATTAATTTTATCATTTTAATCATTACTACTACTATCATTATCACCGGTATTAAAATGGATACCTCAAAAATGTCAGACATGTACTAGATGTAATATTCCAACGAGAGATTAAAAGCACGCGCCACACGGAGCGACGCCGTTATTTCCGGTATGCAGATGAGGGATTACTTTTTCAACTACGTGCTTGGCAATCAGCGGCACTTGTATACCGCTCACCCCTGGCACGGCAGCGATATGCGCTTTTGTGTATATATTACTGGGAGAGATGGACAAAACACTGTTGCCACAGCTCCCGTTGGTGCAATCCGAATTTGGTTATTACAAAAGTTACAGATTTAGTTATCCAATAATGCCATACCAGAAATTAAAGCAGGCATTTCCTGAGAACGACATTACTTCCATGGGCAAGACGATACCATGTGAGCGTTATTGGGCCCCCGAAATAGTCACTTTACATTGAAGCGGATGGAACTCTTCCATAAATGCAGCAGTCTGCATCTAGTGTGGGACACACCGTCTTGATAAGTGCTACTTATGGGAGAAAAGCTTGCAATATCAGCAACTTCCAGCCTCTTACACTGAACATTTATTCCCCTCACAATCCAATCACCCTTATGGTTTTGCACCTCTTGCTGAAAGCCGTTGCAAGCAAGCCTCACTCGTCCAAGGTTACTTGATAACTCGAATTTGAAGTATTTGCAGAACTGAGGTCCTATGCTAAGTTAGACCCGCAGGCTAGCAAAAAGGGGGAAAACGCCTAGCTCACTATGGCTGACTCTGCCCAACATGGAAATGAAACAAAGAATCCTAGTTAATTATAACCAGCAGAGGGGGTGAAAAATCCATATCGTAGTAAAACTTAAAATGAAAAGCGTAAAAAGTATCGAAAAGTTCGATCGATAAACTAAGAGGTTTTAGAGGTTTAATGGTCCAAAAATTTCCCCTTAGAGAAGAAGAAGCTTTCATTTGGGCCCCAGCTTGGACCAAACCTTACTTTCACCTAAAGATCACCTCGTGAGTCTTGGTTCGCAATGCAGTTCGAGCTCGATGGTCCTTCTCCCTCAACTTAAAAAGCTCCATAGTACAAACAACCAGTAATAAAAATATCTCTATACGGAACGAACTTCACTAAAATCCCGAGACTGGAGACACAGCAGGAACGTTCGTAGAGATAAGGTGCTGAATTGTCAGCCATTGAACAAAGGAGTGTCATACGGTTATACATACATCGAATGTCAGAAAAGGGATGACATTACTCTTCAGCATTACCACAAGTTCTAATTGTTATCATCATTAGACACAAACACACACCTCAAGTAGGTTAGAATAAGCGATATTAAGTTTCCTTTTCATTTGAATTCCTAGAAATACACAAGTTCCACATTCTTATCTGCACTCTGAACACCATCCATCTCTACAATATCATAAACATCAACATATCACAAGACTACTCATTCCCATGATCCCACTAGACACTTACCTCCTAAACTGTCCTGCGCTCATCTCACAGAGACCCACATCACAACATCCCTTGACGTACGATCCCGACCATTGGACATGGCTTGGTGTCTCGAACTATGCGGGAGGTTCCTTCCACGGGTTCCTTGGGCAGGAAGCTGCTTGATTCTGCGAGTCATGATGATGGCCAATTGTACTGGGTGTTATAGAAGTGTTATGTATGAGGTCAGTGATGAACTTCAAGAAGAATACCGAAATGTTTCATTCATAACCGATAGATAATAATACGGTTGTCTGCAACAAAAGGACTGTTACTGTGGTGTATGTGCAAATATGCAATTCATTGTTTCCTAAAAGTAAGACATATATACAAACTTGAAATGTAAGCATGGTTGCATATATATTCTCTTCGTGGGATACAAACTAAATATATCATTTAGTATTTCAGGCTTTGACTATGTAATGTGTCTCGGCTGACCAGAAAGCCGGATATGCAATATTCTATGTGCTAGAGCTAGGCTATATAATATTCAGTATTTCAGGGCTAGTCCGTGTAATGTTGTCAGTTTAATCTGGGATATATCATATAGGGCGAGGTGAGTTATACAGTAGTGATGATGTAGGAGTTCCTTTCACTCAGTGAGGAGGACGATAATACGTATTACACTGACTAAACCATCCAGGGATATGAGCTTGGTGTAACTTGTCACCGCCAGTGTGTGCTAGCTAGGATTATGGTAGACGCGTTAGGTTACAGCATCCCTAACATGTGTGTGATCTCTTCACTGATTATGGTATGCATGTTAGGTTAAGCTATATAGCATCGCCAGTGTGTGTGTGTGTGTGTGTGTGTGTGTGTGTGTGTGAGATCTCTTTACTGATAATTATGGTCGACACGTTAGGGTAGGCTATATCATCGCCAGTGTATGCTGACCACCTTTGAGGTTATCTAAATCCCCTTGCTTTATTGATGCAAACCTCTTTTTCTATTTCCCTCGTGACCTTGGCATCATCCGCAAACATATTCAAGTACAAGTCCTTCCCTTCCCTGCAAATCATTTACTGAACCCAAGCAACATGAATTACAGTAAAGATGTCAGTCTTCGGGCCGCTGTAGCTACACCAGTGTATGTGAGTTCGGTATGCATTGCAATAGGCATTTTAGGTTACAATATCGCCAGTGTAAGAGTCCAGTGTGTATTATTCATCTACTTAACGTATGATACTCAATTTTCAAAGCCTACACTCAGCCACGTACTGAGGATTTGCTTGACTACAAAGAAACTAAACTTAAGAGATTTGGTGTGGATTTCAAATATACTGTGAAAAATGTGAGACTAAACTCTAATGTTTACCTTTGTATATGGCCCTCTTTATTCGTACATGCAAAAATATGATCAAAATATTCACACAAACTTTAAGAACAATTAAACTTAAAAACTGTAAGATGAAATAACCAAAATAAGGTCAAATTGTAATCTTACCCTCATAACATCATCTCGACAAAGGGGATCTACCCATAAACCTACTCAAGATGGATTCACTTTCATTCATCAGACTGCATACCTAGAAAATCTACCGTCGACAAACAGACCGATGAACTAGCTTATTTTATCTAAATCAGATGTTATAAAGGTCAAATAAAATCTACTGACGACATACTATAGTTATGAGATATATGAGGAATTTTTTCATAAACTGCCAATTAAACCCATATTGCGGAGCGAGTCATGTTATGATAATACACTATGTGCATACACATATCTCATATTCATCACCATACACTGCTCTTTTTTTTTCCGGTAGCTTTTATTGACCAGCCCTGATCGGAGGGTAAACACCTAAGTTGATTGGGGGGGTAACCGCCACGCCTAGGATTCGAACCCAAGCCATGCTGACCACTGCACCATGTTCATCATTATCCTTCTTGTGTCTAGCACACTGAAACACATTTCTTTGAGTTGTAAGCTCGCACACATTCAAAACCGTGAAAATATAAAAATTACAAATTTCATTACGGTGTACAAAAGAAAAAATATACCTCTGCGACACTATGTAATGAGAACCCAACCTGAGCCTTTGTCTGTTCTGTGTGTTGGTTGACAGGGTCCTCTTTAAGAGCCAACAGGCACTTACCGATTCATTAAAGAGCGTCTGCATCTGTTCACCGATGAACTCCGCCGGCGCACTCAGGTACCTGAAGCAAGTAACGAGATAATAATATATAGAATACAGCAATGATGTACTTATGTATGTGATGTTAACATAACATTCCCTGCTGAAACACAATTATGATGACGTACGCCTAACCTAATGGAAGAACCAGAATATAGACTGCCTCTTTGGACAAGAATTATGTAAATGACATGAAGTGATAAGAATGATCAGATTTACCCTGAGAGAGAGAGAGAGAGAGAGAGAGAGAGAGAGAGAGAGAGAGAGAGAGAGAGAGAGAGAGAGAGAGAGAGTCACTACCACATAGCTTGTTATCTACTGTTGAGGGCACCGCTCAGTTTAAACTTGTCACAGGAGTTGCTGCCTTAACCACGCCACGCAAGTGGCTGCCGCTCGTTCTTCTGGCCTAAACCTAACCCTTTTTGTAGCACAAGTCTCCACGGAAGGTAAGAATCACATCAGCAGCAGGCCTGTACATGCCGAGCTAGATTTGCGCCATGATCGACTTCCCATTACCGTTGGAAATGCTAAGAATACACTAACTTTGGCAGGATTTTTTCCCCCCTTCGACAGTAAATACAAGTGGTACGTGATTTTTTTTTTTCAAAGTCATCTCACATAATTTGGATCTGATATAGATTCACAGGTTCTTGTGCAATGTTCGCCTCCTTCACGCCTGGGATACACCAGCAGAAGCAGTATCCAGACTATTAGCGGAATATCCCAATGGTTTTTGACAGGCTTTTCATAATCATTACTTTCAGCTGTCTTGGTAAATAAACTTTCATAATTGCAGTTCAGAATCTTAATTCACTTACAATATATTGGAGCATAAATATGTAAAAAGAAAGCTTTCAAAATCAATAACTTACCTTTATAATCATAAGTCCTTGTAGCGCCCATTATATTTTTCTAAGTGATCAGACTTTGTACTACCTTGTTCGCCTTTCATGTTCGTAGTCTCCTTCTACAGCGCGTGTGGTGGGAGGTGCTGTTGTAGGTCAGAGGTAAGATGCTTAGGGAGAGGTACATCTCATTACCCTCTGGGAATGAGTACGTCATCAACGTAGTTTAGCATCACGGCCAGGCGAGCGTCCTGCAACAAGACGGGAGATTTGAAGTCACGCTGCTATAATTTTCTTGTATGACTGTGGGGTGGCGGTGGTGACATAACCAGGAATCATTAAACTTTTTATTTCAGTGAAAAAAAAAAAAAAAAATCAGCCTACTGCGAAAGGGGATGTGAATACTTTCATTTATTAATTCTGGAATATAGAATCGTCCTTCTCTGAAAACTACCTTAATTCAGATGAAAATCAAACCTGGCTCAACGAATATATCGGTGGTAAGGCTTATGGCTCATATTTTATGACTGCTTGGGCTATGAAGTGTGTAGTTTAGTGTAAGTACAAATAGATTATCAGTGGCTAGCACTTGCAAAGTTTTATCCATTCTCCGTTTTTTTTTTCCCTCCCTTCAGCACCAAGATAATTCATGGTCTGGATAACCATCACATAACGCTCGCATTTATCACTTAATTTTTGACAGCTGTTCTCGTAACCAATAATGGGTAGCTAAATCTTTATATGGTATCAGTAAGTCTTATTTCACGGTTGAAAATTATCCCTGGCCATCATTCTTATTCAGTCTATCCGTTTATTACAGATTTAATGAGGGTAACAACCTGCAAAGCACCGCAGTACTGCAATAAAAACAAAACTTTAACCGGAGTGATAATGATACAGTTTACAGTCAACATTCCAAAAGAAAATGGTGACGCGGAAGAGAAAATGTCTCTCCTCGGAATTGAACCCGGACTACATAATTTTCATTTTCCTTGCGCGGTTTGGAAAGGGATGACACACCAGTTTTTTACATTAGGTTCTCTAATATATATATATATATATATATATATATATATATATATATATATATATATATATATATATATATATATATTATTTATTTTGCTTTGCCGCTGTCTCCAGCGTTAGCGAGGTAGCGCAAGGAAACAGACGAAAGAATGGCCCAACCCACCCACATACACATGTTCATACATTCATGTCCACACCCGCAAATATACATACCTATACATCTCAATGCATACATACATATACACACACAGACATATACGCAGATACCCATGTACATAATTCATACTGACTGCCTTTATTCATTCCCATCGCCACCCCGCCACACATAGAATAACAACACCCTCCCCCCTCATGTGTGCGGGGTAGGGCTAGGAAAAGACAACAAAGGCCCCATTCGTTCACACTCAGTCTCTAGCTGTCATGAAATAATTCACTGAAACCACAGCTCCTTTTCCACATCCAGGCCCCACAGAACTTTCCATGGTTTACCCCAGATGCTTCAAATGCCCTGGTTCAATCCATTGACAGCACGTCGACCCCGGTATACCACATCGTTCCAATTCACTCTATTCCTTGTACGCCTTTCATCCTCCTGCATGTTCAGGCCCCGATCACACAAAATCTTTTTCACTCCATCTTTCCACCTCCACTTTGGTCTCCCACTTCTCCTCGTTCCCTCCACCTCCGACACATATATCCTCTTGGTCAATCTTTCCTCACTCATTCTCTCCATGTGACCAAACCATTTCAAAACACCCTCTTCTGCTCTCTCAACCACACTCTTTTTATTACCACACATCTCTCTTACCCTTACATTACTTACTTGATCAAACCACCTCACACCACATATTGTCCTCAAACATCTCATTTCCAGCACATCCACCCTCCTGCACACAACTCTATCCATAGCCCATGCCTCGCAACCATACAACATTGTTGGAACCACTATTCCTTCAAAAATACCCATTTTTGCTTTCCGAGATAATGTTCTCGACTTCCACACATTCTTCAAGGCTCCCAGAATTTTCGCCCCCTCCCCTACCCCATGATTCACTTCCGCTTCCATGGTTCCATCCGCTGCCAAATCCACTCCCAGATATCTCCATTCAAACTTACCTCCCAATTTACTTGAGCCTCATCCCTACTGTACTCTCAGCTTTCTTCTTTCACACACTTTACCAAACTTAGTCACCAGCTTCTGCAGTTTCTCACATGAATCAGCCACCAGCGCTGTATCATCAGCAAACAACAACTGACTCACTTCCCAAGCTCTCTCATCCACAACAGACTGCATACTTGCCCCTCTTTCCAAAACTGTTGCATTCACCTCCCTAACAACCCCATCCATAAACAAATTAAACAACCATGGAGACATCACACACCCCTGCCACAAACCTACATTCACTGAGAACCAATCACTTTCCTCTCTTCCTACACGTACACATGCCTTACATCCTCGATAAAAACTTTTCACTGCTTCTAACAACTTGCCTCCCACACCATACATCCTTAATACCTTCCACAGAGCATCTCTATCATATGCCTTCTCCAGATCCATAAATGCTACACACAAATCCATTTGCTTTTCTAAGTATTTCTCACATACATTCTTCAAAGCAAACACCTGATCCACACATCCTCTACCACTTCTGAAACCACACTGCTCTTCCCCAATCTGATGCACATTATACATATATATATATATATATATATATATATATATATATATATATATATATATATAGAGTGAACTGGAGCGATGTGGTATACAGGGGTTGACGTGCTGTCAGTGGATTGAATCAAGGCATGTGAAGCGTCTGGGGTAAACCATGGAAAGCTGTGTAGGTATGTATGTTTGCGTGTGTGGACGTGTGTATGTACATGTGTATGGGGGGGGGGTTGGGCCATTTCTTTTGTCTGTTTCCTTGCGCTACCTCGCAAACGCGGGAGACAGCGACAAAGTATAAAAAAAAAAAAAAAAAAAATATATATATATATACTCGCGAGTTCCCCGCATCAGCGAGGTAGCAAGAATCAAGTTAGCAACATATTTCCAGACAATCCAAATGGGAAAAGAAACTCAAGCTAGGCAAGTAAAAAGGAATTCTTCCGATATTTCATGAACGTAATTTCTCTGATGTTTTATCTTTACAGGAAGTGCTGTTACAAAAATATCCACCCTGGGTATCTATAGGGAAAAAAGGGGGTACATTTAGAACGGCTCAAGTACTGTCTAACGAATCCAACGTCAGTACCCTGCAAAATGATGAAGTAACAAACTGATGGGACACCTTAAAGCAAATTACTTAATCTGGTGAGCCCAGTAATACTTTGTGGATTAGAAAAAATTATATCACACAGGCAGAAGAGTATTCTGAGGAAAAGGAAATTGTCTTTTTGGAAAGGGACAGGGTAGACATTATTAATTTGGGCTGCAAGCAAGATTTTCATTCAATCCGACATTTGATAAGCTAAAACCTAAGCTGTTTGGAAAATGTGCGCAGGGAGTAAAACAAATTATTTTCATTTTGTTTCTTGTATGAAGTAATAGGTCCAGATAACATGGTCATTTGCAGATTGGCTAAAAGTTGAGAATGACATCCCATATGGTAATGTTCTTGAAGTGCTACAACATTTCTGATCTTTGGAAATGACCAACTGTATGACATGCATCGCAAAGAAAAAGTTTTTACTGAAATGCCATGATCTACAAGAGAATATAGACTCAAAGGTGCAAATAAGATTTGAAGGGAGGTACTCATTAAACTCATGGGATGGAGTAGCAAATGGCTCATCATTTTCAATCAAAACAATTGCAAAGTATATGGAAAGACTGGAAATATGAGAAAGACCCAGATCAAATTTAACGATAGAACCAAAAAAACAAAATTTTTTGTTATCACAGTAATAAACTCTGGGAGTGCACTGCTTAAATGGGTATTGAACAGAACCAGCACAAACAATACTGATACACCTAACAGATGAAACCTAGAAATGGTCACTCACACGAGCTCCTCCCTCATTTTTTCCCCCATACACATTTGCTTTTTCTCGCATTTGTGAGGAAGTGCCAGGAACAGACGAAGAACAATCTCATTTGCTCACGTCTGTTCTCTGCTGACATCCATGAAGTAGAGAAACCAAAGCCCCCTATCCACAGCCAAGCCCCACAGACCTTTCTGTGGTTTCCCAAGGAGCCTAGACCATTCAGTGCATCCTGGTTCTGCCTACTGACAGCTCACTGCCCCTTATCTACCTC
Organism: Panulirus ornatus; assembly: GCF_036320965.1. Lineage (NCBI taxonomy): Eukaryota > Metazoa > Arthropoda > Malacostraca > Decapoda > Palinuridae > Panulirus > Panulirus ornatus. The sequence continues at coordinate 32,557,258 of NC_092269.1, forward strand.
AGTGCTCCAATTCATTCAGTCCTATGCATACCCCACATCTTCATGCATGTTCAGGCTTGATAATTCAAATCAGTTTTCATCCCATCCTTCCTTCTTGCACTCAGTCTCCTCCCTCTCCATATTCTCCCCACTTCTATCTTCACTCATCCTCTCCATATGTTGAAACCATTGCAGCACACTCTCTGCTGCTTTCTCTACTACACTCTTCTTGATACCATAACTTTCTCTTCACCTATCATTACTTACTCAACCCTCCTTAAACTACATTGTCCTCAGGCATGTAATTTCCAGCTCATTCACCTTCTTCTGCAACTTTTCACTTAGGGTATAATGCCTCGCATCTATACAACACTGCCAGGATTAAACTTCCATCAAACATACCCCTCTTCAGCTTCATTGACAGTGACTTCTTTTTTCACACCCTACTTAATGCACCCAGGAAGTTTCCAGTTCCCACAGCTCTATCCACCACCACATCCACTCCCAAGTATTTAAAACACCCTACATCTCCATGTTCAATCCTTTCTAAATCTCACTTGAACTGAGCTGTCTGTCTCCCCTGCTAAATCTCATTATCTTAATTTCCTTCATATTATCTTTCAACTTCATCCTTTCACAAACTCTCCCAAACTCAGACACCAGCCACTACAGCTATTCACTAAAGTCTGTCATGAGCCATGTTATCTGCAAACAGCAATGAATTCACTCCCAGACCTGCCCTTCTCTACAATACCATTGCATTCACCTCTCTCACCACCCCATGCTTAAACAGGTTAAACAGCCATTGTGACATCACACATCCTTAATGAAGATCCATATTTACCTAGAACCACTCCCCATCTTCTCTCTCTACTTGTTATCATGCCTTACTCTTTTGATAAAACTCACTGCTTCTAAGCTTTGCTTCCACACAATTTATTAGCAACACCTTTTAGATGCTTTCTCCTGACCTATTTATGCCACATCTAAATCTTGCTCTGCTCTTAAAAGCACCATGATTTGTTCAATAGTAATAAGAAAATACAGTTCTAGAGCTCGTTAAAAATATTAGGGCAATGCATACAACACACAAATAAACTAGGTGAAAGGGCTAAGGTCCTGGGAGCATCGAAAAGTGTGTGGAAGAGAAGTCACTGTCTGTGAGGACAACGATGGGTGAGGTCAATGGTACAGTAGTACCAACAGTGTTGTATGGATGCAAGGTATGGGCCCTTCATGAAAAAGTATAGAACAGAGGAGGATGTGTTGGAAATGAAATGTGTGAGAACATTATGTTGTGTGGGAAAGGTTACTCAAATGAGAAACGATAGGGTAAGAAAGACATGAGGTAGTATAAGGAGTATGTGAGAAAGAGCTGAAGAGAGTGTACCAATACGGTTTGGACATATGGAAAGAACAAGTGAAAGGGAGATGACTAAAAGAATATACAACCAAAAGTGGAGGTAAAAAGAAGCAGCAAACTAAGGAGAAGGTTCAAGGATGCAATGAAAGATGCTTTCAGTGATTAGAGCCTGAACATACTGGAGGGTGTGAGGTACAAATTGGAATGATATGGTATGCAGGGGCTGATGTGCTGTCAATGGGCATAACCAGTATATGTAAAGCAGTCTGGGTAAAGCACAAGAAGGTGAATGGGACTTGGCTATGGATAGGGTGATCTGGTTTTTGGTGTATTGCACATGAAAACTTGTGTGGATGTGAATGAATGAGGCCATTCTTTATCTGTTATAATTACCTGTTTGTACTGTACAGGGAGGGACTTTTACACACATAGCGCCCTTCTCTTGATACTTCCTACCATCATACAACCTCTTAAATCTATGTATGCTGTTTGCATTCACTACATCCTCAGTCAATATGTTCCATTCATCTACTACGCTATCATTATAAAAGTATTTCTTTACATCCTTATTTACAAGTTTCTTACTAAATTTCATGTTATGTCCTTTGGTTTCTCTATCCCTATATCTCTCAAAGAGCTGTCCACTTTATCCAACTATTTTAAAAACTTAAAGATTGTGATCAGACTGCCCCTTACTCTCCTCTTTTCCAAGGTGCATAAAATTAAAGCCTCCAACCTTTCCCTGTATCTCAGCTCTCTTAATATTTGGAGCTACTTTGCTATATGGAAAAAAGTGGAGAAGCATGAAAAAATATGCGTATTTCAAATATTTTCAACAATCCTTAATTATCTACAAATGCTAAGGGAGAGTTCTTTACAGAAAAATTAAGCAAGGTGCATAAATTTAAGGCTCCAGCCTTTGTTCTCTTAATTCTTGGGGCTACTTTGCTAAATGGAAAACAGTGGAGAAGCATGAAAAAATAAGCTTATTTCGAATATTTTCAACAATCCTTAATTACCTACAAATGCTAAGGGAGAGTTCTTTACAGAAAAATTAAACAAGGTGCATAAATCTAAAGCTCCAGCCTTTGCCTGTAACTTAGTTCTCTTAATTCTTGGTGCTACTTTGCTATATGGAAAACAATGGAGAAGCATGAAAAAATAAGCTTATTTCAAATATTTTCAACAATCCTTAATCACCTACAAATGCTAAGGGAGAATTCTTTATAGAAAAATTAAACATGTATCTTAAAAGATTTATTACATATCTCAAAACTCTGTAAGTCTTAAGAAATATAATATAATATGGAGTGCCTTAAAGCTTTGTAGGATCTAAGTCATATAATAGATAAATATAAATAATCAATAACAATGCTCATTACACAAATATGGGGGATACAAAGTTCTCCAATTACCTTTAAAATCTATGGGAAAACTCAAATTACCATTAAGATTATATCTAAAATAAAATTACAAACATTAAACTTTCTTCTTACCTCAAGCATTCTACGAATCACAAGTTGGCTTAAGTACCAATAAACTCATCGTATATGCACTTTTAAGACACTAAATAACTAAACCCATTATACACACAGGAGCATATCCAAATCTGGTCAGGATGGAGACAACTTATGAACTTGCCAAGATAATGATTAAAAGCTCAAAACAAGTGTTACGTAAGCAGACATTGTATCAGAAAACTTTGAGTTATCTAGTCATTCAAATAAATTACTAATATCATTCAAATACTCGCATAACTGAAAACTGCTGTTGTACAGGAGTAAGTTCATTATTAGACCAATGACCATTTTGTAATAAAAATATATCTATGATATTTGATAATACAAAACAGCTTAGTCCAACACACAAAGACGTTGTGCTCAATGAAACAAAGTAATATGCTTTTGCAGAAAGGGAATTTTTTGTTATATACATGCGTAAATGTTTTAGGAAGGTGGTAAAAATGACAGTTTCAGCGGTAACTAGGGTTAACACAGAAACAGTTAAAAAGCATACATATATGTTTAGTTTTCCTTTCAAGGGACTAAAAAGGTGAGAATAACTGTACAAAATGTTTAATTCATTACTGTTAAGTTTACTGTATGGCTAACTGCTCCCCACTTTGGATATGCCCCTGTACATAAATCATTAATATAAAGATACAAAGAGAATCAAACAACCTGATGAAAAACAATTTCCTTATCAAATGCATAGCATTTGATAAAGCACCTGTTTAAAGTGGTTTATAACACTCTTTTACCTCCCTATACGGTGGATCTCCAGAATTCCAATCTTTCAGACCAGGTAAAGGATGGTCTTCAGCAGGGGTGTGTGAAGTCAGCACAGCTGTCTAATTGTTTGGTTGGGCTGGTGAGGGAGGTAAATGCAGGGGTCTTGGAGACGGAGGCAAGTATGCAGTCTGTAGGGGATGAGAGGGCATGGGAAGTGAGTCAGTTATTTGCTGATAACATAGAACTGGTGACAAATTCACATGAGAAACTACGGAAGTTGGTGTTGACTTTGGAAGAATGTGTGTGAAAGGAGTAGTGAATAAAAGCAAGTTCAATAGGTTTAGCAGGGCAGGCAAACAGGTTAGCTGGGGTGTGAGTTTGAAAGAAGAAAATCTAGAAGTGAAGTGTTCTGGACATCTGGGAGGAAGCATGGCAGTGAATGGAATCAGAAGTGAGGCATGGTGTGGATAAGGGAGCAAAGGTTCTGGAAACACTGAAGAATGTGTGGAAAAGGAGAAAATGGGTATGTCTGATGATAACTGATGATATAATAGTACCAACAATGCTGTATGGTTGCAAGGCATGGGCCATACATGAGGATGTGCTGAGGAAAGTGGATGTGTTGGAAATCAAATATCTGAAGACAATATGCAGCATGAGATGGTCTGATCGAGTAAGTATAAAAAAAAGTATGAGAGAAGTGGGTTAAAAAGATGAATGTGGCTGAGAGAGCTGGAAAGAGTTTGCTGAAATGGTCTGAACTTATGGAGAGAATGAGAGAGAAGTTGACACAGTGGATATATGAGTTAAAGGTAGAAGGTACAAGGAAAAAAGGATGACCAAATTAGAGATGAAAGAATGGAGTGAATATGATTTTGGTTGCTTGGAGCCTGAACACGCAGGACAGTGAAAAGTGTGCATGGGTAAGAAAGCTGTGTTTTGATGTGGTTATAGAAGGCAACATGCTGTCAACGGATATAACCAGGGTGTACAAAGTAGCTGGGAAAAGGCCTGTGGGGTCCAGTTTTCGAAACATGACAGCAAAAGAATGGATGTGAGAAAAAGAAGCCTTTTTTTGTCTGTTCCTGGCACTAATACACTAATGCAGGAAACAGCAAACAAGTATGAAAGAAAAAAAGGAGGGTGAAAGGCGTGCACAGAAGAGTGAATCGGAATAGTGGTATAATGGGATCAATATGCCACACATCAATGGACTGAACCAGGGCATGTGAAACATCCTGGGGTAAGCTATGGAAAGGTCTATGGGGCCTGGGAGTGTCAGTGCATTATACATACAACCAGAGATTGTGTGTGAGCTTATGTGGCCTTTCTTCATGTTTCCTGGCAGTACCTCACTGATGCAGGAGGTGGCAATGCTGTTTCCTGTGGGGCGGGTTGGTGTCAGGAATGGACAAAGGCAAGCAAGTATGAATACGTACGTGTGTATATATGTATATGTATGTATATGTTTGTATATGTATGTGTACGTATATATGTGGGAGTGGGGGGCTGGAAATCCTTCCCTCTCATTTTTTTTTAATTTTCCAAAAGAAGGAACAGAAAAGGGGGCCAGGTGAGGATATTCCCTCCAAGGCCCAGTCCTCTGTTCTTAACGCTACCTCGCTAACACCGGAAATGGTGAATAGTTTGAAAGAAAGATGTATATATGTGTGTATAATAGTGAATGGGTCTTTCTTCATCTGTTCCCTGGCGCTACCTCACTGATGTGCCCTATGAGTCCCTTCTATTCTAGAGTCTCCTGTGGCACTGGGAAGCAGGCCAAATCCAGTGGTCAAGATCACAGGTCATAGAGTGTTGTGATGTGCACCTCAATGTGAAGAGAGTGCTGAGCAACTGAATAATTCATGCTCTGTGTCCTCTTTACAGTAATCACAGTGTGAGCATAAAAGGTCTTAGGACAAGTTGAAATGGTGTTCGTAGTGTTGTAGTGACATGTAATGTCAAGAACATGGATGGGAGAGTATAACTTTTGTTTCTGGGGAGTATACTTTCTGATGGGTGCATGTCGGGAGGACTGGAGGCTAAGACTGAGTATGGATGTTTTGTTTCTGTTATATTTGCTGGGGTGGAGGGATCTGTGTGTAGAGGTTACTGATGTGGGAAGCAGTGGTAAGTTTTCATTTCTAACTGGGATTGGTGGTTTGCTATGGAGTGATTTGCTCTATGCAGCAGCACTAGACTGCTGCATAAGCCAAATACCAAAAAGGTTGTGGTAGGACTGTATTGAGAAGATATTTGTTTCATTGTAAAGGTGTTGAGTGTTTATGGCTGCAAGGCAACAAGTGGAGTGGAGCAGATGAAATGTTTCTTTAGAATGATTTTTCTTTTCGTCTAGATCTGGTGCCAGTTAGTGATCTGAGTGCATTTGTGTTGTTTTTGTGTTGATGTTATTGGCATAGAGCAAATGTCATGCATGTGTTGTATGTGATACCTAGAATGATTGGTGTTTTGCTCAGTGGGAGAGACTGTCCATTCAAGTTAACTGCAGCTGGATTTGTCTGTCTGGGGTTAATAAAGATTGAAGACTTTTGTGGAATTCCAAATATTCAATTTGGGGTGGCTCACTGTTTCAACTGTGTAATGTAGTACTGCACATCTGATGTTGCTACTATGGTCTCAGGGTGTTGTGATGTAATTGTTAGGTTGTCTGCATATGAAAGTACCTTTATGATAAGGTTTGCCAGAGGTAATATGAGGTCATGTTTGAATAAACTAAAGATATAATCTTTTTTCATACTTGTCTGCCATATCCTTTGTCAATGTGGTAGTGCCAAGAAATGAAAGAGAAGGCCCCCATTTGCTCACATCCATTCTTCAACTACCTCGTTGAATAGTTAACAAATATAAAAAATATATCATGCTATCAAATTATCAAAACAATAGATTGAGTTTCACAAACAAATATTTTGCTTCTGATGATATTTATAGACGTTTTCAAAAATTCAACAAACAAAACAAAAAAATCATTGTGTAAAACACAATTTCATGGGAAAACACTTTTAAAATATATTTTTCACCAACAGATTTGTCATAAAACTCAAAACATGACAGATATCAGGCACATTTGTACGAAGAGGCTTTGACATATCTTTAAGGCGAGGATGAATATCTGGCCACATTTTGCATGCCTGACATTGTTGCATCACAGAAATACCAACTACTTAAGATATCAAAATTGCTGAACCTGGTAAGGTTAATTCAGTATTGGCATGTCTCCAAACTGCCCTTATATGCCAACAAATTTTATGCCCGACTTTAACCACTATGGATGTCATAAAGTTAGCATTCACAGGACCACTTGGAGCAAGGAAAGTGTATAACATGGTTAACAACCTTATACCAGCCATAAATCCAGCTCGCCAGACATTACAAATTAGACCTCTGAATTTTGTGTATATTGGATCCAATACACAAAGTTGCAGACTTGCTAAGCTAACTTGCCAGAGACAATTTGCTACTAAATAGCCAGGAGCTCTGAACTGACTGAGGCGTAGAGAATATCTTGGGTGTCCAAATACCACATGAGATATATCAAAAAGAAGTTGGTATGATTTCAAACAAACAATCACACCACCAAAGGAAAAAACGACATGCACTTCTTGCATACAGGATGTGTACAGTTTTTGCTTTATGTAGCAGTTGAAATCAGGCATACCATAGTTTAACTGCTCCAAGAAACATCCTGCCTCATTATAAGAGGTAGATAAAAGACAGAAAATCACCAACAGCACATATGAAGATACTAGCACTTGTACTGTAATGTGTTGAATATGTAGCAGACATTGAGGCATAATAAAATTCACAAGAACACCTTACAAAACTGTCCCTTGGGGCAAACCACAAGTTACCAATAGCGCAGGTGTAGGTAATTACTTAATACTTGTGTACAAACAAGTTTTTTAATTGCATCCAAAATTTCACATATACTTTCTCCCCTTGACAAGGACCCTTGACAAGGGGAAAGTAGGTAGTCATTTATCATCTGGATGGATACAATAAATCTCAAAAATGTATGACCCATTCTCTTTAAAGCTGAATATTGTCCAAATTTAAGAATATGGGTAAAATATCAGTACTCCATTGCAGTAACTCAAAAAGTTCAGAGGTAGATTTTGCAGTAACACTTCCTTTTCTTTGTATAAGGTACAAAGCTCATTAACTAGGAGGTAAGCTTTATGTAAAATGAAGGTAATACTACAATTCTGCAAACTGGTATAATGGGCCTCACACCTTTCAATTATACTAAAAACCTAATACGAGGAGGACTCATTTTTCCTGTATCTTGGGATGCATGCGTGGTGGGCACTTGAAGGGATGATATCGACTATACCTGCTTTTTATCAAGTTCCTAAGAGCACCAATTTTCAAAAGGGTACAAATTGCTTTATCATGTTACTTATGCCACACATTTTGCAGTAAAAGACAAGTTAGCATCAGCAACTATATGTTGAAGTAATGTACAAGAAGAATGCAATATATTCATAACAAGGCGAACTATAATCCACAAGTACACTTTTGTAATGATATATGTTACCTGACTGAAGGATTCCAGAGAAGCAGCTCACCTGTAACAAAAAATTTGAAAAATCAGAAAAGTTAAATGTGTTAATTATTAGAAAATAACTAAGAGAAGGAGAAGTAATCAGTTATATTCAGTTCTGGGTCCAAACTTTAGATTATAAACTAAATCTTACATTTCTATAACCACAGGTTGAGTATCCCTCATCCGAAATGCCAGGGACCAGAAGTGTTTTGTATTTTCGATTTTTTTTTATTTTGGAATATTTGCATACAAACCGAGATATCCTGAGGGTTGGGATCTATGTCTAAACATAAAATCCATTCATGTTTCATATACACCTTAAACACATAGCTTGAAGGTAATCTATAAAATGCTTTCAATAATTTTGTACATGAAACAAAGTTCGTGTAACAATGAACCATCAGAAAGCTAATGTGTCACAACACAGCTGCCCATGTGGACAATCTGTGGTTGTTTGGTATCGCCTTCATTCCTGACTTTGAATTTATATGCTATTGATCAGCAATTATTTTCTTACACTTATTCACACATAAGTATTTAACAGTAAGAAAAAAGAACGAAATACCATCAGTACAATGAAAAAATAATGTGTTTAGGATAACTTGTAAGGCCATGTTGCCATTCAAAGTTTCATATCTTTTAAGCATTTCTGATTTTGGATTGGGGATGGTCAACCTGTAAGAGATTAAGGCCAACCTCACTAGATTTTCCAGAAAACTCAAGTTTGATTAGGATGAGACTAATTTCTTTTCCCAATAATATCTTAGCTCTGAAGATACATACACATGACAGCTGGAGATTGAGTGTGAGTGAATGTGGCCTTTTTTTGTCTTTTCTTGGCGCTACCTCGCTGTAGGGGGGCTATTTCCTGTGTGGTGAGGCTGCAATGGGTATGGATGAAGGCAACAAGTATGAATATATACATGTGTATACATGCGTGGTTGAGAGAGCAGAAGAGGGTGTTTTGAAATGGTTTGGTCACATGGAGAGAATGAGTGAGGAAAGATTGACCAAGAGGATATATGTGCCGGAGGTGGAGGGAACGAGGGGAAGAGGGAGACCAAATTGGAGGTGGAAAGATGGAGTGAAAAAGATTTTGTGTGATCGGGGCCTGAACATGCAGGAGGGTGAAAGGAGGGCAAGGAATAGAGTGAATTGGATCGATGTGGTATACCGGGGTTGACGTGCTGTCAGTGGATTGAATCAGGGCATGTGAAGCGTCTGGGGTAAACCATGGAAAGTTGTGTGGGGCCTGGATGTGCAAAGGGAGCTGTGGTTTCAGGCATTATTGCATGGCAGCTAGAGACTGAGTGTGAACGAATGGGGCCTTTGTTGTCTTTTCCTAGTGCTACCTCGCACACATGAGGGGGGAGGGGGAAGGTATTCCATGTGTGGCTAGGTGGCGATGAGAGTGAATGGGGGCAGACAGTGTGAATTGTGTGCATGGGTATATATGTATGTGTCTGTGTATGTATATATATGTGTACATTGAGATGTATAGGTATGTATATTTGCGTGTGTGGACGTGTGTATGTATACATAGTGTATGGGGGTGGGTTGGGCCATTTCTTTCGTCTGTTTCCTTGCGCTACCTCGCAAACGCGGGAGACAGCGACAAAGCAAAATAAAATAAATAAAAATATATGAGTGGAAGCCTTATTACAAAAACAGAATGCCCGCACAGCTATAGACTGCTAAAACCTCCAATCCAGAGCAAAGAATTCAATATTCTCACTTGATTTCATCCTATGTCCTCTGGTTTCTTAATCCCTACATCTCTCTAAGACTTGTCCACTGTTCAATATGAAGTGTTTGTGAAGAGAGAGTGGGTTACTGCATGTCTGAATTGTTGTGTATGTCCAGTGTTATGCAGTCTATTATGGAGAGGATAAGCACATAATGGAGATGAATCCACAGACGGAAATTAATATATCTAATGGAATACTACTGTTCTGAGGCAAGGGTTTGGTAGTGTACTGCATAATTACCCTGTAGCCATTAGCAACTCTAGGGTATGCCACATAGATATCTATTCCTTTCACTTAATGACTTAGCACTGGAACTCTTATGCACTCATACATATTCTAACAACTACAATTTTTCATCTTTAAAGACAAAACTCTCAAAATCTTGGGAAGCCCATAAAGGCTATTTCTTTCTATTTCTTCTGAGATGTGGCTTTGATAAACAATTCTGTCAAAAACTAAAGCCTCAGGAGGAGGAAGGCATAAAAATCCACAGCTGTCTTTAAAGTACAGAAATAATGAAATGCATTGTTGGAATACAAGCTGAAATACAAGCAGTAAATAATGAAAATACACTGAAACCAGGGTAAGTGATCGTTTGTACTAATGCCATTTTTCATGGAAGAACATCGTACCTGACTAAATTAATGTATTACTCTGAGGAATGAACTAAGAAGAATAACCAATCATCACTTTTAACTGCACAGGATATATATATATATAGCAGTCAATGCCAACCTTAACTGGGCCAGGAGTCAGCAAAGATATCAGTGGATCTCCAACCTTCTAGTAAGAAGTAGATTTGTTCCCTTTAAAAACATTACTTTCTAGATTACCTTTAGGAGCTTTTTTCAAGATGTGATCAGGTGAGACACTTGCATAAAACTGTCAGTTATACAGAATCCAAATTAATGGAACCTCTTGATCCTTCCAATAGTCAAGGTTATCTTGTATTCTGCCAAGCCATTGTATAGGGAATTTCCTCCTCTCTGAAGGAACCTCATCTATGTTGTCTAAAGTCCTCTTGTCCTGTGAACATGGGTAAATGCTTTAGCTAATATCTAACATTTTTTTTGTACATGTTCATCATCTCCTGCATTAGTAAGTTAGCACCAAGAACAAAGAAATGGCCTCAGCCTCAATCACTCACATCCAATCTGTAGGTGTCATGTATACCGCACAGAAATTAGAGCCCCCTACCCACAATCATGCCCCACAAACCTGTACACAGTTTTCCCCCAAAGCTTCATATGCCCTCATTAAGCACACTGACAGCATGCTATTCCCTATAAACTTTATTATTCCAATATGCTCTAACGTTTGAAAGACTCCTGCATATTCAGGCCCCAAGCCCTCATAGTATCTCTCACGACATCATTCCACCTCCTCCTTGGTTTCCTCATTTTCCTTATTCCTTCCAGTTCTGACACGTATATGCTTTTAGTCATCCTTTCTTCACTTATCTTCTCCATTGGTCCAAACCATTCAGTACACCCTCTTCAGCTCTCTCATACATACACTACTTTTACTACCACACCTTGCTCTCATCCTATCATTTCTTATTCAATCAACCCTCCTTATACCACACACTGTCCTCAAACGTTTCAATTACAACACATTCACTCTATCCTTTACATTCTGTCCAAGTACCACACCTTGCATCCATACAGCACCAACAAGACTACCACACCATCAAACATACCTATCCATGCCCTTAAAGACAATGACCTCTCTCTCTATGCATTCTGCAATGCATACAAGACCTTTGCCTCCTCACCCATCCAATGGCTAATTTAAGCACCTATGGTTCTAATTTCAGCCATATCCACTTCCAGATATCTACAGGACTCCACTTCCAGCAAATTTTCTCCATTCAAACTCACACTCCAAATAAACAGTCTTCTCACTGCTAAACCCAATAACCTTACTTTTATTCATATCTACTCTCAACTTTCTCCTTTCACTCACTCTCCTAAATTCAGACACCAGCTTCTGCTGTTTCTCACTTGAATCTGCCACCAGAACCATATCGTAAACAAACAAAACTGACCTCCTATCACAAACAATATGTGGATATGCAGCATATCAATAATTGCAAAATGGTGGTTTTGAAAGGTGAAAAATGTTCTATCTGAGGCAGTGTCCCACAAGCATGAGATTCCCAAAAAGTATATCAGGATTTAACCTGCACCTCATAATTTGGTGGGAGGGCAATATACCTCATTTGCCCTTTGCAAATGACCAAAATGTTTACAGCCAATGCTTATAAAATGAGTTACCCTCAGTAAATCAACAACCATTATCAGGCTAATGTCATTGGCTTATCCCTCAAAGCTAATTAGAGCTCACATTTCACAGGTTGAGGAAGCAAAACCAAGGCAGCTACTGGCTATTGAAGGTTCAGGGAAAAAGTTATTAAAAAAGGAGGAAAGGGCAGGGTAAGTACAAAAATCAGGAGAAACTGCTCACAGGATGCCAACTCATGTAAAGAAAAATTTTTCAACTCTCAAAACCTATATATCTCTTCTTGCAGTTGTCATGAAAGCTTACCTGCATGATGGAGGAAGGTTAGAGGAAAACATATTGATAACTAAACCCAAGGCAAAAATAACTTTAATGATTAATGTGAGGAACTCTGGAAACTGACTGTCAAGAGAGAATTCCAGAGCCAAACAGGAAGAATCCATACGTCTCTTCTAGGATACCATTTGATGAAGGGGGAAGAATGCCAAAAATATCCATTAGCTGGTTTTCTTTTAATAAAAGGCTCTACGAAAGCTAAGGCATGGGCCATCTTTTCCCAACATAAAGCTCAGGACAAGCCAGTGAAGGTGCTCACAACCCATGAAACAAAAGTGGAAAACTTCCTAAACTTCGTTTATATATACATATAATCTAGCCAGAAGGGGTTAAAGACCAGGATGAATAACAGATTCTCTCAGTACTCTTGGCAAAGTCCAATGTTTTCTTTGAGAATCAGGGCATTGGGCATGAGGTTCTCTTACAAAACTTCCTCAAGAGGATGAAAAAGGCTAATTCTAAATTTGGTATATACTAAGCCAAAACTGTTTTTTTTTTTATTCTAAACCCATCAAAAGGCTTTAGAAGACATGATACATTGTCTGGACATAGTATAAAAAGTCACAATTTTCCACCAAAAACACAAATGCTGTAAAGATAAGAATTTATGTATGAATGGCTTTAAAAAAATAAGTACTTGATGAAACAGGTCTAAGCTATAAAGATTTCCCCATTTGGCCCACTAGGGAGAGGCACACAGTCTCCTGAAGGACTGGAAAACTAAATCTCAATTCAGGCCTGAGACACTACTGCTACTAGTTATGTTCTGGAGATAAAGAATCATAAGAACTCGAAACAGAAAGCATAACTTACTACTGAGAAAATAATATTCAAGGAAGGCAGCAGTATTTCAGGCCATTTCATACTGAGTATATGTGTAAATACCACAATCCAGGACTGAAGTTAAGTTTTTGCAAAGCTAAGATAGTTTGGAAAAACCCGAGATATATATATATATATATATATATATATATATATATATATATATATGGAGCCATTACAAAACTCAAAAAAAAAAAAAAATTGTTGAGAAGAACCTTTCCCATATGAATAACTTAGTCTTTTGTCTTTAAGGGCAAAAATGGGTATATTTGATGGTACAGTAGTTCTGCTTGGACCTTGTATAAGGCTTAGACAGAAATTTAAAGGACAGGGTGAATGTGTTAAAAATGAAATGATTGCAGAGAATGTGTGTAAGGAGGGTTCATCGATAAGTAATGGTAGGGTAAGACACTGGCATAGTTGAAATAGGTCAAATAAAAGAGCTGAAATGGGTATGCTTAAATGGCTTGGAAATACATCTAAAGAGTGTGGAACAGACGACTAAAAGGGTATACATGTCCAAAGTGGAAGGAAAAAGGAAAAGGAAGAAACCATGGAAAAAGTAGGGGGATGGAGTGAGTGATGCTTTGAAGGTTAAGATGCCTGAATAAGGAAGGTGCCAGGCACCCAAGGGATACAGCAAATTTGGGCAATATGGTTCACAGGGGATGACGTGCTAAACCAGGAAGTAAGAAGAGGTTGGGAAATCCCAGAAAGGTCAGTAAGGCCTAATTGAGGATAGTTGGCTTTGGTCTTGGTGCATTAAACATAACACATTGTGGGTGGCTGGAAGTGAATGATGCTAATTTTTCGCCTGGTCCCAGTGCTACTTCACTAATGCGTCAAATGGCGACCATTTATGAAAAAATGGTGATAGTCACAGAGCTCAGTTCTTTAGTGTTTGTCATTATGAAATACCTATAATTTTGTATTTAGTTCATTCATAGTTTTGTACTCACATTGTATATTTGTTACAATGTGCATTCAATTATTCAAAAGTATTTCAAGCACCATCTTGGAAATAACTGTTATTACAGACTTTATGGGTTACCCTCGGTGCTTATATTTTTTGCCATATAAATCTAAATCCAAAGATTGTTTTTTCTGATTTCATCCTTTTCATATTCTTTAAAACCTTTGCCTACTTATATTTGGGGTTTTAACACTGTACGGTTCTAAAACTAATCATATATCAAAATCTAGATAGATAAAACATGATTTCTCTAATTTTGGCCAGATATGTTATTTACAAATTAAACTTAAGAAATAAGAGATATGATGCATAAGAGGAGACAAATGATGCTTGGATTAGCCGATTCTAAACATTTCTTAAATAACTCGAGGAAATCATTTAATGAATCTTCTTAAGAGATGTACACAAATAATCCTTGAAGATTTTATATGGCGGAACAATCATCTTGAAGTAGTATCAAATGGGTATTCTACATTTGAGGATGCCAATGACAAAAATGGAACCAAGAGGAAAACAGACGCGCAATAATTAATCCAATACATAGATACCGTTGAAGAGGATGTCACAGTCATACCCTATGAGGTCAACATGCCAATATCAGCACATGGGATTTTTTTCAAAAAATACTTCAAAAAGGTGTCGTCGCGTATACAAATCACCTCAAATCTCGTTTCTGCAGTAGTGTCTCACCTTAAATTCCATTTCTGGAGGAGTGTCTTTTTCACATAAGATAAAAGAAAAATAAAATCCATGTGATTACACTGGGTAACAACGAAATTTTGAGTTACGTCAATTGAATGTTTTGATCAGGAGGGTAGACTCACTTCCCTCACCACATGTTTACCTCGCAACCAATGCGGGCCGCCGCTGGCTAGTGCTCGAGCCATTCCGTTAAGTGCAAGATGGCTGAACCACAACAAATGGATGTGGAAAATAACTTTAACTGGAATTCCGACGACGATGACGTGGTTATCATCGAGCATAGGCACACACCAACAGAGTAAGTACCTGCTGTGTATTCCATTATAGTGTTTTTGAGATATTTACTCATATTGGGATATAAACGACCTTTCAAAAGAGGGGTTCCACACGATCTCGATCGATTCACTTCCTTAATCCTGTGCTTTCCAAAGTTGAGAGCATCAGTGTAATTTGGAGGATTTTTCTCATTTGAGGCATTAGATGGGTTACATATCTCTAGGTCACTGTTAATTTAATTCACACTGGAGGTTTATTGTTTCATCGGAGAACTAAGCGAGGAAGTTTCTAGAATATCGTGTTAGAATTATCCTATTTTTTATGTTATTGAACCTAGCTTCATATATCTTAAAGTGCATCGTTTAAAACAGAATATGACGCTGGATAATGAAAATGAAATAGCTAATTGTTGGAAAAGTTATAAATTGCTCTTTAGAACACAACCCTATGCTAAAATTCAAAACCACTAGGATTGCTTAGAAATATTTCATTTAATATTTCGAGGGTAAAAAAGAGTAATTTGCAGTTTTAGTTTGGAAATCCCCAGTAAGCAATGTCCCCAATAAACTGCTTCACCTGTAAGACTTAAGTACGAAATTTAAGTATAGTACTGCTAATACTAGTAGAGTCTACTGCCTACAATCCAACTTAATGTCTATTACTTATCTTTAAACATAGTTGTTCCAGATAGTGGTACCACTGTATATTTTAGTATTTTATTACCATTTTACAAGCTGATATTGCACAGTTAACAGAAATATTGGTACATGTGTTTTGAGGGTCAAGTGCAAAATATGAGCAAGTGAATACTTAGTCCGATGAATTACCCTAATGAGTCTAAAAAATTTAAGTGCAGTAACTGGAATCCACATACAAATCACAGGCACAGTATTGTTGGAAAATGATTAACGGGACAGAGGTTCTCTGGTGGAATATAAATGATACAAGTTTGCATTGGTACTTGTATGGCACAGCATGAATAGAGAATAGAATAACTTTTATTCTGTGATGTATGATAAGTAGGGAAAATGAGGGGTTTATTAATACAAAACTAGGCAATACTCTTGTTGAAATCAACATGATTTAAGGATACCTCATGGGTACCTCACTTAACATTGTAAATAGTCAAAATTAACCTAATTTTTGATGTTTGTTAAATATACTTTTGCCATGGTAGGTTTACATCCAGTCACAGGCCATTTCATGCTTTAGCACATGGTAAATGCTCAAAATGGCCAGTGATGACTGGTAAACTTGCTGAACAAATGTGCCACATGGGTGCAGATAGAAATGTCGTTGAATTGTACTACCAGGAACTCTGAAAATTAAGGTAAATTTTGGCTAGTAGGAGAGGATACAATAGGTTTTCTTGGATTCTGTTGATATCTTCAAGTATTTGATTTCGTTTTATAGTACAGTTTCCCTGATCTTTGTAAAAGTCTTTCTCTGAAATAATTTTAGTAATAAATTACTAAACTACCAGTACAAAATCATTTATATTTCAAAAGTAATAGAGTGGTACTGCAGAACTGGAAATTTACCACTTCTTATGCACAGAGAAGTGGTAATGTCATTTGAAAATTTTAAAAATTATGTGAAGTCAACACTTGACTGCAAAAGTGTATAAGCCGTAACAATTAATTTGCTTTGCATTTGACAGAAAGACAAAACTTTTTGTAATACTGTTTAACCATTTCTGAAAATATGATTTTACATTTTGTGAAGTAAGGTTGTTTTATCTGAGTTTAAGTTCTGTGACACATAATGACAAAGGTAAGCTGTATTGTCTGACTCTGCTGTCAACTAGATATTAAGCATGAATAACGGTAAATATATTTTTTCTTAGATTCATGTCACATATACAATTAGGATTAAAATGCTTTTAACTTATCATTTTAATTGTAATTTAATACGTCTTATTGTCGGAGTGAAAGGATCACTTTTGCATAAAAATCGGGCACTCTTTGTAGATTCGTTAATAACTCATTTTCTGATGAGATCTGGGCTAAGCTTTGAAGTCATTCTTAGCCTTGAAATTTTCTAGGAAATGTCTTTTCACTTTTTAAAGCAGAGAAACTGCTCTACAGATGCATTCATACCTGGAATTATTAAAGCTGCCATTTCATTTTGTTAAGATAAATCTAGATAAGGGATCACAACTTTTTCTTGAAACACTAATGTAACATTGTGGTCACCTTCACGGCTGATTGTGGGCAAGGGGGTTGGAGGGGATACAAGATGTACATCAGTTGATTGATCAAATATAAACCTTTCAGTTTGTTATTGTTACAAATTATATATGAGAACTAAATATTATAGAGGAAGTTCAAGAATATGAATGCTTATTTGCATGAAGGAAGAAGTGCTCGACTGCATTTAATGATACTGTAGTAGCTATCGTTGTGTCTGGCATTGGTAGATCATTAGGCTGATGTAGGTTGAGCTTCAAGAAGCAAACCCAGTCACTATGTATCCAAAGAACTTCTGTCTCCCAGGTTTAGACTGCAAAGTGCAAAATTTACTCAATTTTAACTACGTAGTTTTTTAACTAAACATAGAATTAGGTAGTAACAGTAGAGACTTGTAACACAAACCAAAAGTAACCAAGGTAATCACTTAGTCTTTTCTTATTGGTTAGGGCAAGGTCAGATCAAGTTTATTTGGTTCCTATATATATATTGTGGCATTTTCTCTGCATAACTGTGGTATATTGTTTGGAGAATTTCCTCATTCTTAAATAAAAGTACTGTACATCTTGGATGGCTTTTTTCCTCCACCTCTCTAATTAATTGGAGTGGAATGAAAAGCCTTCAATCTCCTTAATTCACTTCAATCATCCTTTTCTGTATGCTGTAATGTTGCTGCTCTTCACTTTTGTTCTACAGGTATTATTTTGGCTTTTGTTCCTATGGGCTGTCTGCATGTGTCAGCAAAGCATATGTATTTGGTTGATGCTTCCTACAGTTTTTGTGTAGAGACTGGCCATGCAGGGATTGATTATTATGATATTGCCTTCTCTCAAACATGTAAGCTATGAATTTTCTTCCTTCTTTTGTCTTTCCCTCATCCTATAACCATTGTACCTTTAATAGTCGGGCATAAAAAACCAGTGGAGCCCTGGTTATTTTGATTTCTCTTTTACAATTTTCTTTAACCCAAGATGGCTTTTGCTTTGGGCATATTTCGTCCATGCCTTAATGGTCACTATGAAAAAACTTTTCTTCCTTGCACCCTCCTTCATATATGTACTGTGCCAACAAAATGTCTTTATGAGGTCTAGAAACTGATAGATAAAATAGCACTGAAAAATTTACTAATCACATACTTTTTATAGAAGAGGCAACTATTAGCAAATCAGAGGATTGTTTTAATCACTGACGGTTCTAAAATCAACACATTTATGTCCTAAAGTTTAATCGTTTATCAATATTAGGCGAGATATAAGTGCTCAAAATTGGTGTGGTTAAATTTCATGGCTGCTTGTGATGGTACACCTGATGCATTTGATCTACCATGTGTAAATGGTAATATAAAGTAAACATAAACAGTAATTAGATACAGATTTATACATTACCTCTAAAAGTGCATAAAGTGTAGTAAGCACTGTAAACTGAAAAATTAGGAAATAACAGTATTGTAAATTTACTAACATAATTCTGCTGCTCATGAACCAAAAATGCATGGCTATACTAAAGCAATTGTGGATATATTGCTAAAAACATAACAGCAGGTGAAAACTCAGGAGTTGGTCTTCTTGGTACATACCTATAATTTACCCCATGTTTGCCTTTTAAGGTATGGGAATCATTTTCCAGCTGGATTTGATATTCATTATGCAGTATGCATACAATGCATGGAAGTTTAAATCTCAGATTTTTTGTACCTTAAAACCATGTTATGGAAGACTAAAATAACACCAGTATCAGATACCAGGACATCCCATGATTACAATTGGATAAATATTCACAGTAGGCAGATACTAAAAACGGATTACCCTTTGGAGAACTTCAGTGACGCAGTGGACAAATGTTTACAAAGCAATGAAGTATGGACATTGGTTTATGTGCCAAATCAACAAATATCTAGACAGATTAAAGGAGTAGAGCTTGAACTTGGTTCCTGGTTAAGCTGTTCAGTACATTTCTAAAACGAAAGAAGTCATGCAATTGTGAAGTAAAGGTAAAGCCCTGATTTTCACTTGTTTTTTTTTTTTTAAATAAAGGGGGCACAGCCAGCCTGACGAAATTGTATTGATTTTTCATAATACAAAACCACTCCGTGTTTGTCTGATATAATAACGCCTGAGGAGCTCGGATTAATAGTTTTTTTTTCTTTTTTTCATTCTAGTCTGAAATGGCCGTAGGTGGAGCATGACCGTGCCTTGTCGACCTTTCTACATAAGTGAAGCACTGCATGACTGGTCATTATGACATAGTTACTGCATTAGTTTCTATATGAATTTCATGAGGTCCAAGTTACAAAGTTAATTATTGTAAGGGATTTTTGGGTACTTTTTTAGCGTTTCATAAATCGCTATCACTCGAATAGCAGTATCCCTGGCCGCTGTTGGCAGCTTTCCCTGACGAGAGACTTGGCGGCGTAGTGCTACTTTAGGCTGTCTCCAGTCACTCCACTCGCAGAGTTCTACTGTACCTGTTGTCCATAGTCAAACGTAGGTGCCATAATAACTGATGAAGGCCCGTTGTATCTTAAACAGTTGCCACTGAAGTATCAGAATTCTTTTCAAAGCAAAAGTGAGTGTAGCATTACTAAGCCCATATATGTGATGTACCCTGAAGAACGCGTTGCAGTTCGTATGTGCCTGTGTAGGCAGCGACTCCAAGTTTTGTGCGCCAGTAGTACCCTTGGTGTGTGTGACGTCGAGAGTTACGTATTTCAGCGCTAGTGACACGGCACCTAGGATCAAGTGTACGGCAATGGAGCATGATTTTGGCTGCCTGTACAAGGTACGGAGACTGCTTCATTGTTTATGTGTAAAGTGATTTACATTACATAACAGATCTAGGGAACTCGCTCAGGTTTGAAAAAACGAAAATGTGTTTTAGTTATCTGCCTATTTTGCGTTAATTCTTGCTTAATTAAGTACCATTCCTTTCGCAGACGAAAGAGAAGACGGGAAAAAAATGCATCCGAAGAAAATGGGCTGATGGGGTATCTCTGCTGCCTGCCACTATGAAAAGGTTGTTAGATTTGACTTTACATGCAATATGCAGCAACTAACTGCAACTCTTACATAAATTTTGTTTGTACTGTTGTTTTGATTAACATCCTTTATATATATATATATATATATATATATATATATATATATATATATATATATATATATATATATATATATATATATATAGTGGAGCAACTATTAAAATTTTAGGCTACATCAGGGAATAATAAACACTTATCAATACGTTCACTGGTAATCTTGCCTGTTATTATTTCTGTCAGCAAGGACTAGGCGCCTGATGAACTCTTGGAATGTAATCTTGAATAGAGATAGTATGGTTTTGTGAGGATTGTGCTGATTACTTTTCTCTTTCATTACTTTTCTCTTTCGGCTTGTGGTCGTGTGCCTTGTCGTCTCATTAGGTTACGCAGCACCAGACAGCTCGTCAGGTATATTATGTAAGCTGCTTTTTCTTTCTCTTTACGAAGCAGGACTGTCAGTACCCGAGGAAAAGTTGACTTTATTTGTTTCTACTAAATGAATCGTTGTTGTGGGTACACATATACGCAGCTGTTGCCTAAAAAATTAAATGTTTTTTCACGACTTTACTCGTAGACTTGAACGCGAAAATATTTATTAGACTGGCTGTGCCGGGATTAGTTCATGAACTTATCGTATAGTACTGTGGACAATAACTTACAAGCTGCTCATTATTTATTGTTGAAAGGATGTGAGGGAGGCTGATATGCTGAACATTGGCGTAACGTTTACTGTGTAGTGGAATGCTGGTGTCAGGAATGCAAACTTGTGTATTATATATTTGTATTATCAAGATCTTGATGAAAGTAGGTAGGATAAGGTTAACAAGTCTTCCTAATCATAAGTGCACAAAATCTACAGAATTCGTATCGGCACACTGAGCATAGCTGTATAGGTTTACCTCTAAGGCCTGATATACGCTTCGTGTACACTTGTGGCAGTGTTGGCCCTCTTTCTCTAATTGACACCATTTTTAATTTACATGTAACCGAATGTCTGGAGGGGCGCTGTTGAAGAGTTTGCAGTTACAGAGTTTCAGAGATCAGTTCATGTGGTTAGAATGTATTTGTACATTCAGTGGCTATCGACTGCATGCTTAAAGCATGCTTGTCCATCTGTCAGAAACTCGTCTGCAATATTAAATTGCTGACGATGATGAACTCGGTGACAACATTCGTGTGAAACGATGCAGTTTTCTTGATAGATAATAAGGAGCAAATACATTTTCTGTGAGGATGTTTTGATTCCTTTTGTATAATTATTTCAATAACTTCTATCTATCATGCCTTTTCTTATGAGGAGATAGAAAAAAAAATGCTTTCCTTTAGGTAGGAAGGTTGGCAATACAAGTTGCTTATTAATGTATATTTATATATACTCATTGATATATAGTATGCATATTTATATATATTTGTATATATACTTATGTATCTTATTTGCATTGTATACATAATATATACGGTCGGTGTTAGCGGAGTCTGGAGACTACTTTCGATGAGACTCTTTTTGAGACTTTCCCTTTTCCCTTCTTCTAGGCTCAACAGTTAACTGGATTTCTACAACGCGTATATTCTTCCTAAGAGAAAAACAAAGTAATGTGTGGGATGTTTTCCTCTTCAGGTCCGGGTTAGTGGTGGATGGGCGGGCCTTGAGGAGGGAGGTTGACGGAGATCTCTGACAGCCAGAGAAGTCGCCTTATCTACTGTACATGTTCGCTTATCACCTAATAGAATGTTTACTGGGTAAGCGGTGTTTCTGTGCCCCTTACTTTATAGTGGATTCTTGTATCTGTGGTAAACTGATTGTACATTTTGGAACACCATGTTTGCTGCAATAGTAATGTGTTTGTGTGTGCCTGTGTTTAAGGTAGATACAAAAAATCTATTTGTAATAGATTTTTTTTTAACCAGTAAATAATTAACAGACGCGCACTTATGAGCTGGATAAATGGTAGAAAATTAAAGAGAACTGCTTCCTTTATATGACTGGATGCTTGCTTCGCTGTTTACAGGCACGTAATACCAATATAACTCCGCGGCTGTCAGGTGTGTTCGGAAGAACTACTTTCACTGGCTGTTATATGCAGAGTGATGCAGAAAGGTAATGTGATAGTGCAGTGTGTGTATCTTTACAACGTACAGTGAGGGAAGAGCGGGTAGCTTTTGTGACCGTGGTAGTGTAACACAGCTGGACAGCAGGTGTGTGTGCACAGCTTCTGGCCTGCCCTGCTGCTGTTGGCAGTAAAGTGTCGTTGTTGGCACTATGCCATAGATTATCCACCCTCACAGGACCAGTTCACCCGTGCCTCCTTCACGAAACTGTACCTCAGTATTCAAGTTCATAATACAGTATGCAGTTAGTGTGTCTTAATTCATCGTAATTAACTAACTGAGCTCCGTAATAGGCTACAGCCTTGCCACAGTTAACATCCGGTAAGGGAAATTAGGTATATTCCTACTGCAAAAGACGGAAACATTTCATGAAAGATTTTCTGGATGCCTCCAGTGTGAGCATCGTTCAACTAATGGAATGATGGGAAATCATATTTGGCTAGTTCTTCAGTATGATATTTGGTTTGTGACAAGAAGAACCAAGAGCCGTGTGTGGCACTACCGGGAGTACCTTTGGCTTAATTCCCGTGGTGACGCTAGTGCCAAGTTAGTGGTGGCCTAGGAGGGGTTGGGGGGAGACTGGCCTGGGGAGGAAGAGAGAACAACCCCCCCCCCCCCCCTTCTTCCCTTACTTCTGCTACCCTCCCCTTGCCAAAGGGAAGAGTGGCGGGTGCGCGCGGCATCCTGAGCTGGCGGGCAACAGTGTCAGTGGGGAAGAGGGGTGAGCGTGGGACAGAGTCGGTGCTGGTGAGTGAGTCGTGTCACCTGAACTTGGTGGTCAAACCCTCCCCATCCACTAGACCTGACCCTACCAGTAGTTACCATGACCGTGTGATCTCGCCCATTGACCTTTCATCAGACGATCTTCCGAAGTCCCGCATGGTAGCCGTTACCCGTAACCAACCTGCTGGTACTTGAACACCTCTACCATTTCGACCCTTTCCTTTGTTGTCCTAAACTGATAACCTTATACTCTTACCCCCACCTCTGTCATCCTACCATGACCTCAAGCAGTGTATGTCAGTATACCGTTGACCTGCCACCATCTCATGCCTACTAACCACAGCCATCAAGTCTTACCCATCGAGTGACCTTGCGTATAATTTTTCTTTGACCTCGCTTACGGGCCCAACACCTAGCCCAGGATGAGTGCACTGAGACCCACTTGGTGTTACCGTTACACTGAACGCTGTGTGATCGCCTTCTAACGTTCCCTCATTAACGATCATCAGAATTAATGAACAGTCAACTGCCAATACTGTGCAGGTTTCTCGGCCTGAAAATCTGTAGCCTGTGGTGAATTAAGAAAAATGTGTAACTCATCAAATGCATTCTTAGGAATGAGATTGCTGAAAGTGTTTTAAGAGAGCGGTATTTCAAGAAACAGTACGAGACAGTGGAGCAAAGGACAGACTGAAAAATTAATACAGTGTCTCATTTATCCAGCTGAAAATAAGAGGTTGGAAAGAAGCCAAGCACAGTGTCGACTCGAATGCAATGAAGTGGCTTGAAGAAATTATAGTTTAGTGTCGCATCGAATGGAAAAGGAAAAAAAAAATATACAAAGGTTGCTGGGTTTAGTGTCATATTGAAGAGAAACAAAGAGGTCTGAAAAAAACTGTGAATCAGTGAATTACCGAACTGAAACAAAGGAAGTTCGAGAGAATGAGTCGTATATTTACTTGAAGATCCCCTCCCCCCCAAACTCCTCACCACCCTCAGTTAATTTAGGTGTGTTACGGTAAACCTAGAAAAAAAAAACACTAAAAGAAACATGGGGAATCTTCAGGTGATCCATGTATCGTCATTTCGAAGTGAAACGGAAGTCCGAGAGAGAAATTACTCGAGTTACTGTGTCATTTACCGAACTGCTGTGTTGGACGTGCGACGAGAACGTTAAGAAAATAGCGATGATGTGAGGCAGCTTTGTGAATCTTGGGGGAGGGGAGCACGCGTTAGGTGCCGCCCGCATGTGTCGCTGGCACGAGCCCGAAACACTCCGCCAAGCGATCCGTTGGGGGTGAAACCAGACTTAGGGGAGGTTGGGGGGATGGTCTGAGACAGTGTGAAGACCCCCTCCTCCTCCCATACACACACACCCACACACTTTTTCATATTTTTGTGCGTTTGCGTGCCTTTGAAGGCATATGCATGCTTGTACGTGAAAGGCGGAAAGAGAGTGTGTGTATGTGTTTGTTACAAGAGAGTGAGAGAGACGGATTGGGGGAAGGGGAGAGTGGTCTAAGTTGAGTGGTGTAGTAAACTAGCGATTATATAACCGGCGGTACAGTTGCTATGGGGAAGCAATATCTGTCAGGGCAGGTCTTGGCATACCGGAATACACCTCTTTTTTTATATTCACGGTGAAACCCAACGATATTTACGTCGAC
This sequence comes from Panulirus ornatus, assembly GCF_036320965.1. Taxonomy (NCBI): domain Eukaryota; kingdom Metazoa; phylum Arthropoda; class Malacostraca; order Decapoda; family Palinuridae; genus Panulirus; species Panulirus ornatus. Next base: position 32,582,218 of record NC_092269.1, read on the forward strand.
CAAAACAAGGAACAGAGGAGGAACGTCCTCATTCAGGGCCAAGCCCACATAGACCTTTTACCACGGCGTCCCTTTGAAAGCCATAGTTATGGTAACGTAATTGCCATAGACGTTCAGTATATAATGATACCCGTACTTCTACTTTCTGGAGTAAGTACGTGCGAGTTCGCCAGATAGATAGAAGTTTGGCGTCTCTTACTCAAGGAATGATTGACGTAACGAAGGTAAAACCGCTATCAAGTCAGAGCTGCATTTCCATAGATAAGTGAAGAGCAGTACAGTGCTGTATTACATTAATGCTATTGTTTCCCCAGTTAAGGAGGATAGCGAGTATTCTTTCCGTAATATATAATTTCATGTATGTTTATATCCCTGTGGCTATTCAGAATGGCGACCCAGATTTTTTTTTTCATGACAATCGCATGCATCACAGAATTTATGACACGCTGGGGGAAGGGGGGGGGGGTACGTACAGATGCTAAAAATTCTTTTCCGTAATTCCTAATAACTTGTTAAGAAGTAAGTTGTGTTGAGCCTCACCAGAGCTGTAGACAACTTCAGTACAGCTGTGTACCGAAGAGAAACGGAACTTTATGGGTGATGTAGTAGTACACCATTAGTTGCTTCCTGTGGCCACAGCAACACTCTTAGGTTTTCACTGAAGCTCTACATGTTCACTGCAGTCATCCCTAAATCATCCCTCGTGACCTGATGGTGGTGGTCGCAACAGTGAAGTAACTCTGATACTGATTATTTGCGGTAATTCGCACGTTTAAGATCGGTATAGTGACGACGAACCTGTGACTGTTTTCCCCCCTTTTTTATGAAATAAAAGTTTCGTTATATAGGATCTGTGTCCTTGACTCCATCCGTTAACAAGGACGGATGCTGGCAAGTCTTCGTAGTTGAGAAATATGTTGTCGCTGTTACTTTCATTGTCACCGTGGTACTACTACGAGCAGACGCAAGATATATTTGTAAACGACACGTGGCCCAGCATATACTTAGTTGATGACATAATACGGGTAAAAAGAAGGGCATGACAGCTAGAGAATGGATGCGAGCGGAAATGGCCTTTCTTCGTCTTTTCCTGGCGCATCTTCGTATGCGCGTGAAATGGCGATCATTAAAAAGAAAAGAAAAAAAAAAAAAGGCCACGAGGAAACTGGATAGTAAAAGTGTCGTATAACACTGGAGACTCCAGGCCAGCTTGCTGGTTTCAGTTTTATGTGGTTGACGGATGTAGCCACTGTGCGTGGGTAATTGTGTAAGCCGGTGTGTGCATGCATGTGTCTGACCTCTGTCTGTTTGATTGTCTAGCCGTGTCTTTCTGCCTGTTCCTCATGGAGGGTGTATGAGGAGAGTACTTAAAGAAATCTGACTGGGTGTGACGGCAAGAGATTACATTACTATAAGGGGTCAAGTGAGGGCATATTAGTTATAAGAAGAGAGAACAAAGGATGATGCGAGAAGAGCAGCAATACACTGATGGAGAAGCTGACGTGACGAGCGAGATGGAGAAGAACGTAGTTGAAGCTGCGTCTATAGAGGGGTTTGAAAGGTATACGTTAGCATGGAGAAGTGGCCTGAGCACCTGCCGGAATGAAACTTGATTATATTACAGAAGTCCTTTAAATATATTTAACACGGTGTATGGCAGACCGCGTCAAGAGGTTTGGTGAACTTACAGGGGAGGTGTAACAAGGATGTGGGAAGGGAAATGGTTGTGAGGACCACATTTGTTTTTGTTCTCCGGCAGGTAGCGGGGAAAGTTCAGAAAAAAACAAGAAGCCGTGTCCAGAATTAATGGATTTACATAACGCACACGATACGACTAAAGTGAGCGTGGGTGAACTGAAAATATTAAGGGCTCATAATATGCATGGTTGACGTAAATGTTACCAAAAGCTTCTACTACAATGGAAGTAGTATTGTACTGTAAGAGTTAGTGGTGGTTATAAGTACGTGGTCTGAAGTAAATGTGGAAGTGATTCAGGAGTGAGTAACGTCCCCAGGATGGTTTAATGATTATTATGGACAGGGGCAGTACGTCAAGTGGGATATGATTTACGCCTAATGCCAAACCACATTGAAACATAATGGATGTTGCCGCAGTTACTGCGTGCAGATGACTAACGCCTTCGGCCGAAGCGAGGGAGGATTCGGGTGGAGTGGAAGGCTGTCTTGTGTAGTGTGTTTAGGAAAAGGATGCAGAGAGCAGGTGCGTGGAGGAGCAAGGCACCTTTCCCGCCCAGTTGTCACAGGATAATATCATTTTCAGTGGATATCTGGATGTTAATGAGTATAGTTATTCGGGCATGATCATCAGATTGTACTAGGAAAGCTGAAGCTGGGAGTAGTTGTAACATGGAAAAGAATAGATTACACTGGATTCTGTGGTCATGATAAAGCGGGGCGTATGCCAGAATTGTACGTGATGGAGTGGCTGTCCTAACGTGGATGTATTAATATAAAAAACAAAAACTGGTTTTTCAAGATCAAGAAAGAAAATACGAGCAACAGAGGTGGATGATATGCCTAGTATTATCAGAAATGAGATAGTGAAGATGTGTGAAAGATATGTAAAGGTGTTGCTTGGTATACGTAAGAATAAAAGTCTTTATAAGATAGCGTGGCTGTTTAGGACGTTTTACGGATGATAGGTTTGGTCTTGGCGGACGTGTGGCAGCGTAACTGAAAGTATGAAGGGAAGAGGGGTAGAGCGAGGAAGAGATCAGAAGACGAGCGAAATAACCTGGCCAGTATAGATGCTTCAGATGGGGATGTACAAAAGGTTTATTGTCTTTCGGAAGGGAAGGGCTATGGATGGAAGTGTTAGATTCATGTGATATAGGGACTTGGCGTGTGGAGTGATATACACTGGGAAGTGCTTATATTACCACGGAAGCCCATATGACGCTTCAGCGCACTGGACGTGGGTCAGGATGTGTATTAAAAGCGGTTTATATATTCTCTCTTATTTAGGAGAAAGGTAGATGATCTTAATTCTGCCCTAGCGCGGGTTTACGACGGTCACGTATATAAACGTGGTGGTTTGAAAAGTCACGTGAACGGTGGCCCAAAAGTCACGTCAAGAAGGTTTGGCTCGTGTGTACGTACGTGGTGGGAATACCAGTGAACGCTAATATTATCGTCGGAGGTAAGGCGTGGAGGCCCAGGCCGCTGGCCACACAGCGCTAAAAATAATGGGATACTTTTTTTTTTTTTCTACACCGAGGCGTTAAGAAGAGGGAGAGGAGGGGGGCAGGAGGGAAGCGTGGAGAGAAAATCCGACGAAGGTTAGTAGTGTGATATATAGTGGTACACCTGGCCTACCCCCGATCAGTGTCCATAGCTCGTTCGTGCCCACCATACCCACAGCAGTTTCATCACACCAGGGAAGGGCGTAGCGGGTGTTGGCAAAGGGTGTTATCTGGTCAGAAAATCTAGTACAAACCGAGATCGAAAGGAGTTACTGGTAAGGGAAAAGCTACGAATGTGGCTTTCATATAAAGGGAGTGATTGATTATTTAATATATACCCCTCTGTATGACGTAAAGGGACAGATGAGGGTCGGAGCATAAACAAACAGCGATGGACTAGGCTGTCACCTGCAGGAAGAGTGAAGAGGAGAACCTCGCTAAACACTGGAGGCGGTAGTTGCCAAGATTCATTAGGGGTGACAGCACAGGCAAGTGGACCGTTCTTCGCTAATTACTGAGTGATGAGTGACCGATATTTTTGGGAAGTGGTGACCTCAGACCGTCTTCAGTGTTTCGTCACAAGCGAAAGGAAGTTCTCTACTGTAAAGAGGAAGACACAGAAACAAGGAAAGGACTGGCAAGTGGCAATGAAACTGACGGGGTGTTCAAACATCCAGAATGAACGGTGTTAGCTCTTGGATATTTGAAGTACCTGAAGGTGACTGGTGAAGCAGACCAAACCGAGGCAGTAAAGCAGTCAGAACTGACGGGAGGGGGAGGGATGGACCTGCTTTAGACGCCTCTTTTAACTTGAAATCTCAAAACCTCAAGTCTACCATAGGTTTGTGATGCGCTCGGGAAGTTGTGTGTGATTTATGGGAAAGCGGATCGTGACTGGCGAAGGTTAAGGTAAGTACCATCTTTCTGCTTAAACGTTCTACGACTTAAGAACTTTGTGAAATTTAAGGTGATAGTGTTGTAATAATGTGGTTAAGAATTTCGGCTGAAAGAATAAGGTTTTGTTATTATTTTTGGGTTAGTTTCATGGATGGCTTTGCGACACAACTCGGCAGTCCTCAAAACGAAATACTGATTAACTTTGTGCACTGTTGTATTTTTATGAGAACACCTGAGTGCTAACTGATCAGGTAATGGATAAAACATCAACCTACACGAAATGTGTAGCCTAGTCTCTAACGAAATTGCAGTTTTGATCCTCTGTTCAGACTGGCTATTTGACACTGCGGCCCGTACACTGAAACGTGTATTTTCCACAATCTGGTTGACTTCAGGTAAAATTGAAGGTAACGCGTGGTCTTATTTCTGTCTTACGATAGGCTGCTCCTTTTATTCTGTTAAGCCCACACATTCTGTGTTTGTACACCCTACCCACTTTTGGATTAAGTTGGTGAAAAACTGAACCCCGTGAACGCTTCCTTCAGTTTTAACTTTGTTAGGCTTAGTTGGAGCTCACACTTGTACAGGCCAGGCCCGTGTTATATGTTTCTCTTCAACACATTCCGTAATGTCAATGAGAGCTACAGGCAGTTTAGCAAAACGGTTGGGCCACGGATGATAAGTGATTTTTCTTATTGTACAGATGACAGCTTTGTGTTGGTGAAAATTTCTTTAGTCTTCCATGTCTATCGTGCCAAAGGTATATACTATTTTCGAGGACATTGTTGACCAAGGGTGCCAGGAGTTTCCACTCGTAAATCACATCTTCAGTCGGCTTTAGCTGTCGACGCGGCAGATAATTCGAAATAATTAGTCAACCAGTTGGCAAATGATAATATAAAAAAAAAAAAAAAAGTACAGAGCCTCCCAGAAATTCACAGATTTCTTTTCCTGTTTTCCGACTGTGGTTTCCCGGATGGCCATCTTCCGAATACGTCACTGACAGGAAATGACGGCAACAGACGGAGCGTAATCGCAGACTGGCCTTTGCGTTCTGAGATCGGTAGGGAAGGGGGAGGGCTTAGGTGCAGGGTTAGCTGTGAACTAGGGCGACCACAGCCCTTATACCACCACACTGGCGGGGCTAGCGACATGCACGAGGGCAGATCATGAACAACAGTAATCGCGTCTTACATTAGCAAAGAAATCGCAGGTACTAAATGAGAATTTTCTGTCTGCTTGAATATTTGTGTGTGAGAGAGAGAGAGAGAGAGAGAGAGAGAGAGAGAGAGAGAGAGAGAGAGAGAGAGAGAGAGAGAGAGAGAGTGACTGTGCTAATCATGAGGTAACTCCCACGCGGATTCCAATCCAAAAAGTATACAAGTACTCCACTACGGGGGTTGGCCTTACACTAGTGGTGAATACTTTATGAAAAAAAACTCAATTTCCGAGTCCGATACAGCGATATAAATGCTCAGTCTTTCGATACTTCTGTTTAGATTTTTCGTAAATACTGCTTTTGATTCTAGTGAACTTATGAATATTGTTACCGTACACGAAACCTGCAGACAGTCTACCTCAGTCTGTAATTCATCAATGAGTATAAGCTAAATTGAATGAATGTTACAGCTCTTCCATTGTAAGATTACAGCTAGAAACCAGTATGTATGTATAAAACATGTGAGTTTCGCAGTAGAATCGCTGTGAGTTCCCTATGAGATGCTTGGAACTGATTATACGATATGAACGCGTAATTGTTTCTGCACAAGAAGAAATTACTTGCTACAATGTTAGTTCTGATATTAATATGTTAATATAAGAGATTATGGTGAACAGACTTGAAAATGTACTTGCACATACCTTTCATAAAATTAATTTAGGATCCGATATTCCATTGGTTTGCCGACCGCTTGTATGTTGCACAAGTGGAAATGAAAGGCTGGTTTTTGCCTTCTGTTGATCTTGGTAAACCTGTCTTCTTGAGCACTCGAGGCCTCCTGTTAGAAGAAAAAAATGGATGTTAGCGGTTTCCTTTAGTGGAATATTCACTAAAATGATGATAGACTTAAATAAATTTCGAAGACTCTGGAATGCTAAATTAGCCAAGTTAAATATCGCTAAGTACATTTACAATTTAGTAACAAGCATTCGGGAATTGTGTAGCCAATGAACCAGAATATGTGACACAAACTGCTTCAAAAAGATTCACTCCATGTGAACGCTCAATACAACAACCAGTGACAAACTACTTGCAAATAAAGATGTAAACGAACCAACGGCAGAATCGAGGAACTTTGTTCAAAGTAAACATCACATTTTTACGTGTATATCCTCATAAAAGATGCGATGCTTTCCGAGACGGAGAGGAAAGGCTTTGGAAAAGGTCCTGTTACGTAACACAGCTCTCTTTACCCATGTAACGTTGACTGGTCAAGTCTCAAAATACGTCTCAGGACTTTCCATTTGACCTCCATTATGAATTTAATATTCAGCTGGGCTCATTAGTCCACATGTACGTAGGCATCACTGTGATCATCACTGTGATAGTGTGGGTGCAAGGCACATTGCAGGGGGTAGGTGAAGGCACTGTATTTTCCGTGGAATTCTGTCCTTGAGGATTTTGGCTGTTCCCCAACTTGATTACCAGTGTGACTGTGTGGTGCTGATTCTTTCCTCATTCACGAGGACCTTTTTGGAGAATACTGTCGGGCCCGGCCAGGCCGCAAGAAAGTTTTAAAATGGAAAGTTAAGAAGCATTTATCTAGTAAACGATACTGTGTGTGGCACTCAATGAAGGTCGTCTTAATTCCTTATCTGATAGTCACCTCTCTCTCTCTCTCTCTCTCTCTCTCTCTCTCTCTCTCTCTCTCTCTCTCTCTCTCTCTCTCTCTCTCTCTCCTCCCCAGGTGTTCCGTGCATCCGTGTTGAGAGACAAGAGCAGCTGCAACTTTTCTAAATTTACAGTGTGGCAGGACTGGGAGTACTTGTGTGCGAGTGTCTGTGTGTGTGATGGACGGAGGAGACTCCTTGACAAAGGGAACATCCTGGCTTCCGATATTGTGGCAGGGGAATATCCTGATGGTGTATATGGTGGAGAAAATGGCACTACGCAGAAGACAGCTTTGGAGAGCCTTCTGCTGCTACCATCATATGAAGAGGTCTTGCCTTGTATTGATTGTGTGACAAGACGCCCGTCGAACCTAATTTTGTGAGATTTGTTATGGACCGCTGAGAACGACACTCGTTTTTGTAAAATCCTCTCCCCACAACAGATCACACCACGCAACACGTTGGTCGTGGACTGTACAAGTGTTATGAGTTAACCTCGTATTACATCGTACGATTGTGAATCTGACCAGTGGCAGGATGAGTTGTGCGTTCCTGAACATGATGAGGCGAGCTAGATAACCTTAACGGTAAGAAATAATCAAGTTCATTGTCACAGTTTCCTCTACCCCGGGAGAGTTAGTAAAGAAGCTGGAGAACGCCAAACGTCTAGTACCAGAGATCCAAGGACTATGTTAGTCTTAGACGACGTGGGGGAAATACTGGTCCCTTCTCCGCGCGCTTCTACTTTCTATGGAACAGATGCGTGATCTCGCGGTGTCGCTCTGTGCGAATGAGAAGCACGGTGGACGAAGAAAAAAGAGAAAAAAAAGACTGGCTTTTTATCCCTTGGGCGTAAGCATTTAGCTTTGTGGTGGTGGGAGGGAAATCCGAGGAGGGAGTGTGGGTTGATCACACCGTACTTTACAGAACAAGACGCAAGCCATGGCTCAGCCTGACACGGCATTGAACTTCGGTTTGAATCACGTTATTGATATCTGACGGTTTTCTCTTTGAACGTAGAACACAGGATTTTATGGTTTACCCATGAAACTATGTGTTTTAACTGGGATTACAGAGATGGGTCCCGTGATGATTACTCAAACCGAGCCAGCACAATATAGGTCCTCAAAGACGACATAGCCGTGAGAGATCGCATCCATTACATTGTGTACATATATTTTTTTCCTATGTTGTAAGTGACAGGAGACCTTCCTCAGTACCGTACAGCTCCCCCCCACCCTTTAAATAACTGTGGTTATAATGGATACGTTGTTCCCCCCTCCCCTACTGTACTGACCTGTGTTATATAACCCTCCGTGAATCTTAAGACCTACAGGAAATTGCTTATCCACGCACGGTTCTTCAGGGATGATTCTCTCTCTCTCTCTCTCTCTCTCTCTCTCTCTCTCTCTCTCTCTCTCTCTCTCTCTCTCTCTCTCTCTCTCCAAATATGAGCTTCGAATGCTCGACTTGAGGCCAAACAGGATAACATCCTTATATACAAACTGAGTTTTTATCTTTAGTGTCAGACAGGATGGCGTCTGTCTCTAAAGATGTATAGCTAAACAGGATGGCATCTGTTTCTAAAGACTACCTATGGTTGTTCTTGGTTCGTTTCTCAGGGCGCCTAACGCATCAGACGTTGGTTCTTTCATTTCCCACCAGCATGTGCTAAGTACACCTTTTCACAGATAATAACGCAATCATTCAGCTTTGCTTTTTATGCAGAGGTCAGATCTTAGCGATTCGTTTTATCAGTTAATTTGATCGTCGAGACCTTGGCACGGTGGTTTTAGAGGCGCGAGTCAGCAGTCTGTCTGCAGTTTGGAGGTGTAGGTCGGTTGGTGCTGGTGGAGCTGCAGAGAGCAGGGGATGCGGGAGTTAGGTGTAGTATTAGTGTCACCAGTCAGTGGGATTCCCGGGTGAGTTTGTGGCATGTCGGCCAGCATCGGCCGAATACTACACGTTCGTCACCCCGCCACACTCTCCTCTCCATCCCCGCCACATTCCCCCACTACAACTCCACCACCTTCCATCCTCTTTCACTCTCCGATTTTGTAACATGCCTTTACCTCCTACCTCCGTGAATTAACTGCTTTACATACTGTCTGCTGTGAGCAGAGAGAGAGAGAGAGAGAGATCGGGAGATTAACGTCAACACAGCTGGAGAGTCTGTTACCTCTCTGGTCATGAGCCTGCTGCAGTGTGCGCTTATCGCAACTTGAATGTAATGAGTTACAGCATCCATTCTTCATGAAGGGTCGAACGTGCTTCTTGAATACACTCTCGATTATTTCCACACACACACACACACACACACACACACACACACACATATATATATATATATATATATATATATATATATATATATATATATATATATATATATATATATATATATATTCTGAAAAGATAGAGCAGATTTTACTATTTTTTGTTTATAAATACAGTCAGTACCCAACACTGGATTAATACTGGAGAGAGTGATCAGAGTTCCAAATATATCTCTTATATTCATAGAGCTTACACTATTACTGAAGTATCGAACTTGTCAAACTGCTAAAATAATTAGACAATTTCATAGACTACGCCGTCGAGTACAGAACTACCTTTTAAAGGAGGTATAAGAGTAAAGTGAACCACTTGTAAAAAAAAAAAAAAAGTTAGAGGTGCTGGGATTGAAGATATATAGATGATATGAAGACACGCGAAATCTGCTAACTCGGGACAGGTCAACAGGACCTTACTCACTGTAGTGCTTACATGTCCCTCGGTTCACTAGCAAGATAACCAATCTGTTCTCCCTTATAATATAGTTCCAGTAATCATTTTTGTCCGACGTTTTAATTATTAAAGGTTCTTTAACAATCCTAAACAACTAACGGTATGTTAATTGTTGCAAAAAAAAAAAAAAAATCGCTTTTAGTGACGAATGAATAGTGAAGGCAAGACGAACATTGGAAGAGCCGACACGCAGGATGTTTTGTAACACTGCAAGGACGAGTTATGTTACATGTTTTTTGATACTGTGGTTACGACACACAATCGTGGTTGATGAATAATGAAAGATTATTGCGTTATGCAACCCGTCTGTAAGTAAAGGATTGTTTACGTCACGGAAAGATTTTTAACAAAAGGCGTGTTACGTCAGGGAATTAAGATAACCCCCTTTCCTCACAAGTACGAAGTGGTCAGACGCGTCTTAACAACATCAGTAGCATTTTTTAGACACTTTTGAACATCGCAGGAGCAACAGAGGCCAAAATCATTGTCAGAGCGTGATAAGTGATGGTAATATGAACAGGTCAGTGAAAGGGAGGACATCAGGGATCATATGTGAAAACTAATCTTGGGCTTAAGGGTCAACATGCATATCTCAAAGAGCTGGAGGGGACGGGTTCGATGCCACACAGCTGTGCATTTTATTTTCTAGCTTGGACCAGTCATTGTTGAGTCTGACCTTGCCACAGGTGAGACGTTCTTGCTGAGGTGACCACCATAAAAAGAAAAAGGTCCGAAGATGACCTAGATGTTGGAACTGAATCAGATGGTACAGTCGCAACGATAAAAAGCCTCAAACGCCCCAGGGTATGATGTGAGGTACAATGTCAGACTGGCAGGGGCATCATGGAGGGGGGATCATGGCGTCATGGGGTTGCCTGAGTAAGCAGGAAGGGGTTGTGCCTGCGGGCCGGGATCGGCCCCAAGACGTGCACGGAAGCTAAAGCCATCAACACGACTCCATTGGCGGGCCTAGGCCTCGGTCATGCATGGTGCGACCCTGGTCACCTTGTAGTGTGGATCCGTGCCATGCAAAGACTCGGCAAAGGCTGTGGTAGGATGGCAATATATTACTAGGACAGTAAGGGTTTGCTGTATCATAAGCTGAACGAATTCTGACCTTAACTTTGGAACTTAGAAATTTGGGACAACTTTTTCAGTATTTTGATAAATTTGGGACAACTTTGTCAGTATTTTAATACGATTTTAAATCAAATTTTCACTCGTGCACTACACTGACGATGTTACTTTTACTGTTGATTTTTTTTTTTTTTTTTGTCTAGAGTCACGGGTTGGTTGCTATCTTTGACAAAAAGAATATAGCTGTTTATTTTCTCATATCTGTTCAAGCACAAAAATGAAGTAATGAAAAAGCATCATCACGCGTCATGTTGCGTGTTCGATGTCACGTGTTACTCATTAAGACTTAAGTACGGGGTGAGGGGGTTTACTCTGCGTGTTGGTGCGACTATAATTAAATAGTTATCTCTCACAGCATAGCACGTGACCTCGCGTGTCTGGTCTCTCTCTCTCTCTCTCTCTCTCTCTCTCTCTCTCTCTCTCTCTCTCTCTCTCTCTCTCTCTCTCTCTCTCTCACTAATTCGTCTGATGTTGAATATACAGAATAATCTGAGTTATTTCTATTTTGAATGATGCCCGAGAAGAGTCTGATATGCATTGAGCTGAATATGATTGATTGTTGAATGACTAAATCAATAAAATTACTTGGATGTACAGGTTCGCAGGACTAATGATTGTTGAAGCAAGCGTAGTTGAAGGCATTGTATGAGAAGCTGATTTTGCAAGAAAAGAAAAAAAATATCCACTAAGTAACTTCATAAGCATTTGTTAAAGCCGTGGGATTTAAATTAAGATTACGAGCTGATAAGAGCCAGTATTTTTTAATCTCATCCTGATAAAGAGTGACAACCACCAAGAACGGAAATATGTATTCCTCTAGGCTGAGACCAGTCGAGCCACCTCCCTCCTTTAAGGTGTAGAAAGTGGAGCGCATTACTATATCACGGTCACATTACCCGACATACCGCAGGGTGAGGAAGTGGGTGAAGGTGCCACGTAAGATGTTGGAGGAGAAGTGTTAAAGAGCTGACGGTAATAGTGTTCTTAAAGCGGGTGCTGCCATATGCTCGTCCTCACGAGTCTCTCAACTCTATAACCCACTCACTCTCGCAATCCGCTATTTACACTCGTGTATGGAGTTTGGGCAGACTTGTCCGTATGGCGAGTGCCAGGTAGCGGAGGAGTATTAGCGAGTCTTATACAGAACAAGTCTCTGCCAAGCGTAGTGTAGTGCAACGAGATGTAGAACACGTAGAAAGTTTCGGGTTTCGAAGTGACATTGCCTTTAAAAAGAACGGGAGTAAACTTGGAACACGCGGAACTTACTCATTAACACGTTCTGTGAACTTATCAACTGACTGTACATTTGCCACAGAACAGCCTTGAACAAGCATGCAAGTATAAACAAACGTTACCCCACAGGAAAACGCACAGTCACTTAAACAAATGATACGGAAATGAATCACACATGACTTAGTACAAATACTGATTCATGTTGTTGTTCTACTGGGGTCTGTTGTTCAAGAGATGTACTCAAGTGAACTTAACATTTTACAAGTGAATTCCAAGTTCGACAATGAATTGAGAAATCATTCCATACCCGCCAAAAGGAGAACCAAGTAAAACAAAGTCTTTTAACTCCCCAAACCACAGACAACGTCATGTGTTCCAGCCTGACTGCCACCACATATAACTTCGTGTCACAATCTTAAGCTGCTCTTAGGTTTACTGAATACTCTTATTACGACGTTTCAAAGACATATTTCACTTGTTATAAGTTACTACAGTACGTAAATTTGGTAAGCGGCAGTACCAGCGTGGAACTGTAATCATCTGCATCATCTAATGGACCTTCACTGTATTCCACTGTAATACTAGTGGGTTTTCTTGCTTTTGCCCTTGCCCTGCCATCTACTGTATAATACAAAGTATGTATTGCTATGTAGTGTGTATGTCGAGACGTCAGTAATGCCTACTGCTTCATTACAATTTAATTGACTTGCTCCTCGTGTAACTCGCCTCGCCAAAGGTCAATAAAGCCTTGCTGTCTTAAGGCGATGTCGTTCACATCTCCGGCCAACACCAGACACCTCAGGATTTCATACATACCTCAGGCCGACGTTATGCTCGTCTTCAATGACCGAATCGTGTACGTCACGACCCACGCTGTCTGTTATACACGTCCCATGCCAACATGATTACGAGATGCAAGCGAGACAGCGTCTCGCAAGCCTTTAGTGTGGAGATCGAGATACGTTCTTGCTCGCGCGTGAGTGCCTGACCTTACCAGGAGGATGTTATAAATATCACTGAGGCGTGGCCGAGGTGAGGGGTGCCACCGTTACCGCCCCAGCAAAGACGGTAGTGCCACCCTGGGTGGGGAGGGGGAGGACAGCCCCCAAGCATAGGGGTCAGGGGTCACGGAGGATTGCAAGACGCTTGTGGCTCTTCCTCGCTTCCTACTTCCGACACAAAACACCTGCCGTATACCTTGCACGCGTCCTTTTTGTCTCGCTTGGTCCTCGGTATCTGCCTCTCAACCACGATTATACCTCCCCGCTCACTGCATGCAGAAGATTAGCACTGAGGATGTAGTTTTACCCTATACCTAAATCCTTCTCCTTTACAGTATCCCGTCCCCCCTGCAGTTATGTATGACGTCGTCAACGACCACATCAGGTCTTGTGTGTCTCTTCCATGTACACGTGAGTACACAAGTAGGCCATCAACGATAACCCCTTGTTGACAACTAGGCTAAATGATGATATTATCTTCTGGCGCAACTCAAGATTTTTTTTTTTTTTTTTCTCTCTCATATAAGCGCTTCTCGGCTCAAGTTCAAAGATGTAGGCGAACTTCAAAGGCAGCCTTCTTTTTTTCCCCCCTCCGAACGGAGCAAATGGCAGCAGTTTAGGAGGGGGGGGAGCTCGTACCTCGACATAGCTTACCAACTCATACCCAATTCCCTCCTTGATCTCTCTCTCTCTCTCTCTCTCTCTCTCTCTCTCTCTCTCTCTCTCTCGTCAAAGATGAGGTTGTTCACATGAGGAAGATCAGGTGCATATTCCATTCGCGGGTCAACCCTCCGTGAAAATTGTAAAAATGTTAAGGTATAAATGGTTCGTAAATGTGACGTGAATAAGAATCTGATATTAAACCCATAAACCTACATGTAGCCTCTACATCAGCAAGTACATTCCAGCCACAGTATGTATATTCTTATAACTCGATCGCCGTTTCCCAAGTCTGCATCGTAAGGACTTGCGCGGAATGGAATACCTTTTGTGTGTATCTTACACATTCAGATCGACATATCGTATTTACTAATCCTCCACACAGATGAGGAATGGTGTGTAGCAGGCAGCAGGTGTGACGGGTCCTCTCTCTCTCTCTCTCTCTCTCTCTCTCTCTCTCTCTCTCTCTCTCTCTCTCTCTCGCGACACCTTATGAGATTTATATGTGAATCCATGTTGACAAACGAGTGGAACAGGATGGTAGAAAAAAAAAAAAACAAGCTCCACCCTGTGTTTTCTACCATCTTCATCCACATACCAGAATCTCCTAATACTTCGTAATTTTATCGTTTCGAAATGCGAGCCGGGTCAAAATTAATGGATGAAACTTAATGGAATAGCTTGTGTTATGGTGTAGGATCAGGGGGATTCGACTGTATTTCATACAACTATTATGGTGCATATATTTGGGTGATCGTCCTTAACGAGCACGAAATTTTTTTTGTCAAATCTGGGTTCGATACTACGCTGTTAAGACGTAGTGACAGTTTATCCTTAATGTGAGAGCACGAAAGTTATTAGGTCTTCTTTGGCAATGGTATTAGAATCAATGTGAACGCGCTTTAAGAAGTAATTAAACCCTTCAAAGACTAACTTGGGTATCGGGCGCAGCAGCAAAAAAAATTCTTTTATGGAAAAAGTCTTACATCAGTCTGAAAAACACTTTTGTTTAAAAACTCGGGCGCTGAATGAACACTGAATTGATACTAATGATAGATGTAACATTTCGTGAGCTGCAATGAAGGAAGTGTAATCGGTATCAGGACTTTTGAAACTCGACCTTTGCTGGCCTCAAAATGGCCTTGTAGAGCAACGTGCTGTAACTTAAATTCTTGTCCATATTCTCACGTGCCTAAACCCAAAATCTGGAACCTTAAGGTGGTAGTACGGTTTGGCCGTGAAAGAGTAACAGTTATTCGCACAAACACTGTAGAAAACACAGATTATATTAAGCATTTTGCTCTCTCGTGTTTACAATTTTCAGCTTCACGTATATATGAAAGTTTGAGCAGAAATCGTACCTTAGCCGCTCCAGCAAAAATGCCCTGGACTAGGTTACTGCCAACTCTTTCAGCCACAAAAAATGAATGGTTTAAGACAGACATACCACAAGAACGTTTACAGCTGTGATAAACTGTTTGTTTCCTTCCGCGTCGTGCTGCGGCTAGATGAACTGTCCGTGTTATTTTAGTTATGTCCTCAAGTGTGTCCCAATTTCCCACTGCGGCGAGTTCCTTGTCTAAGGCTCGAAGGACGATGTAATTTTCCGCATTTTTTCCCCCCTCCCCCTCTGTCATGTTTGTGAATTTTTCTCTGGAAACGATGCACATTAATGTATTTATCTCCAGCGCCGCTATAGGAAAAACAATCACCTTTCCTTATAAAGTTTGCGATAATCCGTTACAACGACTTTAGACGCAATATAAATATCATTCTTGGAAGTATATACTGTCCAGCGTCATGGTCTGAGGATCGCCTTTCTTTGAGGTGGAAGCGATCAGCATGACTACCACAAGACACGGATCGTCTTAAACCAGCGTTTCACTGTGACTGCGGGTTAAGGGTGGCATCTTTTTCTGGTGGGTCGAACCCTTCCTGTCGTGACGCGCTCGGGAACCAGCCAGCCAGCGATCAGCCGTTTGGCTGGCCTTCTCCGAAGTTGGGAAGGGGGGGTGGATCGTGGGAATACCGGATAACGACGGTGTCGTAAATCGTTGGACGTACGGAAGCTGGGCGTTATCGACGGATGGGTGTTGAGATTTCTCCAGTAACTGTTGTACACAGTCGTTTCCCCTGTCATATGCCAGGTACTTCCATGTGTTTTTGTCTTTCCGATCTTAAGGAACAAGAGGAATTCGTATTTTATACAGAGACTCGTAAATTTCACCTTCGATGGGTTTTTAGATGACATTAAGAAACTGATAAGTGAATTTAAGAAACGAGGATAAATTTCGAGATTTATGGGTGGGTCCCCCCCCCCCCCCCCCCAATATTTACATGGCTAAACGCAAGGTGAAGTCGACGACGGATTTTGTATGAGAGACTGTGAGAATTATGTTTATTTTATACCGCTATCATTATCAATAGAGAATTAATTTCTCTGATAATAATCAGATTCCCCAAGTACAAAATGACGTCATTGTATTGCGTGGTTGCATGACATCTAGAACACGACGATATGTTACGTGGTTATAATGGCCTTAAACACTAAGGTCGAAGGTCATGTGATTGTATCCCCTATAGGGTAGTACCGTCGTGGTGAAGGATTACACCCACGTTGAATTTAACAGTTTCTGGAGGACGAAACCTGGAGTGACTCCCGAGATCGCCGTTTTGGCGAGTTCTACCGCTAACCACTGCAGTGTGTGTGCGTGTGTCTAGATATCTTTTTTCATCCCAGAAAGCTCCCTAACTCCGTGAGGTTTGATAGCTTTACACATTCAGTAATAATGATTAGAATTATTATTATTATTCACCGCTTCTCCCACCTTGAGGTAATAAAAATAATAATAAAATAATAATAATAAAATAATAATAAAATAATAATGATAATAATAATAATAATGACTAAATATACCGAAATAATCCGAGAGTTAAACTGGCTATAGAACGATACAACAATTAGCGGTCTAATTTTTGACTACGTAGAGGTGCACGTGTCTCAAACATTTCTTTTTTTCCTTTTTTTTCAAACTATTCGCCATTTCCCGCATTAGCGAGGTAGCGTTAAGAACAGAGGACTGGGCCTTTGAGGGAATACCCTCACCTGGCCCAATTCTCTGTTCCTTCTTTTGGAAGATTTACATTTTACATTTACCTGTGTCAGCGACTGTGTTCATAAATTTTCTCTCCCAGTATGTCTTTTCCCGATAACTGTGTGATGTATATCACTGAAATCAGCAGTCTGCTTTGGTAGCAGCCGTGACGATGGTTAGCTGAGTTTGATAGGCTACAGTAACAGACAGACACGAAAATTGAAACTTCATTGATTATAAAGGGTGTACGTGTGATAAAGGTATAAGTTATAACAATATTTTACCATACCCATAGCGTCTACAATAATAAAAGACAGGAACATTCACCAAACCAAACAAAAAATAAGCCATTTTCACTGTTGTGGGTGTTCCTAAATTTACACCTTGATTAAAGCAAAAGTCAACACTCACCGTTTTAAGACGAAAGCTTAAGAGAAACACTGTGACTTAATCCCAGCAGGAGCGTCGAGGAAACTGAAATTAGCTCGAAATGTCAGCACAGTACAGTGAAATAAAACTACAGCGAATTTCGGCGGTGTTGACTTGACGACGTTTTCCCGCCAACTGATGAAGCAAGGCGACATCTAACGATTTCCCTCCGAAATAACTTATTTGACTTCTTGAAATTATTTTTTTAATTTCCATTTTATTATTGCTATTACAATTAATTGTAATTTAGATTACTATAATCTGAAAACCTAAGTAGTTACGAATACGAGAGAAACATGAAGATTAATTTTTGAATGTTCGTGGATGTCAACAGCCGTTCATTGATTACGTTCGCTATTTTTTCGTTTAAATCCCGATATCCCTATTGTTCATATTTAGTTTATCGCTTTGTTGATCTACCCGGTGAACGTTCATTTCTTCAAAGAAATATTTATGACAATTTCATTTTCTTTTCAATGTTTTATCATAAAGAACGGGACAGCTGAGTGTGCTATCAAAGAAAACGTTATAAAGTCGTTAACGTCTCTATGTTTCCTTCAAGTTCACTTTGAGACTTGGCAGAGAGTACAAATCGAGAAAAACGGAAGGCAGTGATGTATTATTTGGCACAAAATAGAAATTAACTTCTACATTTTGATATAAGTAACTTTATAACGATTATATGGCTCTACCCCATTAACTTTTTCCTACATACCACCAATCCAACTCCCCTCCTCCCCACTGTCTTTTACTTTCCTTTGAGAAAGAAATTGTATTTCCTTACTGTGTTGCATATCACGGGGAGGGGAGTTTTGCTCTTCCTTGCAGCAGCCGCTAACCGCAGCTTACGTCAGGTATCGACCAAAACCCTAAAGGGTAGGATGAACGTCTGGTTTAGATGCGAGCCGGTCGCTCTGTCCGGTACCCGAGGCTGAGTCGTAGGTTGGAACGCTGCCTGCAGCATGTACGTATGATGTGATCACATGAGAGTGTGTGTGTGTGTGTGGTGTGTGCACGTTCACAGGCAAGTGATAAACCTGTCAACACTGTGACTAGATAAGGATATGAAGTGCTGTTCCGTTATTTTATACACGTATGAATATGTGGTGGGGATAGTCGCTAAGTAAACGAGCGTAGACAATAGAGGATCCACCTGCTTAGCACCAATGTTCTGTGTATGCAAGAAGAAGCTTGCTGTAACTAGACCAGTGGGGACTGTACGTTGTGGGTTAGTGATTTGTTCAGCAACCTTAATGAAGGTAGAGTTAATGTACGAAATTATATGTACAGATTTATAACTCGAAGGGTGGTAGTGGTGGACAGCAGTGGCAGTTGTGGTGGATAAGTGGTGTCAGTGCCTGAGAAGTGCAGGTGGTGCCAGTGCCAGTGGTGGATAAGTGGTGTCAGTACCTGAGAAGTGTAGGTGGTGCCACTGCCAGTGGTGGATAAGTGGTGCCGGTGGTGGATAAGTGGTGTGAGTACTTGAAAAGTGCAGGTGGTGCCAGTGACAGTGGTGGATAAGTGGTGTCAGTACCTGAGAAGTGTATGTGGTGCCAGTGATGGACAGATAGTGCCAGTGTTGGTGATGGGCAGGTGGTGTGTGTGTGTGTGTGTGTGTGTGTTCCCCCCCCCCCCCCTCCCATGGCTGGGTACCTCATCCACACAGGTGTGGCAGGCCAGGAGGAGCGTATCCCACGCTTGAGGTGAATGTGAGGTTTAATCTCGTCTCTTCTATGTAAACTACACAGCAGGGTGCGGGCGGGATCTTCCACCCCCCATGCTCTTGTTATCGCCTCTTACTCCCACAGAAAGTTACCTGACGCAGGTGCACATGTTAACAGTAAAGAACACCTCCATAATTTTATTAATGTACGGGGAAGTGGAACGTTTGCAAGTTTTGTTTACCTTTTATGTGTAAAATATAGTCGCGCGTTGTGTAGTTGTTGATAGTCTATAAAACAAAGAGTATTTCGGTAATGGATCTTTTTACAATCAAATATGATCATTATTATTATTGTGTACCTTCGATTGTGACATAGAATTATTCCCGTGGGTTTATCGTAAGGTCGCGTGGTATCTAAGGTTCTTACGGATATGATAACGATAAGACTGATAGCTTCGTCTATTTACGAGGATGTGGGTGTGGTGGTGTGGCCAGAGTGGTCGGTGGTGGTGCCACATTTAGCCCGTGTGTGTCATCATAACCAGAAGTGTATCCATGGTATGAGGTCAGAGCCCACAGTAGAGAAGGACACTACCGGACGTCATGTGTTCCTGTGGTCCGACGCAGAGCATAATGTTGCCATTCGACATCCGATTGGCGCTCTGCCTAAGACGTCACTCTTTACTGTTGTGACGTAAATGAACACATTCACTTAAAATGGCTGAGGAACCTGATTCGCTGCTCAGGCAGAGTTTTCTCGGCGAATAGGAAAAAGTAAGAATGAAAGCTGACTGTCTTCTCTGTTGGCCACATGAATGAAAAATTTCGACTTTACAACTGAAGTGATTACTAGAGGACACGATTGATATGTACGTAATCTTTACACTTGCTTTATTATAATGCACAGTAAAGCGAGAGACTGATAGGGTGTGTGTGTGTGTGTGTGTCTGTCTAGGGAGAGGGCTGAGGTGTGACGACAAGGGGCGATGAGCCAATTCGGACTCCCGCCGCTCACCACACGCCGGCCCTCACCCCTTAACATTTACACTGCCACGTAGATCCAGGGTAATTTGACTACCTGTGCCCTATATCCCTAACTTTTTTTTCCTTACTGTGATTACTGTCCGGGATAGACTTTTTTTCTTCTTCTCCGGGAAGAAAGACTGTAGACTCGAGTCGGGGGATCATTTACAGGTAGTGTGGCTACGTCTGTTGTCAGGAGTTGATGAAGCCTTTTGCTGGGTCGCAATATTATCCCTCAGACAGCAGGAGCGAGGCCGTGTCTATGATTGCCCATCATCCTTCCCTGTGCCCTGTCTTGTGTAGCCGCTCTGCTTTCAGTCTTCTCCCAGGCCTTCTCGTATTGCTGCGACGCGACGGGACGGACTGGAACAGGTTTTCGTAGGTCTCACAGTTGTTAGCATTTTAAAACGCGGCCGCGGGCGTCAGAGAGGAATGTTCCTTTGTTCTTCAGGACCTGCTATATGCGTGGAGGAACTTCCAAGGGAAGATGTCTACCTTGATAGGCGTTCTCGGGGATGGTGGCGGCACTGTGATGCTGGCTGGCAGTGAGGGTTTTGGGACGTGTCGTAGGTGAATGTCGTCTGGCCTAGGTCTGATGCTGGCACGGCACCTCAACACCATAAATTTATAAATGTTATTGATTCTAGCGCTTTGGCCGACGAAAACGATGGAATTCACTAATTGTTAGTGATAAGAGCGTGGTTGAGAGAGCAGAAGAGGGTGTTTTGAAATGGTTTGGGCACATGGAGAGAATGAGTGAGGAAAGATTGACCAAGAGGATATATGTGTCGGAGGTGGAGGGAACGAGGAGAAGAGGGAGACCAAATTGGAGGTGGAAAGATGGAGTGAAAAGGATTTTGTGTGATCGGGGCCTGAACATGCAGGAGGGTGAAAGGAGGGCAAGGAATAGAGTGAATTGGAGCGATGTGGTATACAGGGGTTGACGTGCTGTCAGTGGATTGAATCAAGGCATGTGAAGCGTCTGGGGTAAACCATGGAAAGCTGTGTAGGTATGTATATTTGCGTGTGTGGACGTGTGTATGTACATGTGTATGGGGGGGTTGGGCCATTTCTTTCGTCTGTTTCCTTGCGCTACCTCGCAAACGCGGGAGACAGCGACAAAGTATAAAAAAAAAAAAAAAAAAAAAAAAAAAAAGATTGGCGTACG